>NC_141140.1:105126330-105443413 GCF_053477565.2 Lygodium microphyllum
TGATGTTGATCATGGGCAATCAACTTTTGACTGGTAGTTTGCAAGGAGGGAGAGGAGGGGCGTGACTCTAGTGGGCTGTTGTAGTATGACCAGGTGGTGACAATGTGCTACAGAGGCCTCAAGTTAGATTTCAACAAGCGGGGTTCTTTATCTTTTGTGCACATAGGACGAAGAGGCCGCAAACAGGCCCGACACTAGCAAACCATTGTTTTCTTTACATTCAAAGTAAAACTAAGATTTACTATGGGATGGCAGCTGGATGGCATCGAGCTTGCATCCATGGCCCATGGGGTCTACCTCTAATGGTGCTGCAGCTTGCAGCTATGATTTTGCCCTGCACTCTCCCTCCTCTATTAATTGAGTCGTTAAGAACAACCACTACACTTTTAAAAACTAACTTTAAAAAAATGAATCACTCCTCCATTTCGGCTCCCCTAACAACACTAGTTGGATTTCTCAAAAGAGTGATCTGCTCTTCTTCCTCTTCTCTCAAGACAGCACCCTCCTCCTCCATTTCCCTTTCTAACAGTCATCCATCAAGTTACCATTTCTACCAGTTTATTAAGCAATGTAACAAAGCTACCCACAGCTTAACAAAACACACCTTTTTACTATTTTTTGCTTGCTATTTCTACCTTTCACCATGATTCCCATCAATGTCAAACATTCCACATCCACTATTGCCAATAAAAAAATTTATGTCCAAAATCTTCCATCCGGTCTCTTTGATGCCTCAAATCTTCAATGGGAGGCACGTTCAAATCCGTCATCAAAATTTGACATCCAAAACATCGTGTACATTCCACATGAACCGATTGGATGATTTCATATGTGGTGAATCTCAAAGAAAGGATGCTCCAACTAGATTTTGCAAGCAATGGACCTCAAAGAATGCACTAGGTAAACTTCTATGTCTGATGCCAGTTAGTCATAAGCAGCTTATCGGATAAATCCATATTTTAAAAGTCAAAAGTGGCATACTCTAATCACTCTAAAGTACTTTGTGCAATACCATTGAATGTTATATTTTATTTTTATTCTATAGATTTTGGTGTAACTTTGGTCCGATTGATGCTCATGATAACCCACCATCCATGAAAATCCAAAAGAAGACTGGCAAACGAAGGTGGAGTCCCAAACCTATGCTATGGGTTGTCAATGCCACTTCGTGGCTACGCAACTATACCTTTAGCCCACATTTTGCCATTTGAATTATATACAATACGAGCATGTTGATGCAAAAGGAAATGTGTGTCATGGTGCACTATACACTAGACAATCCAATGCAAGGATGGCCTTTACACCATGGCTGTTAGTGAGGATGAAATCATGGATCTGTGACATGCTTCACAAAGGGTATACCCCGCAACAAGTTTTGCAGCAACATAGACACACATTGCATAGGTGTGCCAAAGATGGTATCTTGAAGACCACAATATATACTTTTCTTACATTGCGGGATATTTTAAATATTTCAAGCAAGTTGGAAGCTGTCACTTTGCAAACGGACCAGGATGATGCACGCAATATTCACTATTGGGTCCTTACCAATAAGAGCCAAACCTTTTTTTATCAGCTCGTTGATGAGGCAAAAGATTCAAGTTTGTATTCACTGGATAGAGGTGGTATTGGGGCAGGTTTGACTACCTCAAGTTATCATGCATGTCCATTGTGTGGGCCATAGTTAGACTCTTGAAGGTCACAAACCGTGAAGAAGATGGTATATCAAAGACACACTACTTTCTTGTCGGAGGGTCATGAAGTGAGGGAAGGTCTTCTTAGATGACCTCTAGTATGAATGAATGCCCAAAGCTAGTACGAGCTGAAAATGGTCCACATGAAGTCACATCCAAATGGAATGCAATGATTCTCAGTTTTCTACGAGTTGCCGTATTGGGCCTACTTGCAGATTAGCCACTTGTTGGATCCCATGTATATTTTCAAGAATGTGGGTAGCTTACTATAGGACCACGTCACAGGAAAGAGAGATACTGCAGGGGCACGAAGGGATTTGAAGGAGGTAGGCAAGATGGAGGCGCTTTGGCCGCAGTCGAGTGCTGATGGTCACTTGCAGCTACCTCGCACTCCTTGGGGTTTTGTCCACTAAATAAGAGTGTATTGTGAAGCAAAGTATCAAGTCTATCCGCACTCCGACGGGTATGATACATTCTCTCAAGTCCGCGCTTTTCTAAATACGACAAATTATTAGGGCTAAAATCCCATGATTGGCATAAGATGTATCAAGTTTGTACTACGAATGGATTGTAAGTGGCCTGTGTATTTTGCTATTTAGAGTGTAATCGTTGTTCGTAATGCTTCTTCATTTGTAGCAGTTTTTACTACCGATTGCAATCACAGGATGCCTTACTCCATAAATACGCGGGGCGATTTATATGTTGTCAAATTTAGTGCAATTGATCTCACAAAAGGAGATCAAGACATCCTCTATTGAATCTGCAAGGCGGGAAGTAGTGGAGATGGTCTGTCTCTTTGAGAAATACTTGCCCACCAACATGCTCACGATACAAACTCACCTTTTGGTGCATCCTGTAGATGAAGTGGAGATTGCTGAATCTATCCATACGCTGATCCGGGTTTTTTACAACCCGGATTATTACCACAAAATTTGGCCAAAGCCCCTATCAAAAGCTTACCATATCACTTTGGGTTTACTCTTCAAGAACTAGGTATACTACATTGCTTCTCGATTATGATAACTCTAGCAAATGGGGAGAACAAGTTCTTAGGAGGCATGTCAATGTAAAGGGTAAAAGGGATGGTTATCTTAGTGAAGATGAAAATGGATTACACCTAGGAGTTGAGTGAGTGCATAGATTTTTCAAAGGACTAGCCTCCAACTACACATGGGATCCATTTGCATCACTAAGATTTGGAATCTATCACCATCATTAGAGGATACCTCACCCTAGCACACAAGTCAATATCCACATCATGGTGTCACTTGGATCTTGCACAAAAGCTTATAAGCATGGACCCCTTTTGTCACATGCTTATATGTATTTATATATATATAGGGGACTAAAGTCAAAGCAACTTTTGGAAGCCATTTTTTATAATCTCAATAACCCCCAAGAAAAAGCGAATTTTAAGAAAATTTCATGTTGCCCAATCGATTTCGACCTGGTCTACAAAGTTGCAAAAGAAACTTTTTTCAGATTTTTCACAGATTTGAAGTTACGAAGGCACAGACTGCTGGCTATATGCAATTTGCTTCTCTCTTTCACCACACCAACTTTCCACTCTATCCTTCTTGTAAATATATTATAATAATGTGCTTTGGGCACCCACCTCTTGTAATCTAGCTCCATTTCTCTATTTTGTCTACCACCACCCTGTTAGATATGATCAATGCCCCACCCTCATTAGGTGCTACCAATGATCCATGGTGGTCAAAGTTGTAAGGCCCCCATTATGAGGAGAAGCTAAATGTGAGCCCGGACATTGGTTGAGTCCTGACATGTATATCAGATGAGATCTATGTGACTGGATGGCAAAAAGGTGACCGTTGTGGGTCTAATCTTTGGGTTAGACGGAGTGGTTAAGCTAGTAGCAACTTGAGGTGCATTGCATCAAGTTGCGGTGTAAGGGAGTTAAAAGGGGCCCCTATTGTGGGGTCCGAGGGCCGTGGAAGCGGCCCCTAGTTGGGAGGTCCCAAGGGGGCCAGCGACCCCCTTGGCGGGGGTCCGGGGGCAGCGCCCCCGGCCCGATGGTAAAGGGAATATTCCCTGGCCGACTAGTGGAGGCTCATATGGTAGGTCGATCAGCAGGCCGACCTAACGACCTTCGCAGGATATAAAAGCTAAACCCCTTCGCAGCCATCTCTCACTCATCTTTCACCCAGTCAGAGTTGTTGTTCCAGCTAGCCTTAAGCTTTTCACCTATCTTTTGTCTAGATCACCATCTAAGCTTCACACAGTGGAAGCACACGGGTGGAGAGAGCCATCTTTGTATCAGTTGTTTGGAGTTAAAGAATTTACTGATTCTTCTCTTATCTGTTGTGTACTCTCTATCTCTTTCTCAGATTCTGTTCGCTGCGTCGTGTAATATTTTACACACCCTTGGCTTCTTGCATGATGACCAAGGTGGGGACTTGTCCCATCCACTATTCTCCATATTTTCAAAGATGCCATACATCATCTAGGATTATGTTAATCAAGAAGATTAGCTTAATCTAATCTCTCATGGAGGCTATATAAAGAGCCCATGGTGAATGCGAGGAGGAGGACAATGACAAGCCCATGAGAGCACTCTAGAATACCCTTATGCTAGTCCATCTCTTTGAGGTGAGCTATGAGTGAGTTCTTTTATTATGCAGCATAATGGCAAGCTTCCTCTACCTCTTCTCCTATTATCTCCCTCTCTTCTCATCTTCTCATTTCATGTAGCATAATGCCAAGCTTCCTCTATCTCTTCTCCTATTATCTCCCTCTCGTCTCATCTCTCTCTCTCTCTCATATTCTAATATGGTGTCTAGTGCATATATTCTCTCTTGTAAATTTGTGTCTTGGTTCTCTTAATTCTCTTTGAGAAAAAGGATGTCCTAGCCCATCCTCCCTTTGGCTAGGTGGTGCCTCTCTTTAGTTCTCTTAGTGAGGATTGGAGGTTGGATGGGTAAGATGCAACCCGTTCATCATTTCATCCCTCAACGCGATGGATGTTCTTCTTGGAGCGCTTTATGAAAACCCTAAAAGGCTTTGTGCGACAATAAGCTCGACCAGAAGGTAGCATGGTTGAAGGTTGGTTGGTGTTTGAGGTGTTAGTGTATATTTCTCAATGGCTACCAATGGTGGATTTAGACAAGAGTATGCTATGGTCACTGAAGGACGATGATAGACTGACCGACAATGTGGTGGTTAGAAATGGGCTAGAAAAAAGAATGGATACTACAATGGAGGATAAAGTGAATTGCTTTTGTATGTTGCATCATGCCTTCATGGAGACGTGGCTTGCTAGGTATAAGCAAGCCAGGAAAGAAGCATGATTTGAATTTTGACGTTATACACGCTATCGATCAATTCAATATCCCGAGGGCATGGGGAAGATGCCATGGTTTATGTCAACACAATGGTTGCATGGAGCTTTGATCGAAGCGTCTCACAAAGGGATGGAGATCTCAACTGAGGAGTGGAAATTCTCGAGGGGATGTAGTCCAAAGGTGACAACGTGTTTAGGGTTTGTCGTACCTAGATTTTATATGCGACAACTAGTTGACTATTTCAATGTACAATACAAAATATATAGTGCGGCGTGGTCGCATTGATAGCATTTCTGTGTGGAACGTATGGACAAAATGCGCTCCACAACAAATTGTGGTATCATGGCAAAGTTCAAGCAAGAGAGCCGACAATGAGCAATGGATCCAAACACCGTTATAGATGAGATGGAGTATTTTGGAAACTTGCTAAGTATTATCACAGGGAATTATTGTAGCTTCTCCATGATCCTATTATTCGATGTGCAATGGTTCAAAGTGGTACTTGAAGGAGCTGGGGAAACAATTCGATGAGGTCCATCTGGATTTCTCGAAATAGATTCCGAAAAAGGATGGATGGATTTGCATGACACGTTTGTATTGCTGGTCCATTGTGAACAGGTGCACGAACTGATGTTTTTTTAAATTTTATTACAACATGCTAAATGTCACAAAAGTTAAATCTCTCTTGTACGTGATTTTGAACATGTAATTTTCTATCCAAACCCCATTAGTCATTTTCAGAATAATTACAAGCAGAAGGAAACAACTACATACTTGTTGAACCGAAATGCTTAAGTGCAGAAGTAGACTTTTCCTTCAAGTAGTCTATTGATTTCAAATTTTATTGACATTTCCTCAATCACAAGTTGTTTCATCCTTCCATTTCTATTTTTAGGCATTGATTGAGGTTTCTAATGTGTGCATTTCCTTTATTTTTTTCCTTATGTGTTTGGTTTGATTCATGTGTTTGGTTTGTTTCACCTTACCCCCTCCCCCCTCTAAAATGAGCATAATCCTTCTTAGGATTAAAGGATTAGAGGATGAAGGGCCTTCATCACATAATCTTGGTGTTTTACTTTTGCATGAGCCAAGCATAGAAATTCGGATTATAATCTAAATTAGCATAACTATCCATGTCAAAAGGACAAATGCCTACATGAGCAATGTAAGTAAGGACATCAAGTAAGAAGTCATCGTAGTCCACTCTGCTAGTAATGTGCAGCTCCTCCTTGGTGAGGTTGTGATCTAAATAGGGATGTCCCTAAATGTATTCTTCTAGGGGTCGATTACGGATGGTAGTCAACACCCTATAGGAAGTTGGAGCTACATAGGTTGGATCATAATTCGATGCCTTGATTGCGCATTGTTGCTTAGCGTTGGTCATTATTTGGTATCCTTTAGCTCCCATTGCAATCAAAGAGCATACCATTTTTGTAAGAAAGAGGAGTCCTTGTCAGCAAGCTGTTTCAACTCCTCAATTTCTTGGTCTGTGGCCATGATCATGTTCTTTTTATACGACATAATGAGACACTGTTTGATTGCCTTTTCTTTGGATATCTCAATGGCAATTGACTCTTTAGCTACTTTGGAAGCCGTAATGAATACAAATTCCGACTCCTCTCAAGAGCAAGGGAGTGTACACACTTCTGTTACTATAGGCTCTTCCAAAAGACCTAAGTCTAGTCGATCGTAGCTTTTAGCCAGTGTCGTGAAAGTAGCGTCCAAGCGTCTAAGGCAAGCAACCAAGTAATCTCCCATATTTTCAGCTAAGTCCGCGGCTAAGGTTAGAATTGATCACCGCTCATAAGAGGGTCTAAGGCAAGCTGGCATGTGGTTGAGGTTTGACAGAACTAGATAGTTGAGCAGCTGATGGTTGCTACTTGGTTTGCTCTTGAGGTTGTGGCTTGGCCTCATGTTCAATGGGTTTAGTTGGAGCTACGAGTGTCGCGCTGCTAGGTGCTTCCGAGGTTTGAGGGGCACTAGCGAGACTAGATTTGGGTGGTTTGTTAGCAGTAGGTTGCGGTTTTGGGTGATAGATTAGTTTAGGCCCTGCTAGTCTAGGCTTTGGAGGTTCTATGGACTTAGCAACCTGATTCTCTGGTGGCCTGAGTGCCTGACTTGTATGGATGTTTCATGTGGTCAAGTTTGAGGGTGGCTTTTGAGGAGTGTCTTTGGCCGTCTTGGCTTTAGGTGGTGTTACCCTCATAGTAACCTTGCATTTATAATAATAAGATCTTTGGGACCCAATGCGGCTTGACCGTTTGGCGATATTAGTAGCTTCTTCCATGCCTCCTAGGTTTCGAGTGTGGGTCCTTAACCTTGCGAGGGTGTGGGTGTTTGCTCCTAGGCGGGGGTCCTTGATGTTTAGGTACCCATTTGAATCGGGGTTCATGGGCTTTAGCTTTGGGTTCAACGAGTTGCTGGCATTGACGCTTGGCAAGTTGGGACAAGTCACAACCCCCCTCCTTAGACTTGACGGTGGGTTTCTCTACCGGTGGCTTTGCAAACTTTGATGGAGTTACGCAGCCCTTACTGAAAGCTATGACAATACGTATGTTGCCTATGGTGAGGTGAATTTGATGGGACTCATAGTCGACATTGCAATGAGTTTTCTTTTTAAATGTGTGTCCTAACAATGATTATGTACCTACATCTTTAGTGTTTGGCAACACGTAGAAGATCATTGGCATGCTTTTAGACTCGATAGAGACGACAACCTTACACTTCCCCAAGAGTGCGTATGATCGATCTCCATATGGTCCGAGTTTGATGTTAATGGGTTGTAGCTATGGTTTGCTGATTTGAAGCCAATGATCATGAGTGAGGACATCAACCATATTGACCAATGCATTGAAGGTGTGTGTTTTCTTGGTAGTGACCATTATGCTTAGGTAAGCTGGTTCTACGGCTTCCTCATCCTCATCGTCTATCTCAATGATAGTGTCTACTTGTACATGGGCAGGAGACTCTAGCATCGAAGGCTCATGTAGCAGGTGCGTGGGAGGGTAGTACCTCTTTATGTGACTACCATTGAAGAAGCATATGCTTCAATTTTTACAGTGCCAGTTTGACAGATGGCGAGAACTCTAAAAAGTCCTAACACCTAAAATTTCATTTTCTGTTTATGTCCCTTGATTGAGTACAGTAGCACTAAGTTGCCTTATTCAAAGCCTTGCTTCTTGACATGCTTGTCAAACCAACTTTTGTGTCTTACCTTCTCGCTATTAGCGCATGGATGGCTAGAAGCTGAGTCTCCGATAGCTCTTCTAGCTGACAAACTAAGTGCTCCATGCTCCATGCCTCATTTCCATTCCATCTCTTTTGAAGAGTGATTCTCAAGCTAGGATTGAATAACTTGAAAGGTGAGAATGATCGTAGCTTTCTTGGAAGTGAGCTATGGTGGTGGAGAGCAAGAGCAAGAAGAGAGAGAGAGAGACAAATGGGAACTCCAATAGTCACAATGTGTCATCGGGCCTTCCTTTATTCAAATTGTCACTAAAAGAATAAAGAATAAACTGACGGTGATGGGCGCCCGCCACCTGCACTATGCAGTGGCAGGTACTGCCAGTGTAGTAATACACGGGCGGCTATGCAGAGACACCTTTACCCCCAACAACCTCCCACTTAAAGGCAAATCTGTCCTAGTGAGGAGTGAAAAGAAAAGGAAAAGACAGTACAATGTACACATGTACAATAGGATGAGGAAAAACATCATCTCATCCAACTCCCATCAATCTCCTGAGGAGGGCAAATGGCTCAGTAGTGAGGCTTTTCATGAGCAGATGTGCATGATTTTTGTTAGTGGAGATCTTGACAAGGTCAACTGACTTGTCCTCCATGACCCCACGTATAAAGTGATACCTCACCTCAATGTGTTTTGTCTTCGCATGGAAGACTGGATTCTTGGCTAGCTCAATAGCACTCATAGAATCTGAATGCAGTATAGGTGTACCATCAATTCCAACGTCATGAACCAAATGGCCCAACCATATGGCCTCCTTGGAAGCTGCCTCAGTGGCCGCAACATACTTGGCCTCAATGGTAGAGAGAGGTGTACACTTATGAACCCTAGACATCCAAGAAACAACACCTCCAGCATAGGTGAAGACATAGTCAGAAGTGGAATTACTGCTATTTGCATATCCTGCATAATCGGAGTCTGTGTAGCCCACAACTTTTGTATCTTGGATGCCATAGCAAATACACATATTTGCTATGCCCTTCAGGTATCTCATGATACCCTTCACGGAATCTCAATGCTTCTTTCCAGGTGTAGCCATATAGCATGCCACAACACCAACTGTAAAGGCAATATCTAGACGAGTGGCTATCATGGCATACATCAAATTGCCCACGGCTAATGCATAAGGGATCTTGGCCATCTCGGCCCTCTGCTCATCGTTCGTCTATAGACAATCAGCTTGTGAAACCTTCACATAAGAAGGTAATGGACAGCCAATAGGCTTTACATCCTGCATGTGGAAACACTCAAGGACTTTATGAATGTACAGTAGTCCATGATGCCTATCGCGCTTAATGTGCATACCAAGAATGTGAGAGGCTTGCCCCAAATCCTTCATCTCAAAGCTCTTCTTTAGCTGAGATTTAAGAGCATCCAACTCATCATGAGCTTTCCCTGCTATTAGCATATTATCCACATAAAGTATCAAAATAAGCAATGAGCCATCATGGGCATTCTTTGTGTAAAGACATGGATCCATAGCACTCCCGCTATAGCTCTATGACTGCATAAAGGCATCAAACTTATGATACCACTCCCTAGGTTGCTTCAAGCCATAAAGAATTTTCTTCAATTTGCACACTAGGTGCTCCTTGCTAGGTTCTACAAAGCCCTTAGGCTGCTCCATGTATATCTCATCATGCAAATCCCCATGCAAGAATGCAATGTTGACATCCATCTGATACATGTCCAAGTCAAGCTACACGACTAAGGCCAAAACCAAGCGTAGGGTGGTCATCTTGACCGTAGGAGAAAAGACTTTATCAAAGTCAACTCCATGCTCATGTTTAAAACCTTTAGCGATAAGTCTTGCCTTATAAGCTGGCTTGGGGTTTCCAGGGGTACTTTTCAGCTTGTATACCCATTTGCATGGCAAAGCCTTCTTGCCCTGAGGCAATGAACCAAATCCCAAGTCATATCCTTATTGCAAGGTGTCTATCTCAAACTGCATAGCCCTCTCCTAGGAGTGACTGTCACCCCTGTGCATAGCCTCATCATAGGTGAGAGGCTCTCCTACATCTATAATCAAGACATAATGCATCGAGGGCTCAAATCTATCAGGTGGACGTCTATCTCTAGTAGACCATCTCAATGCAAGCTCTGCGGTTGATCCAACACACTGGCCATGTGTACCAACTGCTGCTACATGCTGTCCAACTGGCTGTGCAGGAGCACATGGCTCCTCCTAGAATATAAGTTGTGTATCTCTACCACCTTCTTAGGTTGCCTATGCATCTTGTCTTCATGGAAAATTACATCATGACTGTAGATGACTTTCTGCTCTTGTGGATCCCAAAGGCGGTAATCCATCTCGCATGCATCCCCATAGCCAAGGAAAATGCATTTGACACTCTTAGGATCCAACTTAGTACGCTTGCCTTTGGGCACATGGCAGATTGCCTCACATCCAAAGACACGTAGATGCGCATAAGATGGAGGTTTCCAAGTCCATGCCTCCTCTACAACCTGGAAATCCAAACCACTAGAAGGTGATCTATTTATGACATGCACATCTGTACAGGTTGCCTTAGCCTAAAAGCTCTATGGTAAGCCTACATGGCTAAGCATATTGTGTACATGCTCCTAGATGGTTCTATTCATTCTCTCAGCCAAACCATTCTGGGGTGGGGTAAAGGGGGCAGTCAACTAACGCTTAATACCCCTCTCGTCACATAGTTGCTCAAAAGCATGTGACACATATTCTCCCCCATTATCAATCCTAAGGTATTTCAGTCTATGCCTAGTCTGGTTCTCAACAAATACAAGCCATCTCCTCTGAAATACAACCAAGACATCTGACTTAAGCTTAATGGGGTAAGCCCAGACTTTATTCGAAAAATCGTCAATGAACGTCACAAAATACATTGCACCAGCCATAGACTGATAGGGCATGGGCCCACAGACATCTGAATGTATCGATGCCAGGGGCTCACTCATGCGTGTCCTATCAAACTTCTTATGCGTATTTCTAGTCCATCTTCCATAAAGACAATGCTCACATGAATCAAAACATGTGTAGTCAAGGGGCGGTAAGTACTGCAAAAAATCATAAAGCATTTTCATTGCCTTCAAGGACATATGGCCCAAATGGGCATGCCAAAGAGATACATGTGGAATGGAACCCACTAACAAAACATGGTCAACATAGGACCCATCAATTACAAGAGGATAGAGGCTACCAACTTTGGCACCTCTACAAGCACAAGTTTGCCACCACGAGTGATCTTCTAGGCACAATCCCCATATGAAACATGAAACCCAGCATCATCAAGCTGCCCTGTAGACATAAGACTACTTGTAAGCATAAGTACATGATGTACATCCTATAATAGAAAAGTAATGCTAGTAGAGAATTGTAGTCTTACATCCCCAATGCCAACAATAGCAAGTGATCTGTCATTACCCAAGTGAATTGAACCAAAGATAGTGCGATAAGAGTGGAACCACTCACGACATGGTGTAACATGAAATGAAGCACTAGAATCCAAAAGCCAGCACTACACATACATAGAATGAACATCGGTCCACGATGTAGCATCACAAGAACTAGCTGCAAGTATGTACTCTCCATTGGAGTTATCAGTCTGCATGACATTTATCTCCTCGATTTTCACACTGGATTTCGCAAACATAATGCTACGATCAGAGGATTTTTCCTATACTTTGTCTTTCCCCTTCTCTTTGCACTTCTCATTGCGCAACTTATGACACTGTGGGCATATATGGCCCTTCTTGCCGCAATGATGACATGACACATTAGCATTTCTCCCAGAGAATTGATGCACGACTTACCACGCGACTTAGACCTAGACTTCTGCGAGTCTCTACCAGGGCCATTCCCACGGTCATTCTTGCCATTACCATCTCTGCCTCTAACAATCAAAGCATGTGACACATGAGAGGCATTCAAGTTCTTGCAGTTGATCTCTCCCTGCATAAGAGCACTCTCTATATTAGGCAAGTTCAAAATAGTAGGAGCAGCACATAAGGCAGTGCGGAATACATTCCATGACTCACTTAGAGTCCCAAGCAAAAACAATGGACTAATCTCACCATTAAAGATAATACCCTGCAAAGTCAAGTTCTTGAGAATAGCACGGAACTGACTCAAATGAGCAAACATCATCATATTCTCCTTCATGCGTAAGTCCATAAGCTGCTTTAGCCAATACATCTGACTTGCTGGATTTTTCTTGTCATAGAGGTTCTTAATTTTATCCCAAAGCTACCAAGCACTCTCTACTTCCTCAGCCACATTGTAATACACCTATTTAGTGAGAGATAAGATGAGGGTGGACTTGCATAACTCATCAAGCTCATCCCATTCGTCATTATTCATAGTTTCAGGCTGCTTGACATTCATCCTTAGTGGCTTTATCTATGATTTCTACACCAATACTTGCCAAACTTGGCTCTTCCAATAGGTATAATTCGTACCATCAAGCTTAATGACGTTGAAGACAACGCTATCAATGAGAAGAACCCATAATGCAATCCAAAACATACAGTTCAATAAACAACCAAAATACCACCAAAACCAAGGCAAAATGACCATGAACTGATAGCTAATGATGATGCCCACCAAGTACCATCAAAAGTACATAAAATCAGGATGATTCAGCATGAAAATTCCACATCAGTCCATGCATAACTGCTTGCTATAATAAATTACAATCAGGTACAATGAGAGAAACCTATAGGCAAAATCAATGCACCAATTCAACCACTGATTGTCAAAGCATAATCGACATCAAGTGGGCATAAATCAGCATATGACAGACATACGGACATCGAGCAAACATCCAAGTATGTCAAATGAATCCGTCAGTAAGCCAACACACCCCCTATGTAATAGGGCAAAGTGTATACAACATTGGCAAGACCTGACACAAAGAGGTGTATGCTCAGGGAGTGCAAAGCCCAAATTAGCCCAAGTACATGTATGCAGACCATGGCATATCAACCATGCAACATCCAAGTGAAGAAGATCCCAGTCTCAGAAGACTCAAAGCTCAATAGCATAAACCACCTGCTTAATGTCTGTCAAGCATCCAATGATGCTCCCACCAGCACAAGAGCCATATGGATCAAGCCAAGAAGCTCAAGAAAGGCATATGAGAGAACCAGGACGAAAGATCCAAGACCAGACATCATGAGCATATAGGCTCTATAGCCTCCAATTAGAGCATCCATAAATATCAACTATATCCCAAATACAAATTTGGCAAGCCAAGAAATATCCCAAGTAAGTTTCAGGAAGTCATATGCAAGCCAAGACAAGGCACTAGTAGCAATTGACTCCAAACAATGTAACTAGCATGTAGTAGTGGCATAGGCTAAGCATGTCAAGACCGGTCAAACATAGGTAACATAGATGCCATATCTACATCCAAGACGGAGCATCAAATGCATTCCAAATCCAAGCTCAAGCTCAAATGAAGATCCAAAACCAAAGACAAGATCGATGTCGTACCATGAAGGTTAGTACTTCATTGCATATCCCAAAGACATAGGCCGAAACCAATAGGTATAACCAAACATGAAGTAATAGGCTTCAGTCCAATTTTGTACTTTAGTGATTTACTATTCAAATCTGAGTATTTTCAGCAAGAAAATTAGTCCAAAATGGTGGCATAATGTGTGCTTTGCATCCCCCAAACAATCGGGCATCAATGGGTACCAAACTGGTTAAGTAGAAGTGCCCAAACAAGCATAGCATTAGATGCCAATGTTACTTCTACATAAAATGACTATGGGACTATTGTAATCAGTCCTAGGAATGTATAGATCAGACCCAAATCTAATGCCAATGATCAAGGAGGCTTCAACACATGTTAGAGACCATTGGCAAGTGCATTGCCAAGCCCGAAGAAGCATGACATAGCCATCATTGAGGAGTAGCTGTGCTGCTGTGGTATGCTGTTTAGATTAGCTAAAAAAATGGTCCAAAATTTCTTATGTATGCTTCTGCTACTGTGCATCCACATGCCCTCAATGGTAATTATTAGAGGCTCCAAGGGGTACCCAAGGAGGCACACAACAAGCCTCAGGTGCCCAAACGCAAGAGGGAGCAAGATAGAAGCTCCAACGGTTTGAGTTATGGTTGCCTTGATTGACTGCAACTTGAGAACTGAATAAAAGCATTGAAAGAACACTGCAGTACCTCTGTAGCAATGACCTGAGGGTGTCTCAATAGGCCGGGAAGGTGCTCGAGAAGCCGGGGAGTGACGCGAGCTCGGGAAGGTCGACTATGGCTGTGGGAAGGAGACCCAATGTTGTAGGTATTTTAAGGGAAGCTAAGAATTCCAGGAACCAAGGTCGGAAAGTCGAGAAGCCTTGCTCTGATACCACTTGAAAGGTGAGAAGGATCAAAGCTTGCTTGGAAGTGAGCTATGGCGGAGAGCAAGAGCAAGAGGAGAGAGACACACAAATGGGAACTCTAATAGTCACAATGTGTGACCGAGCCTTCCTTTACTCAAACTATTACTAAAAGAATAAAGAATAAAGTGACGGTGATGGGTGCCCACCACCTGCAGTGTGTAGTGGCGGGTACTATCAGTGTAGTAATACATGGACATCTAGGCAAAGGCGCCTTTACCCCCAACAAAACTCTAAAGGTAGAATTGCCTTAGTTCCATAGGTCAATCTGAAGGGAGTTTGACCAACTGCCATTTTACAAGCCGTACCATAGGCCCACAAGGTTGCCATGAGTTTTTTATCCCAGTCTTTCTGCGTGAAGCAGAGGCTGCCTTGGTCAAAACCTTTACTAGGATTTTATTCGTAGATTCAGCTTGACCATTTGCCTCAGGGTAGTATGGCAAGGATTTCTAATGGATGTTTTGAAAGGTGGATAGGAGATGAGTTATCACTTCAGTGAGATGAAGTGTGTGCCTTGGTCACTAACAAGTTTGATGGGGCAGCCGACAAATCGTGAGATCACTTGCTCCCATTAGAACTTAGCAATGATCCTAGCATCATTCTTTATCGTTGCTTATGCTTCCACCCACTTCATGAGATAGTCTGTGGCCACGATGATGTACTTAGCCTGTGAATATTGTGCCACGAGACTTATTGATATAATGAAGTTGATTTTCCATTTCTCAAATGGTTGTCTTGCAATGATTGGGGTCAAGTCCATTTGATCCTTGCGAATTGGGACCTTGGTCTATTGCCACTCGTCACAGTGCTTTATGAATCATGTTGCATCTCGACATCACTAGGTGGATGGGTCACATAGGGTCCAAGTGGTCTAGGTATGCCTGTAGGATTTATCTCTATGGCTTGGCGTCATTGGGTGCTGGGAGGTCCAATGGGGCTCCCCTTCTAAAGAAGTTTGGCAGCCTATTCACTAGGTAAAGCTGAGTGTGCAGTTGCGAGTACAGGTGTCTCCTTGGTAGTCTGCATTGCATGGCATCGTGGCCAAACCTACCACAATTGGCACAAGGTTGGGACCGAGGATCTTGGCACTCAGCTGTCAAGTGGTTTCTGCCACAATATATACATTGGACATGAGGGCATATCAATTGTCTCATTATTTCTTGTAATCTAGCTAGCTCCATCCTCATCTTCACTAGCTCTTGGCTTGAGTCAATGCCCTTGCCTTTATCCTGAGTACTTACACATGATCTTTCGCTTGTCGTTGAAGCTCTCTCGGGATTCCTAGAGGTAGTCCCTTGTCAACTCGAGCTCCTAGAATTTCTCTCCTTGAGTTGGTCGTCCACTCTAATGGCCTCTTCAAAGACCCCTCATCAGAGTGTCTCGTTGTAAGCTTGAGTTGCTAGCCAAGGCCTTGTAGAGCTCTTCGTTTCATATTCTATTAATGAACACTGTGGACACTACTCTCTCAGTTGGTCCCTTGCCAATAGAGATTCTCTTGAAGAGACTCCTCACATGGGTCATATAATCCCGGATATCCTTCTTATCCCTCTACTCAACATTTATCAGCCGCACTAACAAGTTGTTGGAGTACTCAGGCCTAGAGAATCTCTTAATGAAGAGACTCATGAGGTTGTTAAAGTCAGTTTGCTTGGCAGCATCTAGACTTGTATACCACGTCCTACCCTTATCTCCTAAGCACAGACCAAAAGCTTGTGAGTGCAAAATAAGATGATCGGTGAGGCCATTGGCCTTACAGACTTGCTCAAACTAGTCTATGAAGCTATATGGGTCATCATTAGATTGGTATTTGTCTAGTTGCTTCTTCGTGACTATCACGATTTTAGACTGGCTCTTCAAGCCCTGAGTAACTCCTAATCATGCAAGCAATGAGGTTGCCATTGCAGTGGCACTTTGCTCGGTGGATGCGAAGTCTAACAGTCGCTTCATGAGAAGCTCACACAGGGTAAGATCTCTCTCTAGCGCTCTTTCCCTCTCAGCATCAAGACATGTCCTATTTCTGCTTGTTAGCACTAGCAGTCACTGAAGTCCTCACATTTATATGCTCTACTACAAGTTTCTAGTTCGTTGCTCGCGATTGTAGTTCATTACACTGTGCAAAACAACTCGCACTAGTCTTCTTTCATCTTTTAGGTCCGCTATGGTATCTTCGGACGTCCTACCATGGTGGTTTGTTCGGGTCTGTAGATCATAATTAGCGACTAGCCGTTGGATTTCTATCGGAAGATCACCTAAGTCGAGCTCTTTGTGCAATCCGTGTGTGATTGGTGCTTGTCTCTGCCATGTCCACTGTCTCATGCTCTACTAAGTTGTCGATGAGATTGATTAGGTCGGGTAGGTCCACTTCTTTGATGGGCTTTGTCCTTGCTACATTTGGCTTCTCTGTTGTGTTTTTAGTTGGGTCCTATACTTGGGGTTTCAATCACCCAGCCAAGTCTCAAGGTCTTCTCCTACCGGTGGGTTCCTTCAGGTTATTGCATTTGAGTGTGTTCCTTGTTACTTTTACAAGCAATTTTGAATTTACAGCCACTATGTGTGTGCGTGTGTGTACTCCTTTCCTTGCATTGTGTGCAAACAGGCTTTCAACTCTCATTTAATGTACTTCAGGTGCTGGAAAACAATACAAATACGAAGACAAGATGACTATTTAGCTTCCACACTCCCGCTTGTGCTCATGGCCTGATGGGGCTCTAAGCTCAGTTCCTAGCCTTCCTTGCCGCTTATTAGGGTCTATGCTGTGGCATTCACCTTGTTCAGAATCAATTTGGGGTCTTACAATCAGCTTATCACACTAAGCATGTCAAGTTTGGTGAAATGTGCGTCAGCATAGTTCCTGGCTGTTCGGCTACAATTTATAGGTGTGCAGTCTGTAATGCATTCGGTGAGTTCTCCTGGTATGGGTCACACTCTTCGTCGGTTGAGGTTTGTCAATTCTCTAGATTTTCTGTTGTGTTCGATTTACCAAAGTCCAATTCTCATCCGGTTAACCCATGTCCGATTCTAGGAATCAGACAAGGTCATGTTTGATTGTCACAATCGGACAGGGCATGTCCAATCATACAGCGTGGGGTGCTCCGATTCGGGTATGTTTGATTCTAGGGATCAGACAAGGCTGCTTGGTTTGATTTGGGTTGGTGTCTGATTGGACAGGTCACTTGGTCCGATTCTATGGTCCAATTATCACACGATCGGATGGATCGACGAGGTGGTGTGTCCAATTCATGCTTGTTCAATTCTTAGAATCGGACGGGGGTGACTTGTCTGAGTGTCCATGTTATAAGATCCGAGATACACACTCGACTTTCTTATACACTTAAAAGATATATGGTAAATATTATGGCACAGAGAGAGAACATATGAGAGAAAATAAAGATGTAGAGAGAGAGAGAGATAGAGAGAGATTGACAACACACTAGGGATTGGAAGATGGGCTAGTCCCCCCACTTGTGGAGTTATATTATTGACAAGGAGCAAGCTCTTCCATTACACATAAACCAGTTCTTAACTTGTAGATCTTGGAAACAAGATTACAGTTCCTTGCACGATATACAACCGGCTAACACTTGCACAACTTGAAAGTTGGCACCTTTTGATCCTTCTTGAGTCTCTCCTTCTCTCTTACACAATATGTGTAGGGCTTTCCTCTTGGAGCTTGATTTCAGAAGAGATTTTGCAACACTTGCACCTTCTCTTCTCCTCTTGGAACTTGATTTTCGTATAGCTTCTATAGCACTTGCACCTTCTCTCCTTCTCTTGGAACTTGATTTCAGTAGGGCTTCCACAGCACTTACACCTTCTCTCCTCCTCCACACCCAAGGAGAGACTCCTCTTTTATAGGCTTTAAAGAGCTTTTCTTCTTGGAGAGAGACTTGACTGCCAAGATTGGAAAGGTTGATCTTCATGCAAGATATGGCTGTTCCAGGACCTACTCTGCATCACCAATTTCGAGATATCTCTCTGTGCATTGTTCGGATGGAAAAACGTCCAACACAAAAGTTGTAGATCTCATTGTTTTCGATAATTCTCACGTGCTGTTTTTAGAGATCGGCGTGAGATATTTTAAAAATGGATTCATCATGTCTATTTTTTTAAAAGAAAAAGCTTTTTAAACTGTACTCTTAACTTGTGGTCCATGCAACCACCTTGAGCCATAGATAAGGAGAATTCATTAGATTGCCTTGGCCTCAACCTTAAGATTGACTTCCATACAAAAGCTTGTGTCATTTTAGACCTTAGAAAGGGAAAATCAATTTTCTCCTCACTTCCAGAGGATCATGTCTCTCGTCTTTATATACAAAACCCTAAATCCCTTTTGGGTGGTCATCCCCTTATACCCTTTTTTAAATGATCGACCGTTGTGGCAAGGTCCTTTTTTCATTTCCTTCTATGTGCCTTCTATTTGCTTCCTTTCTATCGCCCATCTACCTTTACAATTTGCATAGGAGGAAGCCTAGTGCTCTTTTACAAAAAGTTTTAGGGGCACCTTGCGTTTAAGAATGCGCTTCTGCCTTTGACTTACCTTGTGCTTTTCCACTTTTTTGCTTTCTTTTTGTGCTGAGGTTGACATAGATTTTAAATTCTATAAAGTTGTTGTTTTCATCTTGCATCCTTTATAATCTATTCTTGAGCTCTTAACTGGCCTTTACATTTGCCTTGTTTTCTTTATGCTCTTTGCACAACCACTTTAGGGCTCTTATTCTTCCTATTATACTCTAATCCTTGGAAATTCTTGTCCATTTTTTTAATGTATCCATTGGGCAAGGGCTCTCTTTTAGATTAGTGATTGTGACTTTAGGCATGGATCTTGCTTTTGCCAACTCACTAATCTACGCTTACATGGTTTCATCAACTCACAAATCGTTCTTTTGTCATCTTCTTCTACCCTTTAGTAAATCTACTTTCTCATTTTTGAGGCATGGGGTTTGCTAATTATTCTGCTCAGATCTAATCCTTGCTCTATATGGATGCTTCCATAGATGATCTAATGGCTTTTTTGTACTCTTCATGTGATTGTTTCCTTCTCACCTCTAATTTTTTCCATTCCTTCTTTAATATTTTCTTAGAAGCATAGACAATATCTTCTTCCTCCTGCTTGGGTCATCACTAGGACTAGGGTTTCATGTCCATTCTCTTTGTCTCTTTTCTCTTTCTATGGTGTCCTGATATGAATCTTTGGATAATATATGTGGCTCTATGTGTGGTGGCAGCATCTTGTGGAGGGGCACTCCTACTAACAGTAATAATTCGAGTGATTGTACTGCCATAATTGATGATATTGTGTTTAGCCTCCTTGCGATAATATTTGCTTTAGAGTCCTTTGGAAGAACCCTTTGTTTCTTGGCCAAGGAGTCTATGACATGTTTTGGCTATAGAGTGTTTAAATTTTGCTTAACTAGATTTCTTGTCAATATATTCTTTAGGATCCATTTAAGGATTCTAATTGGGTTGGTCAAGATTTTGTTGTAGGAGGTAAAGAGATGGTGAGATAACTATGTTGTCACTCTTAGCTCTTCCTCTAGTATCACTCTCAAGAGAACTCCTTCATTGGCCACCACCTTTATTGAGGCTCCATCAATTCTCATCATTGAAGTTTCATCCCATCTTTGAGAGACCTAGTTAGTTTTCTATGGTTTAACGTACTTTCTTGTTTCAATCCTAATGCCCAAGGTCTCTCTTACTAACTTTAGGATGAACTCAATGCTTGTCTCATGTTCACTATAGTTCTCATCAAATTTTACGTTGTATACAAATCTACTTGATCTGGTGGTTGGATCATACTTTTGGATCAGTCTAGTACAAGTTAGGAAGTGGACGTGCTTTGATGTAGTCACCAAGGCCACAATTGGCTATGAGTTCCCTAGCAATCTAGTATTTCTCAATCAAATTCTTGAGTTTGGTGAGAACTTAGAATCATATGTGGTCCACTCCCCATAGCTTATCTCAAAATTCAATCAGCGTCTTTGTTGGGCAAAGAACATTAGCTTATCCTCATTCATTGGGTCTCTAATAGGCATAGGCTACACTGTGGTGACTAAGATGAATGTTATTGTGTGGTTGCCATCTTCAAAAAGAAGACGAAATATCCATTAGACATATTTATAAAGAAAAAATCAAATATTTAATTTACTTACCCCTTCTTTGGTATGTTTTAACTTGTACTACACAATTGTTACTTCAATTGAAGGTAGGGTTAGCATAATGGGAACTTTTCTCATGTGGAGGAGTTGATTGGTCACTTCTCTCATACGGAGTTCAAGAATCCTTGAATCTCTCCTCTCCCTACAAAAAAGAATGCAAGCTTCTAAGCTTAGGAATTCAATTATAGCATGTGCAAGGTTTTTGAGGGTTTGGTCAATTATCAATTATAGTTTTATTGATATTTACATCAATATGGTTTTAGTTCTATACAACAAGTTGTTGGGAAACCCTCTAGTCATTAAAGTGTAGCTTATCTTTGAGCCCAACAAAGAGAGTCCAAGTTAGTAGGTTGAATCCTGAGGGTCTATAAATAGGACATAATGTCACTGAGCAGCAAGGGTCCATTGAAGCGACAAGCAATGTGGAGTTCCTCTTTGGTCACTATCTTGTCTAGTAGCTAGACACTCTTTCAGTGCACTGAGATTTTGGGATTCAAGGATAGAGCGGAAGGATATCGAGTAGTAGTAGTATGTGGGATCACATTTTAGCAGGCTTACCACCACACACAATGTTGTTTGATAAGGTGAAGACGTAGCTAACTTGAGTAGTCGTATCACGGTGCAATTGATACCAATTCAGTGTGAAATAGTTGGGACAAGTAGTTAGCAGTTTGAGTGTGCCACCTAGAATAGGCCTTAAAGTTGTGTAGTTGTTGCGCATGCTAGGAGGACTCAGCATTTTTGCAAGGTTGTAGTTCTTATGAGAGTTGCTCTTGAATAGGGATGTTTTTATGATATAGATGCTCTTATTCTTTCCATGTGGAATGCTACTAAGAGGTGAGCATAACCATGTTGACATCAGCTATGCCTAGATCAATCAACTCACCCAACCACCTTTCTCACTCAACCTGAGGCTCCTAATTTGGTGATGAAAATCCCCAACTCTTGTGCATGTAAGAAACAGTGTGTGCTCAATGAAATGTGCTGTCTCAAGTGCACATACAACTATGATTTGCTACATATAGCTGCAGCAAGCCTCATGTTGTGCTATGCTCAATGATGGTACAAAATGTGTTTCAACCCAATCCTTGGCATGGAAGTATTTGATAAATATAGGAGACAACCCCCAAGTGCAGTAAATGTTTACAAATGCAATGTGAAGTGCTCGTGAACCCATAATCCCTATGATGTGCAAAAGTCTCAACAAGAAAATTTATCTGTTCCATGATGTTCGACAGCTATATTAATAAACTCCAGCTCCAATATGTCCAAAAATACCAAACTCGACCAAGGCTATCAAGTTTCCACACTCAAAAAATTTAAAAAAATAACAAAAATAAATCTTAAGCTAGACAAACACAAAAAATACAACTACGGAATGACAAAACAAATAGCCATGCAAGTCTCTAAGCTAACAAAAATCAAATCCATCTACATTTTTTCTAGGGGGTTTTCAAATTTTCTAAAAAATACTCGACATATTTAGCCCTCCCCCTAGTCTGCAAACATTCATGTGTAGCAGTTATTTTCATAAAATGATGCCACATTTATGAGCCAATCAAAACTCAAATCCAACACTCCATCTCTGAGTTCTTCAAATTCAAAAATCAGAAAAATCAATGACACATCATTCTCAAACAACTCCTCAATGAACACACAAAAGTCATCAAATTTCTCTTTAAAATCCTCAAATTTTTCAAATTCAAAGTTCTTAAAACAACTCACACTGTCAATACAAAACATCTCATCATCCACAACAATCCACATATCGGCTCTCCCATCCTCCCAAGAGGAAATCATGACAAATCTAGGGTTTTGAAACAAGGTTTGAACCCTTTCTATGATGCTAAATTCCATTCCATTTACAAAGCTTGCAAACATCTCAGAGAAAACTAGAAAGTCCTCTTCTAGCACCGCAAGATATCCAAACACACCATCATCCACATCAAATTGAGACATCTCGTGACAAAACTCATCAAAATAAAAAACCTCTTTAACAAGACTTCATATTTTCTACTCCATAATCATAACGGTCACCTTTTCCTTAGCATTCTCACAAACAATCTCGAGAGGCTTTTCACAAACAGAAACCTTAGGCAACACGTCAGGATCATATTCCTCATCCAAACACCCAATTGTCCAATCCTCTTCAACTTCAACTTCACAGACTCTTTCAAACTCTTTACCCTTAGTGTTAGATCTTTCTTCCCTCAAATTTTCAATCCTTTCCATAGCCTCAGTCAAATTTCTTCTCACATCTTCATCAATGTCACTCTTAGGGTCTTCAAAACCCGAATCAGAATCATCACAAATATCATTACAAAGTCTAGGAGAACTCGAAGAAACCACGAGACTATCAAATGAAGTTTTCTCTTCATCATTATTGCCTAAATCAATCATAAAATCATCCATACAACAATCAAGAAGCATGAGGTTAGGTCTACTCAAAACAACATCAGCAACACCACAAACAAAAGCCTCTCTAGGGCTAGTCAAACCATCACCAACCAACTCACAAGACTCATCAGAGTCAACAACACTACCATCAACACCAAAATAATCACAACATGAGTTAGAACCCATAACCTCAAAACTCTCTTGATCAACAAACTCACTACCAAACTCATTACAAATCTCAACAACCTCTCTAGGCAACAAATTTGAACCCTCAACTTCATCAATCAATCTTATAGTTTCTAAGCCCTCCCCCTTATGGTCTTCTAACAAACTCAAAAAATCCTCCTCATTTCTCTCTTAAACACTCAGTTCTACCATCAGGATTTCCTCAATTTTCTTGTCTCTCCTTATCTCTCTTCAAATTAACTAACTCAACTATCTGCAATAGATGACACCTCCCAATCAGAATCACTTTTTGAACTCTCATCCTCACTATCATCTTCCTCATCAGAGCTATCACTTTGTTCATCATCATCTTCTTCCTCTTCATTGTCATCCTCATTCACCAGTTCTTTTCTCGAAGACATATCGAATTTCTTTGGTACTCCCCTTTGGTCATAAATTGTTATTATTCCTTTCCCCCGATCTTGAATTCCTCTTGCTTCCTTAGCCAAGGTCTACCGAGTATAAGGGGAAAAACCCCCAACCCTATTGGCATAACATGACAATCAATTTTCATAGACACACTATAAACCTTCACTTCCAAATTCTGAATAAATACCTAAGCACTTGACTTTAGCATGATTAGCAAACCTGATTTGAAACTTTGACCCTTTAATAATTCAAAGTCCAAACTACTCAACACAAGCATGAGTAATCACATTGATTTGTGCTTCTCCATCAATATATGCTTCACCTATGTTTTAATTCTTATGCCAAGCATCAACAATGGGACAAATATTAGACAACTCTTCTACACTCAAAACTCTCACTGTTCCTTTCAATTTTTCCTTATTCTTCGAATTCACTAATTTCTTCCATTGTCCTCTCATTTTAGGGCACAACTCTATCGGTTGGGCAAAATATATATTAGCTTTCTTACCCATCATATACCTTTTAAGGTCATAATCACTCTCTCCTTCCCCTAATCGAATATCAACTAGCAGCATGATAATGTTTTCTAGGCACTCTCAATTTATTTTCTTTCCTCTTCTCTCCTCTCTTTGTTTTTCTTCCTCTTTCCTCACCAACCTTACTAGTCTCAGGTTCATCTCTCTTAGCATCTCTTCTTATTTTTATTGCAGTCATTACATCAACAATTTTCTTTTCTAGAAGAATAGAATTACGGCACTTTTCCGTTTCTCTTCAGTCAACCTAGGATCTTGAGATGTAGAATCATTTTTTATTTCTATCTCAAATTCATTTTGTTTGTTAGGCAAGTTTTGAGGTAAAGGATACATATCCCCTCTTGCTCTAGGTGGATAAAGACAATTTGTGCTCACATGACCTAACTCTCCACAAGAAAAACATGTCATCATTGATCTTTGAAAATATCCTCTCCCATTTCCTCCTCTTCCACTTACTAGATTTTCCTAATTGGTTTGTCTTACGAGTCCTCCACTTCCTCTTCCCCAAGGTCTTCCTCTCAAAGGTCCTAATCCCGTATTTTGCAATTGACCTGACAAGTGATCTTCAATCTCTGGTGCTAATTGAGCATTTTGCCTTGTTAAAATATGAAAGTTTTGTCCATCCCCTTGCCAAATTCGGTCTCTGTTTTCGACATTAGGTGTTCTAAATGACTCTCTCTTTCTAATTTTCTCTATTTTTCTATGTCAATTAGTACAACTTTCTCAAAAGTACTCAATTTCTTAATTTCCAACTTTGTCCTCGCCTCTCCCTACAATTTTTCAACAAAATATTTTATTTTTAGCATTTTCTGTGCTCTCTCTCATGGGCCTAAAGATACATTCCAACAATCCCAAAGTTTAGTGTATTCTAAGGCAAAAAATTCTATCGTTTGGTCTTCTTCTTTTTGGCAAGTTTCTATTTTTCTCCAAAGGTCTTGGAAAGTTTCAATTTCCTTAAAACGGTTAAGAAATGCCTACTTGGTTGTTTCATATTCCATAGGAATAGGAGGATTTGTCAATCTGAGAGCCTTTTCATAATCCTCAAACCAATTACGACTTTCATCTAACAACGGAAATTTTAGACTTTAGAGTTTTAGGGTTGAATTGGGGTTGAATCACTTATTCACTGGATAATACATCCAAGCTCCAATTTTTCGAATAATTGCTGAGGATCCTCACCTTTCTTCCCACAAAATTCAAGAAAAGATTTAGCCATCCGAAAACAATTTCAAACAAGAATTCAATCCACAAAATCACACTCAAAGTCAACTTTTTTGGCACTCCTCAATGAGGGCACAAAAAAAGAGATGTTATGCGAGCAGTGATTGAGAGCAAGCCTCACTCACAACCTGATAAGGATATGTGGAGTGCCGGTTAGAGTAGTTGACTTTGTTGATGAACAATACAACACAGAAAATTTTAAAGTTTCACAAATACCACACATGAGAAAAGTTGAACAAATTTCAGAGCATCCACTACATTCAAAACAGGAAAATCTTGAGTTGGAGAGAGAGAATTTCGTCACACCTCTTAAATATTTGTTACATGAAGCATCAACTCGAGAGCATCCAAAAGGCGAATGCAAGACTCGACGACCTTCTACGCAGTAAACCATCAGAATGAATCTGTGCTTCAGAAAATGTCGCCAAATATCTATCATGTCGTGGAAAGATAGGCCAGCCACCCTTCAAGACGACTGTTCAAGTGCATGTCATAGCCTGGCGACTCACGCCCTTTTCATAGCTCACATTTTCCTTGCTCATTCCACACGACACGCAATCTAATCTCTCTTGGTTGTCCTTCGTGATTGTCTTCTTCTACGCCACCCACCATCATGACCTCTCTCTTCTTAGCGTCCTATTCTTGAGACCCCGGTAATCCAAATTCCATCATATTTTGTTATTCTTCTCAGCAGCACCACAACCTCAACCTTCACTAAACCCTCCAACTTCAACAACCCACATGTCTCTCTCTCTTCACCCAGCAAAAAAAAGACCATACAAACATGCCCATTTCCACTTCTAAGTAAGTAAGAGTATGTTTTGAAAAACATCTTTACCCTTTGAAAAAAGGTAGCAACATCAAAGTTTTGCTTGTGACCCTGAATAATTGCTAATGTAGCATTAGCCACATTGCAAAGCTCATGTCCAAGATTCAACACTAATTCTACCTTCTCATTTTCTGAACCAAACTAGAATTCTTTATTGCCCTTTTCCATTTAACCATTAAGAACCTCCACAAGCACACCTTCTCCACTTGCACAAACAATAGTATTTGCCATTCCATTCACAAGATACTTGATTGAGTCTCTTATGTATTCACCAAACTCGAATTTCCTTCATCATTCTTCCCTTGCATTCTTCATAAGTTACTCCAATATGGTGTACATATCCTTGGAGTCTTCAAAACGGATATTCTCTTCATATGAACATGTTTTTTCATGCAGTATGTCCTAGCAAGAATATGCGATTGAAATATCAACGCCGCACTCAATCATTTATGATTTGAGAAGAAATGTAACATCCGATCCATGCTCTGCACCCAAACAAAAGGATGTTCCACACAAAAATAATGTATATACTAAAGAAATTGTGCGGCCTAGCCTATCTACATATGCTCATGCGTTATGCAAAATGTAAACACTATTCCTTGATTAGAATTAATCCTTATCCTCACCCCTCAATACTTAACAAAGATGGTACTCCGCTTCTGCCACCCAAAATCTCACTATCGCTCAAAAAAATGATGGTACTCAGATGTTGACAAAAAAAACAACCCATCTCACAACTAGCGACATCCTTCATGACCTTCAAACTCACCCAACCACCTTTCCCACTCAACTAAAGGTTTCCTAATTTGGTGATGAAAATCCCAACTCTTGTGCATGCAAGAAACAGTGCGTGCTCAATGAAAGGTGCTCTCTCAAGTGCACATACAACTATGATTTACTACATATAGCTGCAGCAGGCCTCATGCCGTGCTAGCGCTCAACAATGGTGCAAAACGTGTTTCAACCCAATCCTTGGCATGGAAGTATTTGATAAATACAAGAGACAACCCTCAAGTGCAGTGAATCTTTACAAGTGCAATGTGAAGTGCTCTTGAACCCATAATCCCTGTGATGTATAAAAGTCTCAACAAGATAACTTACCTATTCCATGATGTTCGACAGCTATTAATAAACTCCAGTTCCAATCTGTCCAAAAATACCAAACTTGACCAAGGCTATCAAGTTTTCACACTCAAAAAATTAAACAAAATAACAAAAACAAATCCTAAGCTAGAAAAACATAAAAAAATCCAACTACGAAATGATAAAACAAATAGCCACGCAAATCTCTAAGCTAACAAAAATCAAACCCATCTACAAATTTTATTGGGGTTTTCATTTTATACCAAGACTCCAAGAAAAATGAATATGCCTCCATTGTATACCAAGGCTCCTCTAGAGTTGGTATATCCTGACTTATGTGGTAAAATTTCTACAAAATCCTAAGGAGGATCTTCTTATTTTATGTTGATATGTTGATCATCAACTACTATAATAGGAAGATGTAGGTGTACTTCCTTCATGATAAGGATCAAGCTTTTGTAAGTTTAAAGAATAGCTAAAAATTGTTGAGAATGAAACATAGCAAAGTGTGAAGAAGTTTAGAATAGATAGTGGTAGTGAGTTCAACTCAAAGAACTTTGAAGACCTTTGCAAGAGCAAAGGGATTAAACATCAATTGATGATGCCTCATACACCTCAGTAGAATGGCCTTGTTGACTACCAAAATCGCACCATTGTGGAAATGGCAAGGTGCATACTTAAGTGCAAGGAATTGCCTAACTAGTTTTGAGGAGAAGTTGTTAATACTACAGTCTATATTCTCAATCGGAGCTATACAATGGCTCTCAAGGGAAAAACTCCTCATGAGGCCTTTTCTAGTAAGAAACCATCTATCTCACATTTTAGAACTTTTGGATATGAATGCCATGCACATTTTTCAAAGGATAAGAGAAACAAGTTAAATCAAAAAAGTAAAAAATATATATGCTTAGGCTATAGTGATGAGCAAAAGGCTTACAAATTGTATTACCAAGAGGCAAAGAAGATCAAAACAAGCCATGATGTGGTATTCAAGGAATAGCCACATGCAATGGAGAAGGAGAATATAAGTTTCCATTTTATCATCCAACTAAAGAATTAGTCCACTATGAACCTATCCCAAGAGTTATCCCTACCCTCAAGGAGGAGGAAGCACCATCTTCAGATGATGAGGAAAAAGTTCACGAACCTATAATCACACCACCAAAAAATCCATTGCCACAATGGGTGAAGCGGTGCTATGATCACAATAATCCTATGCCTACCATAGTTGAGGAAAAAGGCAGACAGACCAATGAGGTCTCTAAGCATAGAGAAGCAAAGAAAGGCTTTTGCTAACATACAATATGGCCTTGATGGTGGTTGATATTATGAGAAAAGTAAATGAGCCAGTAGACTAGGAAGAAGCACTTATTGCAGATCCAACATGGAGAGTAGCTATGCAAGCTGAGTATCATAGCATAATGATTGAAGAATGATACTTAGAAGCTAGTAGATTGGCCAGAAAAGAGGAAGATTATTAGCACCAAGTGGGTCTAGAAGATAAAGTACAACGTTGAATATGGTAGCTTAGAAAAGTACAAAGCCAAATTAGTTGTACATGGATTTTCACAGGTTAAAGAATTTAATTTTTAAGAGTCGTTTGCTCCAACTACTAAAATAACCACTATTCGCTCATGTCTTGTAGTAGCCACTCATAATAAGAAGTGGCCAGTTTACCACATGGATGTTAAATCAACATTTTTGAATGGTGACCTCAAGGAGAAGGTGGCAATGGCTTAGCCACCATGGTTTGTGGCTCCCCATTTAGAGAACAAAGTTTGTAAGCTGAAGAAGGCATTGTATGGACTGAAACAAGCCCCTACAGCATGGTACGGGTAGCAAATAAACAAATTATTTTTGGGTTTGAATTTTCAAAATGTGTGCCTCATATGCTAACTTGCATATTTATAGGGATGGTGAAAATTCTATAGTGATTGTCCTATATGTGGATGACCTTCTTATTACATGTGATCATGAATATATAATCCATCAAACTCGAAAGGCTTTGAGCTTTGAGTTTGAAATGACAAACTTGGGCTTTTGCACTATTGTTGGTGGATTGAAGTTTGAAGTATGCATGGGAGATCTTAAAAGCATTTGGCATGATCGAGTGTAAGGAGATAGCTACACCTATGGAGGTCAATGTGAAGTGATCCATTGAGGATACATCAACACTAGCAAACATTGGGAGGTACAAAAAGTTGGTTGGCAAGCTCATCTACTTGTGTAACAACATGCTAGATATCAGTTTTGTTATCGGTCTTTTGAGTCAGTTCTCAAACAAATCACGAGAAAGTCATTGGAAAGCTAGGATGCGAGTCTTCAGATTTTTGAAGGAAACTCTTGACTATGGTATGTAGTTCCAAAAGTACTCTTATGGGAATTGTGACTCAAATTGGGTAGGTGACATCAAGTCCAGGAAATCAATTTATGGATATTATTTCTCTTAAGGTTCAAGAAACTTCTCTTGGATCATTAAGAAGCAACCAACTGTGGCATTGTCTTCTACCAAAGCAGAGTATAGGGCAACTTGCTTTGCTACATGTGAAGTAGTATGGTTAAGGAGAATGGCATGGCACTGGAGAGTACATGATGAAGATCCAACAATGCTAAGATGTGACAATAAGAGTTTCATTACCTGATGCCAGGAGGCATATTCCACGGTGGATTCTGTGAGGTTTTGCGGTGGATTCTGTAAAATTTTATTTATTGCCAAGACTCATACACAAGGTGGATTCCTTTTGCAAAAAGTCGATGGGGACGCCTATCCTTTTCGGGCATCTTGTTAATTTAATGTGCAAGTGGGTGATTCCATAGTGGGTAAAGAAAATACTATTTTACATGATGATGGGAGCACAAACGACTTTATTTCTGCAAAATTGGTCGAATAATTGAATTTGCATACTGCTTCTACACATTATCGAATCAAGGCTGCATTCTTAGGCACTAAATACAATGGAACACAAGAAGTGCATAACTTAGAAATTAAAATTGGTGATTATGTTGAACGTAGAAATTTCTTACGTGTGCCTTTGCAATCTAGTGACATTATCTTAGGAATGCCTTGGCGTCATCAATACAATCCTGATATAGATTATTTCATGCATTCAGTGAAGATTCATTCTAATGGAAAACAAATCACATTGCATGGTATGTGTACTTTCGATAATTTACCATTGCTTAGTCATACTCAAGCTAAACATGCATTACGAAAAGGTAGCAAATCCTATTTAATATGGGTGAATGAAATCGAAGCTAAAGAAAATCAGATGCATCCTAGGCACGCACAATTTCTTTCACAATTTCAAGATTGTTTTGATGCTGACTTACCACCTAAATTACCACCTATACGTCTCACAGATCACAAGATAGACCTAATTCCCGGATCACAACCACCATGTAAAGCACCATATAGATATAATCAAATTAAACAGAAAGAAATTCAAGCCCAAATTAAAGAATTGTTAACCCGAGGACTCATTAGACCTAGTAGTTCTCCATTTGGTGCACCTGTCCTATTAGTGAAAAAGAAAAACAATACCTATCGCATGTGCATTGATTATCGTGCCCTAAATAAGATCACTGTTAAGAATAGATATATGATTCCTAGGGTAGATAATCTTATGAACAAGCTATAAGAGTCTGCAATATTTAGCAAGATAGATCTTAAATCTTGATATTATCAAGTAAGATTGGACACATATGATATATTCAAAACTACATTTAGAACACAATTTGGACACTATGAATTCCTTGTTATGCCTTTTGGTTTAACTAATGTACCAGCCACATTCAGTCGTATGATGAATCACATATTTTTGAAGCATCAGCATTGTGTCATTATTTTCTTTGATGACATATTGGTTTTTAGTAAGAATGAGAATGAGCATTATGAACACTTATCTTTGGTTTTCAAATTATTAAAATAGAATCAATTATATGATAATCTAGAAAAGAGTGAATTTTTTCATACACAAATTGAATACCTAGGACATTTTGTTTCATCTGAAGATATTAAAGTTGACCCTAAAAAGATAGAAGTAATTTTGAACTAGCACGTACCTAAAAATGTGCACGAATTACGTTCCTTCTTAGGTCTTGCTAGCTTTTATAGAAAATTTGTGAGAAATTTTTCATTGCTTGCATTACCTTTGACAAAACTATTAAAGAAAGGCATTGTGTATCATTGGTTCGACAATCAACAAAAGTCCTTTGATTTACTGAAACATGCTTTAAATCATGCTCCTGTATTGCAATTACCTGACTTCAATAGACCATTTTTCCTAGTAGTCACATGATGCTAGTGGATCTAAAATAGGAGCAATCCTTATCCAAGATTCTCATCCCATAGCCTACTCTAGCTACAAACTTAAACCCTCTGAACTTAAATATTCTACCTATGATAAGGAATTGCTAGCTATAGTACAAGCTTTACGTCAATGGAAACACTATTTAATGGGATCTGAATTCATGATCAAAACTTACCAACAAAGCATTAAACATCTCCTTAGTCAACCACAAATATTTGACCGACACATTAAATGGGCTGCTTTTATTCAAAGTTTTCATCCACTCATACAATATCAACCAGGAAAAGAGAATGTTGTTGCCGATGCTTTAAGTAGAAGACCGACTATTCATAATATTTATGTGATATCTTTTGACTCTCTTCTCCCTATGAAATATACTTATGACCGAGACCCTAGTTTTCAAGCTGATTGGAATAAATTAGTTGCAAATAATTGGATTCCCATTGATTCATTGTCTTACATTGATGGATTTATGTTTTATGAAAAAAGATTATGTGCATCCATTTCAATCATTTGTTTTGCATGAAATTCATTGTCCCCCATACCAAGGCCATAGAGGAATTATTTCTACTTTGCGTACACTAATTGAAGATTTTTATTTGCCACACATGGAATCTGATGTATCTAACTTTGTACCTGAATGTTTAATTTGCCAAAGAGTTAAAAGACTCCATGGTAAACAATATGGTTTATTAATGCATTTACCAATTCCAAAACGACCATGGGAACTGATCTCAATGGATTTTATCACTGGTTTGCCTAACACTAAAGCTAATCATGACATGATTTGGACTATTGTTGATAGGTTTAGCAAACAAGCATATTTCATTCCATGCAAGAAAACATTAACTGTACCTCAAGTTGTTCAAAAACTCTTTTCACTAATCATGGTTTGCCAAAAGTTATTATTTCTGACCGTGATTCTAGATCCTACAATAATTTTTGGATTACTTTGTTTGCTAATTTACAAACAAAGATTGATTTTTCATCTACATTTCATCCTGAAACAAATGGGCAAACAAAAGCTACTAATAGTACCATTTTAGATCTTTTGCACGCATACAGCATCTGATCTGTGCACCATTACCATTGCCAAAAATCCAATTTCATGCATGCACCAAACAAATTGAGATCTAGTATCACTATGTGTATAGCTTGATTGAGGATGGGATAGTAGAGCTGCGTCTACTGTCCGATGGAGGAGAAAGGAGTAGATATCTTCACCAAAGTTCTTATGAAGGATGTCCTTTGAATTCATCTTCAAAAACTTGGTGTTGGTGGGCTGAGAATGTAGTTCACCTATGGGTGGACATTGAGAGGGGGTATTAGATATGCTCAATGCCCCACCCTCGTAAGGTGCCACCAATGATCTATAGTTCTCTAAGTTTGCAAGAGCCCCATTATAAGGAGAAGCCATGTGTGAGCATAGACATTTGGTGGGTCCTAACTTGTATGTTAAACGAGGTCTATGTAATCGGATAGCCAAAAGGTGACCTGTGTGGATCTAGCCTTTGGGTTAATAGAGTAGTTATGTTGGTAACAACTCAAGGCACAATGTATTGAGTTACAAGGTGTAGGAGTTATCACGAACCCCTATTTTGGGGTCCGAGGGCTGTGGAAGTGGCTCTTGACTAGGGGGTCTCAAGGGGGCTAGAGGCCCCTTGATAGGGATCCATGGGTGTGCTCTTGCTTGGATGATAAAGTGAATATTCCTTGGCTGACTAGGGAAGATTCATAATATGGTTGGACATGCTGACTAAACTACTTTTACATGCTATAAAAGGAAGACCCCTCTAAAGCCATCATCGATCTATCTTTCACCCAGTCAGAGTTCTTCCAACTACCCTTAAGCTCTTCACCTTTCATCTATCTGGATCACCATCTAAGCTTCACAGTGGAAGTGCAAGGGTGGATAGAGCCATCTTTGTATCAATTCATTTGAAATTAAAGTAGTTTCTATTCTTCTCATATTTGTTGTATGTTCTCTACTCCTTGCTCAGATTATGTCCATTATGCCATGTAATTTTTGCACATTCTTTTGACTTTGAATGGAGAAGAGGAGTTATGTGCATCTTGGACCCTAGCTATATGATCCTTCATCACTGTATCTGTTTTAGAATATTAGAATGTACTCATAAGATCATGTACTTAGAGAAAATCTAGGAAGATAATATCTAGATATTTAGGAGAACTAGATAAGATGGATCTAGAACATGTGGATGATACTTCACTGAGAGAACCTACTACATCCACACCTTCATTGTATATATATGTGTACTCTCAGCTATTGCAATGCAAGAGTGTAAGCAATTGTGCATTACAAGTGTGCGGTTCATTCTCCATCTCATTGTCTCGTTATCTCTCTCTTTCTCTCACCATCACTTCCACTACATGGTAACCTTTTCTAGAGAGGGGGAATGTTAGAATATAAGAATGTACTTAGAGAATATCTAGGAAGACAATATCTAGATATTTAGGAGAACTAGATAAGATGGATCTAGAACATGTGAATGATACTTCACTAAGAGAACCTACTATATCCACACCTTCATTGTATATATGTGTGTACTCTCAGCTATACAAGTGTGTGGTTCATTCTCCATCTCATTGTCTCATTGTCTCTCTCTTTCTCTCACCATCACTTTCACTACAATATCAAGAGAGGATGATGGGTTTGGGATGGGCAATTCTACTATATTAATGCCAATCATCTTCCCTACATCATTGACTTATAGTGGATGGAAAACTTGAAAGTTGTGAAGGCTTTTATATTCTACGTGTCCAAAAGAAATTTGACTTTGTTCACAAGCGATTGATAGATTCATTTGGACCGCTACATTTACGACGATGAGGTGACCAAGGTGATCCCATGCAATATGGTGGTCATGCAAGAGAGCTCTAGTCATTACAACTATTGAGTAGAAGGTCTCCATGGCCTTCCCTTACATGACAAACTCATGGATACCCTGGCAAACCACAATCACGTTACAATATTGATGTATTTGATTATCATCTCTAGATCCTTGTAAAAGGAATATAATGCCTTAGGCTTCAAGGCACATAGAAAGGGTCTACTTCCCTATACAAGCCATACAAAAAATATTTCCCCTACTTGATATAAACGAACTTGGTTAGCATTATTGCAGGCCACCAATAATGAAGAGAGTCTCTCTTTATCTTTTCAAAAATTGTATACTCATTTCGAGTGTAGCATTACAACAAAATTTAAACCTGAGGCAACATCAGTGGATTGAGGTTTTGCAAGAATATGATTTTGAAATCAAGTACATGCCAAGAAAAGAGAATGTGGTAGTAGACCCCCTAAGACACAAAGCATTTCCCAATGCTCTCATCTTAGAAGAACCCTTCAAAACAGAATCTCTAATTGTCGTGGTGTCAATGCCTAACAATCCTATCTTAGGGATGGCCAAAGAAGATGCTACTAAAGACCCAATATAGATTTACTTATCATTTCCAAAAACTTATAAGTTCTAAGACTTGCAAATTTTAAAGGGCTTTTATTCATGTAACTTAGATCTTATACAGATTATTAAAAAACATCCCTCTATGATCACAATAATTTGTTTTCTGAAAACTTCTTATGCATTATTAATGAAAGAACAAGGATATTTTACATGACATTTGAGTTATAGACCATCTTTTTCTTCCTATCCAACTTAAAACAAAAATAACGTATTTTCTATTATTCAAATAGCTTCTATCTTTGCCTATTAAAATAACATTTTCCAAAACATTGGGACTCATGTAAGCTCCTTCTTCTGGCGGTTCCTTCACATAATGTCATAGGTCCTTGTTTGTTTGCTATAGGTAGAAAGACAAGTGCTCCTATTAAAATAACATTTTCCAAAACATTGGGACTCATGTAAGCTCCTTCTTCTGGCGGTTCCTTCACATAATGTCATAGGTCCTTGTTTGTTTGCTATAGGTAGAAAGACAAGTGCTCCTATTAAAATAACATTTTCCAAAACATTGGGACTCATGTAAGCTCCTTCTTCTAGCGGTTCCTTCACATAGTGTCATAGGTCCTTGTTTGTTTGCTATAGGTAGAACGACAAGTGCTCCTTTAGCATATGCAACCCTCTATTGGCTTGACAAGTTCTATTCTCATATGGAGAGGATAAGAAAGACGAGGTGTGGGAATGGAGGAGAAACAAATGATGAGTAACCTCCTCACGACATTAGTTACCACCCCAATAACCCTAAGCCTAGGAGACCTACTTAGGAAGCATCCAACTCTTTGGCTGGAACTAAAGCACTGGGTGGAGGAGCCAACGGAGTAGATTGATGCTGACCTACATGAGCACGATGCAATCACACAGATACCTAGCTTGACACTACACTCAGTGCCTAAATCTCTGCATGTAAATGCTTTTTGGGAGGGCACCGAGATGCAAGCGGTGCTACCTATCCTAGCCTTAGGAGACATGACGTGGAAAGGAATCATAGACACGGGCGTAGGGGCTAGTGTCTTGAGCCACACAGTCTTGTAGGCCTAGGAAAACCCTCCCGTTGAGATGACTAGGTTCAATGTTACACTAGCAAATGGAATGAAGAAAAGGCCATTAAGAGTTTTAAAGAATTGGCCAGTGAATATTGCAGGTGTCCAGTTCTCTGTACACTTCATTGTTATGAAGGGAGTGGACTACGACATCCTGCTAGGCTGACCCTGGATGAGGAATGCACGAGTCATCGAGGAATGGGGCAATGGTCTAATCTTCTTAGGAAATCGGAAGAAAGCGGTGAGGGTGGAGATGGGTACCTGGAAGACAACACCTACTGATCTAGATGCCATCTCGGCCACATTGAGGGGTGACGCGCAACCAGCCACAATGTATGGGCCGCTGACCAAGTATATCCCCTGCCCTGAGGATGAGGGAGATTTGATGCAGGTCCTTACAACCATCTATCTCCCATTATCAGATGATGAGGAGGAGTATAAACAAGCCGTACAAGCCATATGCCTCTGCAGATGAGGAACACTCAGTGCCACTCTGCATGACGACAAGGGTGCATGTGGTCCGCCCAAACCTATCACTTTCCATGTCCCAAATAATAAACTAGAACTCCTGGAAACCCTAGAGTATTTGACAGGCAGATTGGAGGGTAATCCTTCCACTAATCTCGTGCCCCTTCAGGGATCTCCTAGGTGAGCACAAGTGGAACTGGACCAAAGTTCACGACCTAAACTTGCTATACAATTGGGCTCTAGTCACCGACGAGAAAGAGGCTAGAAAGGAGGACCCAGGAGATGACGAGCAGCCAAGGAGTGATAGTTTTGACAATGAATATGAGGATTGTTCCTCCATCGGTGAGGAGAGCAAGGAGGAAATGGGTACCGTGGAGTACGATACTGATGGAAGGGTGATGGAGCAGATATGAGCAGACTCGAGGCCCCAAGAAAGGAATGCATATGAGATCAAGAGAGGAGCTATGAGATTGGATTACAATCGCTCTTGGTTGGAACGCATAGGGGCAGTGGATTATGAGCAGATTGGAATTGCCCAACCACTAGTGGTACCTGTGTTTAGGACAGACACACCTACTAAACTACGACCACTCAGGGAGACTCCTTCCTCCAGTGAGGGTTGTGAGTTCAACTCGAAGTCTGAAGCCAGTACAGAGAGCAACCCTGAAATACCCATGCCATCCAAAACCAAGCACACCAAGGGGGACTTGCCGATCCACCTAAGGCACAATCGGCTAAAGGAGGAAAGAAACAAACAAACAAAAGACCCAGACACAGAACGACAGAAGAAACCACAGGACCTACCCAAGTGCTTCACTAAGTTCAAGAAGGGTGACAAAGTGGTGGTCCTGCTTAGGGGCAAAGAGGCAGGCCAGACCAGCGAGCCTATCGAGGGACCCGTCAAAGTGAAGGTAGTCAGCCTGGCAGGGAAAGGTGAGAAGCCTCAACCAATATTCATAGCATGATCTAACCAAGGATGAGGAGGCTGACCTTGTTGCTCTCCTATGAGAGTACGTGGATGTGTTTGCCTAGTCTCTGGATGAACTTAAGGGGGTTGACCCCAGGGTTGTGACCCACAACATCCCTATGGTCCTTGACGCTATTCATATAAAACAATGCCCTTACCCCATGAATCCAAAGCATACCCATGCAATAAAATAGGAGATTGATAAACCCATGAGAGCAAGATTCATCTATGAAATAGAGCACACTGACTGGGTATCACCAATAGTGATCGTTATGATGAAAAATGGAAAGATCCAAGTGTGCGTCAACTACAAGAAAGTCAATGCTGCTACAAAAAGAGATAGCTACCCATTGCCATACACCGAGCACATGCTTGAGAGGGTGGCAGGTAAAGAAACCTACAGCTTCTTGGATAGCTTCTCGGGTTGCAATCAAGTGCAAGTACACCCCGACGACAGGAACAAGAGTGCCTTCGCTACAAAGTGGGGGGTATTCGCCTACATCGTTATGCCCTTTGGGCTAATGAACGCACCCGCAACCTTCCAACGCCTGATGTGCACGATCTTCAAAGACATGCTCAGAAACGAGCTAGAGGTGTCTGTGGACGATCTATGCATACACTCTAGCTGGGCGAAACACTTAGAGAAACTATGGGTAGTCTTTGAGCGGTGTCGGCTTTATAATCTCTTGTTGAACCCCCTGAAGTGCCAATTTTGTGTGAAACACAGATGCATCCTAGGGCATGTGGTGTCCAAGAATGGCATCGCCACTGATTTCTCAAAGATTAGGGCTATTGTCGACTTGCCACTACCCAACAATTATAAGGGTGTTCAGTGCGTCTTAGTCACACAAGGTACTATCGACTGTTGAGATTCAGCAATCACACTCACTAACAGCCTCTTTGTATGGAGCTTCAGGGCCAAGGACATGCAGGCTTACCTATCCCATATGCACAGTGGTGCCTACTACAGTTTCCTACTTTCCTATAAAGCATTGTACTTGCTTTCTTTTCTTAAAGCAATGATAGTACTCTTTTCTTATCAGTAAAGTGTCATTGTCATTGTCCACATACACAAGATTGTGTTTATGAGTCCAAGTCTCAATCTTGGAACCTAATTCACTTGTGTAACAAACAGTGTCTTTGTCTTCTACATCATGAGTTTACTCTTCTTCTTTCATCCACCATAACTAACTGCCATGTCCTAGATCGGGCTCATTCGACATGGTATCAGAGCTCAGTTTGGCATGGCCTAGCCTTGTCTCTGCTCTTCCATCTCTTCTTTATCTTTCCTCAGCTCGGCTTGAGTTCATGACTTCACTCCCAGCATCTGACTCTACCTTCAATAAAGCTCCAATGGCTGCCATAGCCTGCAGGACCCTGCCTCCTTGGAGCTCTTAGATCTCTTGAACCAGGCAATATCTCCCCAAGCTCTCTTCTGGAGGATCATTCCTTGACTCCCTGCGCTCCTTCCTGGCACATCACAGAGGCACATTGGCAACCAACATCCCTGGCATTGCGAATTTTCATCCTCGCTGTCCAGATCTGCGCTAGTCCCGGTTCGTACAGCTATTCATCTCCCACGCAGTGCAATCTGGTCCATGACCTCAGGGCTTTGGAAGCCCATGTCATAAGCTCTCTATCCATAAAAAAAATTTGGAAAATGATCAAGGCTACAGCTCACACAGACTGAAAAACCGGGCCCCTGTCTCAGAAACCCTAATTCCACCATAGCCAAAATCTCCCAAGCTCATTTTTCTCTCATTTTCTCACTCCTGCCACTAAACCAAGCTAAAGCCCACTCTGATCTACTATCCCAGCACCAATCAAGGAGGGGAAGGACCTAAGAAGATTGAAGAAGGATCAACGACCCTGAGCAAGGAAGATTCAAGCTCAACATCAAGTCTCTACATAGTGTGTTTTCACACTACCATTACTTGTGTCTCTTGACACATTGTAATCTACTCCTTCACCTATAACATCTGAGAATCTTGGTACTGATTTGCTGTTGCTTCAGCTATCCAACATGGGAAAAGACTCTCCAAATGCTCGGTTCAAGGGAGACGGGTTTCACACCTAGCAAACCCCCATCAAGCTCATTCTGATGAAGAAGGGTCTTTGGGCCATTACCAATGGCAAAGAGAAGAAACCTCGGGGTGCGGAGCTTGCAGTCACTTGGCAAAAGAATGATGACAGGGCACAAGCCATCATTAAGCTTGAATTGGATGATAGCTACATCCATCATGTGGATGCCTGTGACACGTCCCATGACACTTGGGACAAATTGGATACCTTATTTGGTGCACAGTCAAGGTCGTCTAAGTATGGTCTATTGATTGAATTCTTCCGACTTGATATGAAGCCTCATACATCCCTGGCATCCCATCTAAACTACATGGAAAGCCTACTTACTCAACTTGTAGGGATAAAGCTAAAAATGGATGAAGATGTTTGCATTGGTGTCTTGTTAAAAAGTCTGCCTCCTGCCTATGATAATGTATCAACCAGTCTAACCAATATGCCTGATCCTCAACTTGTTGATATTAAAGCCTCTTTGCTAGAGGAAGAAAAGAAACTTAAAAGCAAAGAAGAGCCTAACACTTCAAAGGATGAACAAATGTTATATGTAAACAACAAATACAAAGGTAAAAAGGAACCGCTCTTCTGTGACTTTTGCAAAAGGACCGGACACACTGAGAAGTTCTGTCATGCTAGGAGGAGGTCCCAAAAGGCCTATCTTGCAGCTATTGTTGAGATATCGAGCTCCACTCGTGATACGCCAGGGTGACCGTTGTATATTTATGTCACCGACTTGTCAGTTGCAGATGCGGTTGGTACACCGCCCATGAATAATAGCTACATGATAGCTATCCTTATCTACTCTAGTTCGTGGCTCAGTTAGTATGCCACCTTAGTTAGTTGAGTTTGGTTTGAGACCCATATATAGGGTTCTTCTATTTCTTTGTACTAGAGTTTTTTTGGCTTACACAACTAAGAAGAGGAAAACTGTTTTCAGCCTCCACCCTTGTGTGTATTCCCCCATTGTGCAAGCAAGAAAGCTACAAGTGAGACTCCTTCCTTCTCTCCCACAATCTTGACATGGTATCAGAGCCTTGTTCGTGGTAAGGAGCTCAAGAAAGCAAGCCAAGCTCGCGGTGGTCTGGTAAGAGGAGCAGTGTTGCTTTCATTTTCTGTTTTGGGAGCAGATCTCTGCAGGTAGCACAGCCGGAAATTGCAGGAGTGCATTGTCTCAGGTTGAGACGCCCTTCGCGGTGAAGCAAGAGGGCAGTATATGCTACGGGAAAGAGCTTTAGCTCTTGGCGACCCTGTTTTTTTGATTTGAGGCCATTTCGGGGCCTGTTTTGGAGCCGGAAGTTTTCTGCACGCACTCAGGAAAAGGCCCTGTTTTATGCTGTGCGACCACTGTTCTACAGTTCGGTGAATAGCTACTATGAAAATTGCATTGTATGCTTGTGCGCAGAGACATTGGGAGTTACAGAATCATCCCTGTTGCCTGTTGATGCAAAATCGTCACTAGGAAGTGACTGTGTGGTCAAATACCACTTTCGCCAGTTTTGCAGATTTGCCCTTGTGAGGGTGAAGCAGAGTTTTTTGCAGTGACAGAATTTTTTGCACTCTTCTGTAATGGCATCTGATTCTCTTTCACAGATTGTCACTGAAAAGCTTGACAAGAACAACTTCCAAGCATGGAAGTTTAGAATGACGAATTTCCTTATGGGAAAAGGATATTGGGAATTTGTTGCAGGAAATGAAGAAGAACCAGTTCTTCCTGATGTTCCCAATCAACAGCAAATGCAGGCATTCAAAGCATGGCATGAGAGAGCCAGGAAAGTTATGTACTGGCTGTCTATCAGCATTTCAGACTCTATGATTGTGCATATTCAGGATGCAAGTACGCCAAAGGAGGCATGGGATACTCTGTCAAAGATGTATAGCACAAATACGCAAGCCAGGAAAATGCAGCTCAAGCAAGAGTTGCACAATGTGCAAAGAGAAAATATGAGCATCAACGACTACCATATGAAGGTGAAGAAGATTGCAGATGCACTTGCTTCCATTGGGTCACCAGTGGAAGATGATGATTTAGTTTCTGTGACCTTGAATGGTCTAGGAAAGGATTATGCACAGTTTCGAACATCCATTTCAGTTCGTGAAAGATTTCCTGATTTTGAGGAGTTGATTGCTCTTCTAATTTCTGAGGAACAGAGAAATGGTGGTGCATCTTCTTCAGGAGGAACTTCAAAAGAAGCTGTCTTCTACTCAAATGCTGGAAGAAGTAGAGGCAGAGGTAGAGGAGGCCGATTTGGAGGCCGTGGCAGAAATCAGAATATGCAGCAAACTCAAGAAAACCAGTCCTATGGAGGAGGACGTGGTAACTCTAGAGGCAGGGGGAGCCAAAGAGGTCGTGGTGGATGGCAAAGAGGCCAAAATGCAAACAGTAATGTTGAATGCTACTACTGTGGTAAAATGGGTCATATGGCTAAAGACTGCTATAAAAAGCAGAATGACATCATGAATGGAAAACTGCAACAAGGGAATTATGCATCTTCTAGTAGACAGGGTGATGACAGAAATGAGCATTTGTTCATGGTGCAGCACATGAACAATTCTATGACAAGTGCAGAAGAAAGCAATGATGTATGGTATGTTGACTCAGGTGCATCAAACCACATGACAGGTCATGCAGAATGGATGGAGGATGCAAGAAAAATGGAAAAACCAGGATTTGTGGAGACTGGTGATGATACTGCACATCCTATTGTGCAGATTGGAAAAATTCCCTTGTCTATGCAGGGTGGGAAAAAGAAATACCTGTCCGATGTATTTCATGTCCCGAATATCACCAAGAATCTGGTTTCAGTTGGTCAAATGGTTGAACAGGGCTTGCAGGTCAGATTTAATCCTCATGGATGCTTTGTTGAGGATATGAAAAATAAAGGTCGCTTGATAGCAAAAGGAAAGAAGAAGGGCAGAATGTTTACATTGGATGCAGACATGTCTGAATTGAGTGCAGCAATGTTTGCACATGGGACCGGTGTAGTTGCAGATATTGATATCTGGCATAAACGCATTGGTCATGTTAATGTACAGCGACTTAAATCAATGCAGGCCCAAAATATTGTTGCAGGATTGCCCAAATTCAAGGTTGCAGAAATGCATAAGGTATGTGAAGCCTGTCAGTTTGGAAAACATGCAAGGAAACCATTTCCTAGACATGTTCAAGAGAGTGAGAAGCCATTGGAATTAATTCACTCTGATGTGTGGACAACTAAAGCTGCATCTCTTGGAGGCTGTCATTATTTTGTCAGTTTTATTGATGACTATAGCAGAAAAGTTTGGGTGTATTTTATGAAAAAGAAAAGTGAAGTTTTTGGGCATTTCAAAACTCTTAAAGCTATGGTTGAAAAAGAAACAGGCTTGCAGATAAAATGCCTAAGGTCAGATGGAGGGGGAGAGTACCTCTCAAATGAGTTTGCAAAGTTCTTGCAGGAGCATGGCATAAAGCAGCAATATTCATGCAGTTATACCCCACAACAAAATGGAATTGCAGAAAGGAAAAACAGGCATATTGGAGAGGTATCTCGTGCCATGCTCAATGAAAAAGACTTGCCAGATTTTTATTGGGCTGAAGCAGTTGCTACAGCAGTCTACATAATGAACAGGACTCCCACTGCAGCAATACATGGAATGACTCCAGAGGAGAGGTATACTGGTAGGAAACCAGATATTTCTCATCTGAAAATTTTTGGTTGCATTGCCTATGTACATGTGCCAGATGAGCTGAGATCCAAGTTGGATCCAAAAGCTGAGAAGTGCATCTTTATTGGTTACTCTCTGCAGCAAAAAGGGTATAGATGCTATAACCCTTCTACTCGTAAGTTTACAGTGAGCAGAGATGTTGTTTTTGATGAGATGAGTAGCTGGTATAAACCAGTAAATGTGATTGATGATGTAGATGCACAAAATGGTAATGCTGCACAGAATTCACAGCAGCAGTCACAAAATATTAGTGGACCTGGAGCGTCCTCTAGCAGTGGTTCACATTCTTCGCCATGGACAGGCAGATTGAGATCAGGAGAATCTTCTCAAAGCAATGCAGATAGTGGTATGCAAGTATCACGAAAAGGAAAAGAGAAGGTTGATCAACCCATGTTTGATGTGAATGCAGGTCACTCTTATGTGGATGGTGAATCCAGTGGCTCAGAGCAGAGCATTGATGATGAGTTGGGTATTCCTTCTATTGTTACACCTGGAGTAAGGAAGACCAGGGATGTTTTGAGAGCACCTGGGAGTGAGCCTACTTTGCGCAGGTCTACGAGAGCTAGGTATCCTGTGGATAGGCTGAAATATGATGGATTTACAGCCATTCACTATGCATATATGGTCAAAGTGATACAGGAACCAGAACCCACTTCTTTTGAGGAAGCCATGGGAAAAGAAAAATGGGAGAAAGCCATGGATGAAGAAATGGATGCCTTGGAAGCAAATGCTACATGGGAATTGGTACCTTTGCCTAAAGGTAAGAATGCAATTGGCTGTAAGTGGGTTTATAAGGTGAAGCACAATGCTGATGGTTCTGTGAACAGATACAAGGCAAGATTAGTAGTCAAGGGGTATGCACAAACATATGGCATTGACTATGAAGAAACATTCAGTCCGGTTGCAAGGATGGCAACCGTAAGAGCAGTCATTGCTATGGCTACATCAAAGGGATGGTCTTTACATCAGATGGATGTAAAGAATGCCTTCTTGCATGGTGATTTGCAAGAAGAGGTCTATATGGAGCAGCCACCAGGTTATGTGCATGCTGTTCATCCTGAGTTTGTTTGCAGGTTGAAGAAAGCTTTGTATGGCTTGAAGCAAGCACCTAGAGCATGGTCTGACAAGATAGGACAGTATCTTGTCACTATTGGCTTTCAGATTTCCAAGGCAGATTTCTCACTTTATGTGAGAAAGACAGAGAAAGGTATTATGCTGCTTGTCATTTATGTTGATGATTTGATTATGACAGGTGACAGTGATGAAGATATCCTTCATGTGAAAATGCTATTGAAGCAAAAGTTTGAGATGAAGGATTTGGGAGAGCTGCGTTATTTCTTGGGCATTGAGGTGATTAGATCACCAAGTGGGATACAGCTCTTGCAAAGGCAGTATGGATTGGACATGCTGTGCAAATATGGGATGACAGGCTGTAAGCCTATTTCAGTTCCTTTGGAGCAAAATGTGAAGCTGAGCACAGATGCAGGTGAGCTTCTAGAAGACCCTACTATGTACAGACGCATAGTAGGAAGTTTGATTTATATGACTATTACCAGGCCAGATTTGAGCTATGCTGTTGGATTGGTAAGTCAGTTTATGCAGGCTCCAAGGAAACCACATTTGGATGCGGCTAGACGCATACTTAGGTATGTGAAGTCCACATTGCAGTATGGACTATTTTATGAGACTGGGGTTCAGATACAGTTGCATGGATACACTGATGCTGATTGGGCTGGTAGTATTTCTGATAGACGATCTACCAGTGGATATGTATTCTCTTTTGGGAGTGCTGCAGTCACTTGGAGCAGCAAGAAACAGCCTACAGTTGCCTTGTCGAGCACAGAGGCTGAGTACAGGGGTGCAGCAATGGCTGCATGTGAGGTAGCTTGGTTGCATAAGCTACTTTATGATATGCATCAGTCTACAGATGGGCCAGTTGTCATTTATTGTGACAACATGAGTAGTATACACTTGGCAAATAACCCAGTCTATCATGCTAGAACAAAGCACATTGAGGTGCATTATCACTATGTGCGAGAGAGGGTTTTACTAGGTCTTATTGATCTAGTTTATGTCAGCACAGAGGATCAGGTAGCTGACATATTCACGAAGGCATTGGGCACAGAGAAGCTGCGCAAGTTCAGAGACCTGGTTGGTGTGCAAGAATTGGGATTGAGCTCGAGGGGGAGTGTTGAGATATCGAGCTCCACTCGTGATACGCCAGGGTGACCGTTGTATATTTATGTCACCGACTTGTCAGTTGCAGATGCGGTTGGTACACCGCCCATGAATAATAGCTACATGATAGCTATCCTTATCTACTCTAGTTCGTGGCTCAGTTAGTATGCCACCTTAGTTAGTTGAGTTTAGTTTGAGACCCATATATAGGGTTCTTCTATTTCTTTGTACTAGAGTTTTTTTGGCTTACACAACTAAGAAGAGGAAAACTGTTTTCAGCCTCCACCCTTGTGTGTATTCCCCCATTGTGCAAGCAAGAAAGCTACAAGTGAGACTCCTTCCTTCTCTCCCACAATCTTGACAGCTATGAAAGAAGAAGAAGACCATGGACCAAAAGATGAAGATGAAGATGAAGATGAAGATCACCAGGATCGGAAGGACAAGACTCATCAGTCCTTCTACTCTCATTACTCTGATTGACTGTTTTAAAAGCCTTGTATTTCCTTGCCCTAATGCTTCTTGCCATAAGCTTTGTAAACTCCTTTTGTAACTTGGCACTACAGCCCCTATACACTTTGTGAGGCCCGTGTTACAGCCTCTGGATGTCCATCATGTTTTGGAGCCCACACTTAGTCTTTTCTGCGAACAGCCTCTGGTGTCTACCATGTTTGTGGTGTGCCCACACTTTGCAGGTGGTTCTCATTACAACCTCTACACACTTTGTGCCTTTCTAGTTGTGATTGAGGAGGGGTGTTGAGATTCAGCAATCACACTCACTAACAGCCTCTTTGTATGGAGCTTCAAGGCCAAGGACATGCAGGCTTACCTATCCCATATGCACAGTGGTGCCTACTGCAGTTTCCTACTTTCCTATAAAGCATTGTACTTGCTTCCTTTTCTTAAAGCAATGATAGTACTCTTTTCTTATCAGTAAAGTGTCAGTGTCATTGTCCACATACACAAGATTGCGTTTATGAGTCCAAGTCTCAATCTTGGAACCTAATTCACTTGTGTAACAAACAGTTACATCATGAGTTTACTCTTCTTCTTTCATCTACCATAACTAACTGCCATGTCCTAGATCTGGCTCATTCGACATCGACGCTTTATACTGAATTATGCACTAATCACAAGACCATTGTACAAGCTGCTAATTGTGTTTGAGTGGATCGAAGAATGCCAATGTTCTTATGAATAATTGAAAAATGTTCTTACCATTGCACCCATCTTACGAGCCCCATATTGGACCAAAATGTTCCATGTGCATATAGATGCATCTAAGTTTGCCATTGGAGCTGTTCTGTGCCAACCTGGTGAACGCAACCTTGATTACCCAACGAGCTTTGTTAGCAGGTAGCTCACTGACATGAAGATGAATTATTCCACTACAGAAAGGGAGGGACTAGCCATGGTATTCGCCATTAAGAAATTTATACATTGTCTTTTGGACACGCCCTTCACCTTTCTTTTTGACCATCAAACATTGCTCTACCTAGTGAACAAACCTTGCGCTACAAGACACATTGCATGATGGTTATTGCTTCTTCTAGAGTTTGACTTCTCCGTGGTTGTACGCAAAGGGAAATAGCACTACATGGCAGATCACATGTCCTGCATACCCACAGGTGAAGCCACTACGCAAGGAATAATTGACGACCTTCCAGACGTGCATCTCTTTGGCTAGTCCAGGACAAGGAATTATTCAAGGCTGATCTGACGCCATACTGGGATGACGACATCCTCCATGTGCTCAAACACAGTCTACCCGAGAGACCTATCAAGAAGGCCAAGCTTAGGAGGCTTATTGTGAATATCCAACCCTACCAGTTGATTACTAGCCAACTCTATAGGTTGGGGCAAGACGGGTTGCTATGCAGGTGTGTGTGCGAACATGAGATGCATGACACTATTTTGTGACACATCTAGATTTGTCAAGCACTGTGATGAGTGCCAAAGGATCAAGGTCCCTGCACGGAAGGACAAAATGGAATTAACCCCTATAATAGCACGACAACCTTTCGAGAAATGGGGCTTTGACTTCATCGGACCCATTAATCCTGCAGCCCAATATTCACATGCCCAATATATCATCGTATCGACTGACTATTTGATGAAATGGGCTGAAGGAAGAGCCACGAGGAAGAATGATTCTAGGACCACAACAAAGCTCTTATGGGAGCAGGTCATCTTAACATTTGGTTGCCCTATTGAGATAGTGAGCAACCAGGGCACCCACTTCATCAATGAGGTGATTGCCCACCTGCTCTCAACCTTCTTGATCATCCATAGGAAGTCTTCACCGTACTATCCCCAAGCCAATGGCCAAGCAGAATCAACGAATAAGATTCTGGTCAATGTGCTCACAAAGGTGGTTTCCACTTCTCGGAGCGACTGGGATAACAGGTTCAGGGCAGCTTTACAGGCCTATCAAATAGCCTATAAAACGACTATGGGACAAATGCTCTTCAAGCTGACATACGAAACCGAGGCTATCCTAGCTTTAGAGTTTTTTATCCCTAGCTTGAGGATAGCGGTACAGGAGTGTTGGGAAGGGAAAGAGGTTTGGAGACTAACCACCTTATCGAGTTGGAACGCCTCACTGAAACTAGACTCATCGCCACCCATGCTCTGATTTGTGAAAAGGTGCGCAGAAAGATGTGGTTTGATAACCATGTCAATCAACATGATTTTGACCAGGGCGACCTTGTGTTGTTGTACTCTGTGAAGGGCCATAAGCTAAACATAAAGTTTCGAGGGTTAGGACCTTTTAGAGTGTGTGCCATTAGTAGGACGAGCAACGTCAAACTTGAAACACTAGATGGTGAGGGCATAGGCTTTTTCAATGGCAGTCGCATGAAGAAGCACTACCCTCCCACACATCCTTTACATGAGCCCCCTATGATAGAGGCCCGTTTTCATGCGTGCATCGCAACCATCACCAAGATAGAGGATGATGAGGACGTTGTTGCTCCAGCTTATTTACGAATCACGGCCACAGCCCAAAAGACACGTTATTTTGATGCTTTGATTGATGAGGGATCCGATGTCACTATCCTAACCCATGCTCATTGGACCCTCATTGGTCAACCCCAGTTGCAGCCAATTAAAGCTAAACTCATCCCATTTGGGGGCGAATCCTTATGTACTCCTTGGGAAGTGCAAAGTCATTGTCTCTATTGAGTATGAAAGGTTTCCAATCATCTATTATGTGTTGCCCAACACGAAGGAGGCAGGCAAGGCATCGCTGCTAGGGTGCACTTTCAAAAAACAAACCCGTTGTTACGTCAATTACAACCTGCAGCGTATCCACCTCACCATAGCAAATGTGCGCGTCATGACAACTTTCAGCAAGGGTTGTGCGGTTCCCTCCAAGACCGCCACTCCACCAATAAAGAAGACCATGCCTATGGCTAAGGGGGGGGTTGTGATGTGTCACACCCCAATCAGCTCACAAAACACCACCTCAACAAACCCACTCCTAAGGTTAAGCGACCTACATTTCAATCGGTACCTAAACATCAAGGCACGCCTTCCCACAATAAGCAAACGTGACCCCACAGACCTAGGAATTCTCATGCAAAGCCTAGAAAGCAGCCTAGATGCCAAAGCCATAAACACACCCTTAAGCCACGATGGGTCCCCATAATCCTATTACGTGCTCAAGGATACAATGAGGGTAATAGCTGGATCTGGGTGCCCAAGATGTCAGTCCTTAAGAACAAACCCCTTACGCAACTTGCGGCTACACCTGCTTCAAGCATCGTGTTCACTACACAACCAGCCATACCTAAGACCCAAGGTGTCCAATCTATGACAACCACAAAGGCCGAAGCCCCAAAACCTAAGCCCATCTATTGGCCAAAGCCGCAACCCGCTAGCTCTAAACCAACCACTACTAATGCTAGAGCAAAGTCTCTAGAGACTCTACCAATCAGTCCTGTGCAGCCTAAACTCACTATGTCTCTTAGGATCTCACATCAACTTACGTAGCAACTAGATTTCCCACAATCATCTAACACAACCGCCCGCTCAAAGTAGCTCACGATGAAGGTCGCACGTCTTCCGAGCTACAAGACACACCACCGGCCTTCCATGCAGATGTTCCTCCCAAGGCGCAATCTCGCAGAATATAATTGCTAATGCATCCATCTAATTCTGCTCCATTGCAGCCACCAACAAGTCTTAGGCCTTCATATGAGCGACACTCATCTCTTGCTATGGCCAAGGACCTTGCTGCCAATTCAGGTGATGACTTGGTCACATGCATTAAATGCTGGACAGCACATTCATGAACTTTGCCCAAAGTTATGAGTGGCTAGACCTTGGCCTACTTGATTACCCACTTGCTTCTGAAGTCCTACCTTACCATGCACCTAGGAAGAGTACGAGCTCATGACTATCAAATTCCCTCAGGTTGCAGCTGAGCTTATCACTAGCGGTGAAGTCTCAAAGGAGCAAGCAATCATTGGCAGGATGCTGACCTCATACCGAAAGCCTGTCAGCTCTGCACCAATCCAAGAGCTTGAAGAGCTCCTGAGTCTAGAAAACTCTACCTCTTCATTCTTACAATGATGGTACGCCTTACGCCTCCAATGGGAGCAAAAAGGTTGCCAAATTATGATGAATGTCGAGTAGAGATGTGCAATCAAGGCTGTGGAATATGACCCCACATACGTAGCTCCTACTTCATTTAGGGTTATGGCCATCCTGTGTAACAAACTACTTGACGACCATTTATTGGCCCATCCTTACATTGACCAAGTCCTTACAGATGAAGAGCTACACATTGCTGGCCACCTCTAATCTATCGATGTGCTCCACAATGTCCTAACATACATCATGCAAGCATCCATTAGACTGCATGAACTTGACCATCATGCCCAATTGGAATACAACCCAAATTTCTACCAATTGCTATTGTCAAATTAAATACACCACGCTGTGCTTTAATGCCCTTGCCTCATCCTATTCAATCCTAGGAAGGATCTTCATCTTCCCACGAGGGGGAGGGGGTAAGGTGATTAGGAAAACATAATACAAAGGAAAAACATAATGAACAGTGATCAAGAAAACATAACACAAAGGAAAAACATAATGAAGAGTGAACTACGCATAAAAACTTAGAGCAAAGCGCACTTGGAAAATTCATGTCTTTTCTTTCAAGTGTGTCATTTCTCAAATTTCTCGTTCTCGTGCAACTTTTCTAATTGTTCAATTATTTCATAATGCCATTATTCAGTCTTGGCTACCCCATCAACATTAATTATGAGTATTGTTGCATGGTAGGTACCCACAATAGTAGGACAGGAAAAAGGCAATAAGCTTCCATTCACGGAATAAGAACAAGCTAAGTACGGGATAGATGTGGAGACACGAGGATATAATCAGATCACCTTCAAGCACACTCTAAACTTGGATGAAGCCATCCTAGAGGAGCCAGCAGTAAAGCAGCTGGTGGACAAGTGTGACCTCCGGAAGTACGTGGAGAAAGTGGGACAACCAGTGGATTACAACGCTTGCGTAGAGTTCCTGAGGAGTTTTGATGCTCATAGGAACTATGGCACAGTGATAATAGGAAGAGGGGATGTTGCCCACCAGGTGGAGGTACCACTTATAACGCAGAAATGGTGGAGAAGGCCCTTGGCTTGGCCCCCAAGGCAGTGAAGCATCATAGGAGAGACGTATATGCCATGCTGGGGATGAACAAGAGTGAGGTGCGCACAATGGATGGAGTAAGCTTGGTAGACATCCCAAACCCGGAAGTAAAGATGTAAGCAAAGATGGTCCACGCCCTCTTCTTAAGACATAGGTACAATGCTTTAATGAACAAAATCAGTGTCCCGGTGTTGGAAAGTATAGCGGCAGGATCCCCTGAAGAAGTGGTTTGGAACGGGTTCGTCATAAAGACCATCGAGACAACAGCAAAGGCCCTTGCTACGAATGCAGCAGCTGTTGGAGGAGAGTCCCTAGCCTCTACAGCGAGATCAGCCCGCAAGAAGTCCTCTGCCAAGGCTTCTACCATCAAATACGATGATGTACTGATGGCCATTATTCACAAGGCCACCAAGGAAGCAGGGGGAATTGAAGAGATAATCGTACCCTCCCAGCCACTGCACCATGAGGAAGACAAATCCAGTAAATGCACCATGAGGGACAAAGAAGTGCCTGAAGCACCATCCACTCAAGGTGAAGTTAGGACACAAGGAAAGGCAAAGACTACCAAGATCCAAAAACAAAGGAAGGAAAATATAAGTATGTTGAGATGACAAGCTCAACACATGCAGACATTAATGATGGACCGCCTGGTTAGATGGGTCCACATGTCTACACTTAGCACGTCGATGGTCATTATGACTCTCACATGGCCACTGACTCATTACTTATTATATTCAGGTTGTTACACCTATTTATAGCTAGCATAGTTATAGCGCCAGTCGACTAGCATAGTCGGTTATGCATTGTTTGACTTAGTAGGCCACTTTCCTTTATGTTGTATCTTATCTATACTTTGTGTACATTGTAAAGTGTGTGGAAGAAGAAGAAGAAACCAACAAGAAAACGTTTTGGCCTCCATCTCTCTTCTTGTCTCTTAAGTGAGCTTCTCCTTATGTATTCTGTGTGTGTTCGGCGCAGCATCTTGAGCAAGTCCCCCCACCACTTGATTCTTGACATGGTATCAGAGCCACACCACTGAGAGAGGCTGATTTTGAAGGCTGAAGTGAAGGAGAAGAAGCAAGGTTTGAGCAAGTAAGCCACGGGTAAGAAGCTCTCACATTCTTCCACTCTTTCTCTTGGACAGTGCTTGTGGAGGCACCAAAAGCAGGGCAGAGCAAAAATCTCAGATTGCAGTGAGTTTTGGTGTGCGCGAAGAGCGCTGTGTATTTTACAAATTTATCCTTTTAGGGCTTTTTCGCTGCTATTTTGGCCATTCGAGGTCATTTCAGGCCCCGTTTTAGAGTCGCAAGGTTGCGGACAGCAGTTCGAGATACCCTGCAATTTTAGCTATGTCTGCCGTATACAAGTGCACAGGTTACAAATTTCAGATCTGTAAGTTCAAAGGTGTTTACCATCGAATAAACACAAGGTTTATCTGCAAACTGGTTGCAGATTGCATGTATTGTTGAGCAGACAGTGAAAAAGGCTGTCTGGTGTATTGTTGTGCACTACAGGTCAAGGGTTGCAGAAGATTTGCTTGCTGTTTGGTATTAGTTTTGTGATAATGGTAGAGAACAGTGGAAACCCCATCATTGAGATACTCGACAAGAACAACTACCCTTCATGGAAGTTCTGTATTACGAACTTCCTTATTGGAAAAGGCCTCTACAAGTTTGTGTCAGGTGAAGAAAAGGAGCCGGAGGTGAGTGATCCTCCAACTACAAAAGAAACAAAGGCACGGAAGGAATGGAATGCAAAAGACAAAAAGGTCATGTATTGGTTGACTGCAATAATTGACAATAATATGTTGGGACATATCAAAAATGCAGAGAATTCATATACAACTTGGACCATACTTGAAAGTATGTTTTCCGTAAATACAAAGGCACGAAAGATTCAACTCAAGCAAGAGTTGAATACATTGAGGAAAGGGAAGATGTCTATCAATGAGTATGCATTAAAGGTAAGGAGCATTGCAGATGCCTTGGCAGCGATTGATGCAATGCCCGATGATGATGATTTGGTGTTGTCTACCTTGGGTGGACTTAACAATGAAAAGACTTGGAAGTCTTTTGTAACTTCTGTATATGTCAGAAAGCCATTTCCAGATTTCGATGAGTTGGTCTCTCTTATGATCACTGAAGAGATCAACATGCAGAGTGAGACATTTGAAAGAAGTGGTGAACAGGTCCAAGCTTTCTACTCCACTTCAGGAAGGGGATGTGGTAGGTTCTCTTCAAGAGGCCGTGGTGCAGGACATTGTAGTGACAACCAACAAAACAGATTGAATCAACAATTTAGCGATATGCAGGTTTCAAGAGGTCATGGTAACTTTAGAGGCAGGGGGAGCTTTAGAGGAAGAGGTGGATGGCATAACAAAGGTTCTAACAACTCTGGTATTGTGTGTCACTACTGTGGCAAAACAGGTCATATGGCAGCCCAATGTTATGCTAAGAAAGATGATATTCGCAGTGGTAAGTTGCAGCAAGGAAACTATGCATCGTCTTCACAACAAAATGAAGACAAAAATGAATGTCTGTTTATTATGCAGTATATGCTGAATGCTATTACAGGAAAGGGAACACATGATGGTGTTTGGTATGTTGATTCATGTGTATCCAATCCTATGACCAGCCATGCAGAATGGTTTGGAGAGATGCAGGATTTGCAAAATGCAGGTTATATGCAGACGAGTGATGATTCATGCCACCCAATTTCACATATTGGAAAAGTTCCCTTGTCCTTGCATGATGCTAAGACAAAGAGTCTTTCATATGCATTACATGTGCCATCTATTACAAAGAACTTGGTGTCAGTCAGTTAGATGGTAGAACAAGGGCTGCAAGTTAGATTTAATGCAAAGGACTGCTTTGTAGAAGACTTCAATGACAAGTGCAGGTTAGTTGCAAAGGGAAGTAGAGTTGGATGTATGTTTACTCTGGATGTTGGAATTCCTACTATGAATGCTGCTATGTATGCTAAAGGAAAAGGTGTTGTTGCAAATATTGAAATTTGGCACAAACGCATTGGACATGCAAATGTACAAAGGCTGAAATTAATGCAGTCCAAAGGGTTGGTTACAGGTTTGCCTACATTTAGAGTTGTAGAATTTCATAAGGTATGCGAAGCATATTAGTTTGGTAAGCATGCAAGACAACCCTTTTCACATGATAGAGATGTAAGCAGAAATATCCTTGATGTTGTGCATACAAACATTTGGAGGCCTACACAAAATGTATCTCTTGGAGGCAGTTCATACTTTGTCACATTCATTGATGATTGTTCTAGAAAGCTGTGGGTATATTTTATGAAGGTAAAGAGTGAAGCATTTGAGCACTTTAGAACTTTCAAGGCTGCAGTTGAAAGAGAAACAGGCTTGAAAGTAAAGTTCTTGAGGTCAGATGGAGGGGGAGAGTACCTCTCGAATGAGTTCAGTGATTTTCTAAGGTCTCATGGGATAAAGAGATAGTTCACATACAAGTATACCCCACAGCAAAATGGGGTTGTAGAAAGGAAAAACATGCATATTGCAGAAGTTGCACGCGCCTTGATGGTTGAAAAGAATATGCCTAAGCATTTTTGGTTTGAAGCTGTTCATACTACTATTTATATTATGAACAGAACTCCCACAGATGCAATTCATGGGATGACTCCTGAAGAATGCTTTACTGGCAAGAAGCCTGATATATCGCACTTAAAGGTATTTGGCTGTGTTGCATATGTTCATGTGCCAGATGAGCTATGGAAGAAGCTTGATCCAAAGGCAAAAAAATGTGTCTTTATTGGATACTCTTTAGAGCAGAAAAGGTATCGTTGTTATAACCCTGTCACATGTAAGTTCAGAGTGAGCAGGGATGTCATCTTTGATGAAATGAGCAGTTGGCATGCATCTAGTGGTGATGCATTGGATGATGATGATGATCATGACACTCATGTGCAGGCTAAAAAGCAAAATCACGGACTCTTAGTGGACTAGAGACATCATCTGGTAGTCCTTGGTTTGGAAGACTAAGGAGTAGCTCTACATCTTTAGGTGCATCTAGTAGCACTACAGGTAAAGACAAAGAAAAAAATATAAGTGTCAGATGGCATTGATGCAGTTCTTGATGGAGACTCCAGTGGCTCAGAGAGCTTGGATGATGAGCTTGGCATTCCTTATGTCAGGACACCAGGTGTACAAAGAGCTCATAGTAATGTAAAGGCTCCATTGAGTGATCCAATGGTACACAGATCTAGCAGGGTCAGATACCCTGTTAAAAGATTTGGTTTTGAAGGTTATGCAGCTCACCATTATGCTTATATGGTGAAACTAATTAAGAATGTTGAGCCCACTTGTTTTGAGGATGCTGTTGGTCATACTCATTGGGATGCATCAATGGATGAGGAGATGGTTGCATTAGAGGCCAATAAGACTTGGGATCTAGTATCATTGCCGAAGGGCAATAAAGCTATTGGATGTAAGTGGGTTTATAAGATTAAGCACAATGCAGATGGTTCTATTAGTAGGTACAAAGCTGGTTGGTTGCAAAAGGCTATGCCCAGACATATGGCATAGATTATGAAGAAACCTTCAGTCTAGTTGCTAGGATGGCAACTGTCAAATGTGTGATTGCTTTGGCAGCAGAGCCAAAGGTTGGAGGTTGCAACAAATGGATGTGAAGAATGCCTTCTTACATGGTGATTTGTAGGAAGAAGTGTATATGGATCAGCCAGCAGGTTATGAAGATTTAGAGCATTCCACGTATGTGTGCAGGTTGAAGAAGGCGCTCTATGGGCTCAAGCAAGCACCTAGAGCATGGTTTGATAAGATCAGAGAGTATCTTGTCAATATTGGCTTTTATGTTTCTAATGCTGATCACTCACTTTATGTGAGATAGGGAGATGCAGGTTTGGTCATCATAGTCATCTATGTGGATGACTTGATTATTACAGGTGATAGTGATAGTGGGATTGCTGAAGTCAATGACTTTTTGAAGAAGAAGTTTGAGATGAAGGATTTAGGTGAGCTAAGGTACTTCCTTGGCATTGAGGTGATCAGATGTGATGATGGTATATGGCTATCCCAAAGACATTATGGCTTGGATATGTTGTCCAAGTATGGTGTGACAGCATGCAAACCACTTTCAGTCCCATTGGAGCAGAATGTAAAGTTGAGTGTTGATGTTGGGGATGAGATAGAAGACCCTACTATGTTCAGGAGAATAGTGGGGAGTTTGATCTAGATGACCATTACAAGGCCAGACTTGAGCTACGTTGTTGGTCTTGTGAGTCAGTTTATGCAAGTACCTAGAAAGCCACATTTAGATGCAGTCAGACGCATATTGAGATATGTGAAGTCCACATTACATTATGGACTTTTCTATGAGGCAGGTACAGATGTATAGGTGTTTGGATACACAAATGCAGATTGGGCTAGTAGTATGTCTGATAGAAGATCTACCAATTGATACATGTTCTCTCTTGGTAGTGCAGCAGTTGCTTGGAGTAGCAAAAAGCAATCTACAGTTGCTTTGTCGAGTACAGAGGCTGAGCATAGAGGTGCTGATGTTGCAGCATGTGAGGTAGTATGGCTACAAAAGTTATTGGCTGATTTAGATGTACAGGTGGAAGGTCCGGTTGTCATTTATTGTGACAACATGAGCAGTATATAGTTGGCTAGGAACCCTGTGTTCCATGCCAGGACAAAAGACATAGGAGTTACTTGCCAGTTGTGGACACGTCTCAATTAATGGCAATGATACAGCTCCTAGCTAATAAAATGGCGGAAGAACAAAGAGGCCAGTCTCGTAGAGATGCAAAATCACGGCAAGACCCTGAGCAGCAAAAGCTGGAAACATCGGTCACTATGGCCCCTCTTACAGTGCCACCAGCACAGCAAACTACGACGCATACGTGGCTGAACTCCTCACTCAATTGAGCCATGCTAGAGAGGAGAAGAAAGCAGCCTTGGCATAGCTAGATGTTGAAAAGGAAGCCTCGGTAGCTTTGAGCTTAAGGCCCTAAAAGAGCAGTTGGATGCCAAGACCAAGGAAGCTCAAGAAAGTGAGGATCATTTGAGGCGAAGATTGGAGAAGGAAGAACAGGATGCACTAGCCCTTCTAAATAGTTAGAAAATGTTAATTCAGCAGTATAATGAGCTAATGGAAAGGACCGCTCGCTTGGAGACGCACTGGCAAGAAGAAAGCCAGGAGTTGGAAGAGCAACGACTAGAGCAAGAGGACGCCCTGGTGTTCAACTATGGTATGAAATAGAGGAGCAAGGAAGACTAGAAAGAGAAATCCAAGTCCTAGAGCAAGAAAGGCAGGATGCCACAAGAAGAAGCACACAAGAGCTAAAAGATGACTTGGAAAACACAAAAAGCGATGTGGAAGCCCTCATGGCTATGGCAATAACAGAAAGAAGACTGCACTTTGCAGAGTTAGAAAGCCACAAGCAGATCCGAGAAGAGCTGCCGGAGAGATTCACAAAGGCAAAATTGCAATTTACCATTACAGAAGAAGGAAGGAAAATAGCCGAAGAGCAGCTGAACCACCGCAATAAGGAGAAGACCCAGATGCTAGACTTAGTGAATGAGCAACAACATGTGGTAATGATGTTGTCTTGAGAAATGGAGGAGGGAAGGAAAAAGATAGAAGAAAAGGCACAACAATGGGAGCAGCACAACTTCGAAAGAGTGCATGGACTAACAAAACACCCGACGACAAGTGAATGTGAAAGAGTGCTCACGGAATTAAGAGCAGAGGCTGCCAAAGTGTGCTCAGACACTTAGAGACAAGCCTTCTTGAGCACGGTGTTGAATGTCACCCAAGTTGAAGGCGAGGACTCAATGGAGAGGATGAAGAGGAAGTTGGAATTGATATCTCGTGCCTTAAGATATGGCCTTCAAGAACACACCCTTCCAATCGACACAAGTATTAAAGGGGATGCAATGGTAGTGGAGAAGGAGAAGAGGAAGATGCAGGAGAGAAGAGCACACACAATGTAGGTGATATCCAACTGAACTGACAAACTTATTGCACTATCATATTATATATGAATAAAGAATGGGCAGTCATAGTATACACAGGTAGGCCCAAAGGCCTTTTACCCCAACAACCTCCCACTAAAAGGCCAATGTGGCTGGGGAGTGAAAACAAAGAAAAGAAAAAAAAAGACAAGGTGAGGAATCATAACATCTCACCCAACGCCCAATCGAAAAGCGAGTTGTGCGGGAACCTCTGCAGAAGAAGAGTCAAGCATCCCCGAGTCCATGACATCCAAGAGATAAGCGATCTCGCAGCTCCATACAACGGAGCAATCCAAGAATGCTTCTCATGAAGCAAGCACAACTCATCAATGCATGGCTGTAAAGCATCAAAGTCGCACATAGCATCAGCGTGATGCATATAAGATAGTGGAGAGCAGTCAAACTCTCCAGAGTCAATCACTAAAAGAGGGCCAACATCCTGGGCACTCGTCCAACGGGGTCTCAAGACTACATGTGGCCTCAGCAAAGCGGAAGACTGACATATGGCTGGCTATCTAGCTTGCAAAACTACAAGAAAACGGCTCTCATGAGCCTACAAGGGGTCTAGCAACTAACCACCAACATCCTGACCCTGACTGCTATGCATAGCTACGTCATCTGGGCCACTAAGTGCCTCATTTTCAGCATAAACAGCTTGCTGTATTCGCACTGTAACTATTGTAAAATCAGCCATAAAGCATATTGAACGCTCATCAAGAGGGCTAAGAGGTGTCTACATCTCATTGAAGACAGCATGACGGTTGTGTATGACCTGTTGGGCATCCAAATCCCATAATCTGTAGGCCTTAAAGTCACCATTTCCATAATCAAGGAGGATACATCTACATGACATAGGCTCATGTGGCATACGTACAGATGCTTGGCAGCCAAACATTCTCAAGTAATCATAGGAGGGTTTGCATGCCACTCCATGCCTCATGGGGTGTAATACCATCCAAGGTCAAGCACGACGTCTTGTTAACCAAATAGATTGCTATCATAAGGGCCTTAGCCCAAAGCCATAAGACAACCCAACTGTGGTAAGCATAGAAGCAACCTTTGCTTGTAAGGTCAGACACATGCCATGAGCAATCCCATAATACCGTGGGCACAAGAAATCAATGCCATACTGCTGATAAGAGGTTCAAAAGCTGGGAGAGAAAGCATGACTCTCATAATCCATCTGCAAGCACCTAGGCCTGCTATACCAGCAAAATTCATAAACCTGTCAAGAATAACTGTAACAAGCCCAAACACGATGGGTAGCATGATCAACAAAGGTCACAAAGTACGACGCTCCACCAAGTGACTGGGAAGGCATAGGCCCATATACTGCACAATTGACAAGATCTAGAGGAGCATGCCTCATACGATCGCCATAAGCCAAGGGGGCTCTGCAAGGACCAAGAGTACAATCAAGGCAAGCATCAAGATATGTAAGTGACATAGGAGGCAACAATGGGTCTGAACGAGACAAGATCTCCATCTCTCTGTGGTGTATATGGCCTAGGCGATAATGCCATAACAATGCATGTGGTATCCAGATAACTACAACCATAGAATCTCCCACATGAGAGACATGCACTGGGTAATGAGAACCAATTCAAGAACCTCTGGCCAAAACTAAGCAACCATGACAAATCTTCCATGACCAATCCTGAAGAGAAATAGAGTAACTTGCATCATGCAACAGACTGACAGAAATCAGGCTCTTACTGAGCATGGGAACATATAGAACATCCTGAGCATAAGAGAAGTCCCATTAGGCAAAGCTAGGTATATGTTCCCTGTACCAACAATAGCATAAGTTAGCTCAAGGCCCAGATCAATACATCCATCAACCTCCCTGTAAGAAGAGAACCATGCTCTATGAGGGGTAACATGATGAGATGCCAAACAATCCAAAAGCCAAGCATATGCATAGGCTTGATCACTAAGCAAGTAAGATGTAGGGAAACTAGATGACAGGAGTACATGCTCAACTGCATCATCATGGGTAACATGTACCTCACTACTAGTAGCAATGGTATCACCTGTCGCATCTGTTGTATTTCTGACTCTCTACTCATGTCGAGTTTGTCTCTATCTTTGCTGCTCTCTAATCCATCTGAAACATTTCCTTTTAACATGCTCAAGCTTCCCACAATGGAAGCATGCATCTTAGAAGAAGAAGATGATGAAGCAACTGAAGCCTCATCAGTAGGACTATCCGAAGCATCTGAAGAGCTCAAGGAGTGTAGGACTGCCCCAACAGAGGGAACCTGCTCATCAAGACAACCGTCTGCAAGTGCATTAGTTGTAAAAGCATGCTGTTGCAAGGACTCATCCATCCGTAACGGAAAAGGGAACATAGAGGCATCAAGCAAAGATGCAGAAGCTCCCATATGAACAAGCCTTGTAGGTAACTGCATGACATAGCCAACCACAACAGTGTAAAATCTAAGACATCTGTCATAAGAGCATATCAATTTCAGCCAGGAAATCAACCCATAACCATATGTGTAAGCATGACTCTGCAGTAGATCAAACTACATAGTAGTATCCAAGTCAATGCAAGACCGATAAGTGGCATAAGATCCTGCAATGGTCAAGCTCCAAGAGAAGCCCAAGTACCTGTACAACAACATCCATATAAGCGGCTCTGTAAGGTATATGACAATAGACCATGTGCATAGACAGCCAAGCATACATAGCATTTGGTCCTTGATTTGCATGGGCAAAAGCAACCCAACTAGCATAGAGGCTAGGCAACAGAGAAGCATAAAAGCCATAATGACTACGAAGCCCAAGCACTGTCAATAAGTCCACTAGTCAACCAAAGAACCCGCAAACCAAACACTAGGGAGCAATCAAAGCTCAAGTATCCAACTGCCTCCAATCTAAAAACCAAGCATCCCTCGAGAGTCCGTGCATTGACGTTGTAGATTATTGGGAAGTCAAGGGCCGCATGCAGGTTCCTATCATGGTCGACTTCATGTCTGCAAGGATAGGGCATGTAGATGGGGTCGTTCCGCTCTTCAGGCAATGAGTTGTAGAAAGTAGTCCACGCATCAGAGTTGGTATCCCAAATCCTCCTTCTCCACTTTGGCTGTGCCTCGTCGCCTTGGACGGTCTTGAGAACCCATTTCACTTTGTCATGCCAAGAATCAGCTGGTTCCTCCCTCCATCTGGTAACCGCAATGTTTCTCTTCTCTATCCATTTGTTGGTGAGGTCACTGGCCATTCCGTTGATTTTTGCCATCGTCTCCAGGGATCGGACACGATCCAAAGCTCGTGGATAGGAAAAGGACAGCTCAAAGGGCCATGCCTGGAACTCCCGATGTCGCCATATAACCAACTCATGAGACCAATTGACAGGATGGGGATCCTTGTGCATCGGCATAGGCTCGTCAGGGAGTTGCTATGGCCATACTCTCGCTTTCCTCTGGGCTTGCTCTGCAAGCTCTTGCCTTCTTCTTCGGGCTGTTATTACGCATTGAGGAATTTGTGCCCCTTTCTGGCTCTTCCGTTGGCAATTCAGGCAAGGGCGAACTGGGCTCTCTGTGTTGTTCTTCCTCAAATTCCTGCTCAAAGTCTGGCCCCTCTTCCGTGGCTTACTTTGCTGCCAATTGGTCTTCATGTGGTGGCTGTTGCACTTGTCCTTCAAACCCTAGTTCCCTGAGCTCGTCAACAAAAAGGCCGGCTTATTGCAGGTAAATGTGTTGTTGTGCTGTAGTAATACCTGTTGGGGTAAAAGGCCTCTGGGCCTACCTGTGTATACTGTGACCGCCCATTCTTTATTCATATATAATATGATAGTGCAATAAGGTTGTCAGTTCAGTTGGACAGCACCTACATTGTGTGTGCTCTACTCTCCCGCATCTTCCTCTTCTCCTTCTCCACTGCCATTGCATCCCCTTCAATTGGTATCAAAGTGGGATCTCTCGAGTGCTTCCTGGCCGTGCACACGAGCTTCGAGATCTTCCTTCATAGGTATTCTTAGACATTCATATGTACAGCATGGTTTCTTGAAGTGTGGCCGTCATTGGAGCTTCACCTTAAAGCTTGGCTGCTCCCCCCTACCTTTGGCTTGTTTAAGGCATTCCTTGGCTTTAATCGGACCCCTCCGAAGCTTGGCCACCATTTTTTGCAGCCCTAGGATCAGCATGTATAGTTGGCGCAATCACGCAACCCTCCCATATGTGTCTTCAGCATTGACAGTCAAAATAGCAACTCTCCCCCTCCTTTGGCACTTGATTTTGGCTCATTTGGAGCCCTCGGGCACTTAGCATTGAGCATTGACACTTGCATTTGACTTGGGTGATGTTTTGGGTCTGATTTGCACAGTCCATGATTGTTTACAGTAGCTCACAAACATTACACAGCAGTGTAACATTGGCATTTGTTGCTTGGGCTTAGTAGCATTGGCATTTGATGCCTGAATGGTCCCCTTTGGTGCCCGGGTACTCGGAGATGATGTGCCTATGGTTTGACTTGGGTTTGAGCTTCGATTGAGCACTATTTTGCTCAGTTTTCACAGGTTATATGTTGCTGTTATGAACAGGGCTGAAGCACAATTGCTTATGGTTGATGGTCATTGGATGCCTATGTATGCCCGGTTGGTACCCCCCATGCTTGGGAATGTTGTGCCCATGTTATGACTTGGTTTTGGTGCTGAGTTTGGCCCTGGATTACCTTTGTTTAGCAATCATTTTGCCGATGTTATGAGTAGGACTAAAGCTATTTAATGCTATACTCGGCTATGCCTATTGGTCTATGGGTGCTCCCGGCTACTTGGGATGATATATTCATGTATTTGGATGATGCCACATTGATGTTTTATGCTCCGGAATCACTTTGAGCTGAGATTTAGAGCTCAATTTATGGTTTCATTGTCATTTTTTATTTGCAGATGGTAGTCACTTGAGACAGTTCACTAGTACCTATCACTTGAGTGATGCTTGTATGACCCGTTAGGGAATGATGTCTGTAGTGGATGCTTTTGGGTTTGGCTACAGGATGGCAGATGTTCCGGCTTCGTCTGTAGTGGATGCTTTTGGGTTTGGCTGCAGGATGGCAGATGTTCCGACTTCGTCTTGACTTTCATCGAGTATTCCATTGAGCACTTTGACATTTGGTTGGCTTATTCTGTATGCAATTTTGATGCTATCTAGCCTTGGTCTTTCAATGTATGGATCCTAATGTTTGGGTGATAGGCTCATTAAGTTCTTGCTTCAGCAAAAGCCTGCAGCTAAGGAAGCCCACCTTCCCCCGCTCTTTTTTTATATCAACTTAGGCATCAATAGTCACTCCATGGCTAGGCTCATGATGAGGGAGACCTTACTCCCCTCTTTCTGCATGCAAATCCTTGAGGACATGAGAAATACCCGCTTCACGAGGTTTAACCATCCCTTTTTGTCATCAACACCTCTGAAGATAAGAGCTAGCATCAAAGAATATCTGCAAAGCCGCACATTTTTGACTAAGTGCATGAGGCCACCTGGTGGGCCCTCCGAGGATTATAGGAATACAGCATAAGAACTCCTTTTGTATTCCAGTTGCAGTCATGATCAATACATCATCCGAAAAAAAAAGGGGGTACTAGGAATGAAAAGAAAGAGGGCACTAGAGGACAATCAAGGTGCAGAGAAAGAGAAAAACAAAGGGTTGAGCTCCCCATGAAACATCTTGAGTGCCACATTCACTGCACCTCGGGTTCCCCCCAGTCCCTTCCCCACCTCATGCTTAGGGCACATAAAGGGTAGGATTACCAGACCTGTCACCCTAAGCTCTGCACCGCACCCATGACGATGCACGAACTAGGTCCTCTAGTGTGGGACAACACCGTAGGCTTGACCCAACTCCCAGTTCCACCGCCACATGCACTGCACACACCATGGAGAGGCAGACACACCCCTTAGGAAGTGCACAACTTTGCCTTGCAGGTTAAGTTTGTGCCATATTAAGGAGAAAGCACATCAACCAATGGATCCGCCCCAACACTGTTTCCAATTTCAAAGGCACATCGGTGTCCAAACAAAGCAAACCTTCGTCAAGACACCTTTCTAGGGGAACCCAATTCAACACCATTTTCAATTTCAAGGATGAAACCCTCCAACACCATCCTCAACAAAGGCATCTACACAAACTCAAGAGGCCACCCAGCCACCAACACTACCATCTTCCAAGCCACCACCCATCAATGCCATGGGACTGGCACTCGGCTAGGAGGGGGATAATGTTTACTGCAACACCAACAACAGCAAAAAGCGAGAAAATAGAAAAATCTGAGAAGTAGAAAAAGGCATAGGGCAGGCATGGAGAAGGCACCCAAAAGAATAATAAGTTTGAAAATGATCTAAAAGCAGGGGAATAACTGCCAAAAGTCCAAGGCGCAGCCGGCGAAGTCAGGAGGAGTTAAAAGCAAGAAAGCGCACCTTTAAATGTGAAGGTGCTCAGAAATCCTTGTAGAAGAGCGCCAGGCTCCCTCCTATGCAAATTGTTAACTTAGAAGGGCAGTAGGACCAGCTAGAAAGTGAAAGGATGGAGAAAAAGGGCCTAGGCCATGGCTAACCATGTAAAAATTGAGGTTGACCGCTCGTGGGAACTAGGGCATGTATATAAAGTTGAAAAGTGAATAAGAAGCTCATTCTTGTGTGTGGCAAAAAGCTTATTCTCTTCTTCTTGCCTTCTTGCTTGTGCTTGAGAGAGGGAGTGAGTGAGTGTGAGGGAGTGAGGGAGTGAGTGTGTGAGAGTGAGGGATCAAGATGAAGAAGCTTCCCATCTCCTCTCTTCATCTTCTTCTCTTCTATACTCTTCTCTTGTCTCACGTGGCTATGGAGGATGGAGCTTGTTGGAGAGGGATTGAGGTTACTTGAGCTTGCCTCAAGGATCGTGGAGCTATCGGCGTGCACAAGAGAGGAGGGTACTTAATCGGGCATCAAGGTAAGCTCACTACACCCCATAGGTAGGAAGGGCATGTTGGCTATGTGAGAGGTAGCCATGGCCGCTCGGCTTGAAACGCTTGACCAATAAGTGGTCCGTAGGTCTCGGGGGTTGAGCTTGAAGCTCCCTTCACCCACCATCATCATTGAAAGACCATGATAAGAAAATGAGGTAAAAGCAATACAAACACACATGAGAGCTAATCATAAGGCTAGGAAGGTGAAGAGAGAATAAAAAAAGTAAACGAGGTGCAAGAAAGAAGAGTTTGCAATCTTCCAACTAATCATTTAACATAATCATATCTCATAATATGGTTATCCCTCTCTTCCTTATGAATTTGTTAGGTTCATTATCTTGAGTGTGACTATTGATTCTAATACTTTGTTTTTAGGGGTAGAATTTTTCTAATTCTAACCTTAGACAAATTACTCATGTGATCATTAAGTTGCACTCATAATCTTTGCATCATTCATATGATATTCCACTCATAAGGATGTCATATTAGCACTAATCATGCTATCAACGCCTTCACTGATTCAGTTTCGCCACGATAGTCACTTGTGGAATCCACTTCTACACCCCACTCATGGACTTGGTTCACCCAATCACTAGTCTGTGCACATGCTACCTCAAGGCATGATCATGCTCGTAGGCACCATCTTCATCCAATCACCTATATGCTCACCACCATTTTGCATACACTTGTTGCATCACCACCTAATCATTTATAGACACAAAACATAATTCACCCAATCACTGGTCTATGCACTTGCCACTTGAAGGCATGAACATGCTTGTAGGCACCACCTTCATCCAATCACTTATAGGCTCACCACCTTTTTGCATTCACTTGTACATCACCACCTAATCGCTTGCAGACACAAAACATGATTCACCCTTCATAGGGTTAGTTCACCCAATCTCTCATAGGCACATACTCTCACTCACCCACCACTACTCGTAGACACACACACATCCACAACTTGAAGCATCATGACCTAATCATTCACATACACACAATATAATTCACCCAATGATGGGGCGCTAAGAGGAACACTCAGAAAATGGGGAAACTACTGCAATAGAAAATCTATCTTATCATACCAGCAAGCATGTTCTTCATACTTCAATCAACCACCATAAGAAAAAAAAGAACGCTATAAATAACAAATCTTCATGTAACATCATATAATGAATCTCCCACGGGTTTATCACAACAAAACTTCAACATATTCTGTATAGAAACCACCAAAGAACCAAAATAACACAAAGAAATACTCAACTTTGAATGGAATTTATTCATATAGTATTTATATTTTGTAGTTTTCATCGTCTTTTTCTCAATCTTTCTTCTGTAGATATAATGTTTCTTCATAGAAACTGGCTATTTCTCATACACTATCTCTCTCACATATGCTTTCTCTCAATAGTACATGAGAATCACAAAGAATAACTCTCAATAATCCTCTCTTAGTTGTGGATATACCTCCCAAGAGGTATGCTTGATATGAGGGGATACTAGAGGCCCTACAATGTTCCTTGAGAGCTCATTAGTGTCACTCTCACTTCAATCTTCACTTCAATTCTTCAACAATTACTTCTTTTTCTTTTTTGAGATATTAAGAGCTTCCACTCATAAAAGCATATAGAAGACAGAGAAGGCATATAAAAGCTCAACAATACACTAAAGAAGGTGCACAAAAGGCATAAAAACCTTATAGTTGAAACCAAGACCAACTCAATTAATCAAAAATCATCTAACTCACTCTCAATCATTCTTCAAACTACTCATCAACAATCATTACCTCTCAAATAGAAAGAAAATAGATCAAAACAGAGGCAAAAATAGACCTTTCAAAACCAAATAGACACACAATAGAACCTAACCGAATATCATAACTCAATCAAAAACTATCATGAGTTTCTTACACACATTCAGTCTAACCCAAAGCACTCTAAAACACTTCTAAATCATCTAAAAATAACTTAATCATACCTTAGATCAATAAAAAATCACCCAAAATTCAATGAAAATTAACAAAAAATTCAGTCATTTCAACCCTCAACACATCCCCACACTTAGCTATAAGAGCATCCTCACGACCTTTGAAAAAGAGAATAAAGGCTCTAAAACCATCTTCAATTACCAACTCCAACTCGAGCAAATCCATGACTAGCAAATAATTTTGATGAAAGGAAAACATATTTATCCATTAATTCATCCTAAAAAGATAAAAGCATAACAAATTGGTAAAGGATATAAGAAGTTTCTTCTTCTTCTTCATTCCGTCTAGACATAACCATTCATTATCCACAAGGACCAACATCTTGAGTAGCTTCACCAAACCACAACCCCTTCATACACAACTCACACATCACATACACAAACTAGATAGGTAATAATCACCTAAATGGCACCTCCAAAAAGTAAAATATATCATTATAGCTCAGTAAGTATACATTAAGAATCAATGGAGTGTATCATAATTAAAAGCTTGATGGTTTCTAAATCTATCTAGGGATAGAGATTCATCAACAAATGTCTTGGGGGGATTTTGAAAGAACTACAAATAGCACATTCTCTCCACAAATACAAGATATCTGCTAGGGAGACAAAGAGCATGGAAATAAAATAAGTCCAACTAATGAGTGTTGGGGGTAAAGGCGCATGTGCCTAGCTGCCCGTATTATACTACACTGATAGTATTCACATACCTGTACACTACAAGTAGTGGGCGCCCATCACTGTCACTTCATTCTTTATTCTTTCAATGACATTTGAATAAAGGGAAGACCAATCACACATTGTGACTATTAATTGTATCTACAGAAGAGAGCTTGAGAGAAAGACAATGGAGACTATGAAATATAAATACTATATGATGAATTCCATTCAAAGTTGAGCATTTGTTTTTGTTACTTTGGTTCTTTGGTTTTTTTAGTGAAGTATATGTTAAAGTTTTTTTGTGATAAAGTTGCGGGAGATTCACTATGTGATGTTGTGTAAAGATTTGTTGTTTGTGGTATTATTTCTCTTCTTGTTGTTGATTGACGTATGAAGAACATGCTTATTGGTGTGTGTGACAATATTATAAATTAGTGAAGGAACTAATAGACCTAAAATAGATCGACAATTATAAGCTTCAAAGAAGGATGTGTCAAAAGGAGACTATGCAAAAATATAGGCTAAAATATCCTCCTACAGTAGGTTAGCATTTTGTAGATGTGTAAAGGCTTTTGATTGTTGACGATTCAAAGCAACTAAATCTATCATTGGATGTCAAGAAACTTCAGGGCAATTAGCCACTTTGGATGAATAAGCTTGAAAATTTTCTTCTATCCTTATGTCTACATGTCAAACACAAAGAAGAGCTTGCAAAATAATATCCCCCATATACCAAGACAAATCCTCATCCTCTAGAATCACAAGATCACCTCAAACATACATATAAGACATCATCATGGTGTCAAGTGTAGTTGATGCTTTAAATACCATCATAACCACTTCCACAAGGAGGTCAGAGAAGGAAGCACCACTCCATCCATCCTCTAGAGGACATGAATATATAGCAGACAACTTTATATAAAAGACCAACTTTTAATATTGATAATGCAAAAAAGAGTGATTTGGTGGGATATATTCCATAAATTTCTTGAAGAATGTCCACAAAAGTTCCATTCTAGATTTTAACCTCTTCAACTTGGCTTGAAATAGCGAGCATAGCATGACACTCCGTTGGAGAGTAGCCAAGTCTGTAATTGACAAATAAGGCACTGGGGTAACACTAGGTCTTGGTGGAATTGAGCATGATTGAGCCAAATGTTCTTTTAACTCTGTGATCTTGGTATCATCACTATCAATTTTAGAGTTTTTCTAGGTAGCAATTAAAGCTTTGAACTTCTGGTTTTCATTAGAACAACAATCTCTTTCCTTAGTAATAGTAGCTACTTGAGTTTTTGCTTTAGTTAATTGGGCTTGCAAAGAGGATATCTCCACTTTCTGGGCTTCTAACAATTTAGTCTATCGCTCAAATTTTTTGAATAGATCAAATAGGGTGACTTTGGCAGATGCTAGCTCTATAGTGGCCTTACAAAACTCCTCCTTGGGACGTTGCATCTCCTCATAAAAAGAAGAATATAACTGTTGAATACATGCAATAAATGATATTTCTATGGAGCTTTGAATACCCTTGCACGGAAAAAAAGTACCTCTTGCTAGAAGGTAGTGAAAAGAATGAATGGATATGTCAATATTACCATCTCTATGTGCCTAAAATAATTTTGTAATTGTAAGGCATTCATGAAGAGCACTCTCAAATGTAGCAAGGACCAACATTGAAGGAACTCGAACTAGAACAATTTCAACCACATGCTTTGGACTTTCTTTGAATCATTAGAGGAAGAGCGAAACCATTGTTGACATGGGTGGATTCAAAATCTTGTGTAGAAGGAGGAGAAACCGTTGGAGAATTTTCAAAAGGTGGTGGAATTTCCTTGGCATGGGCAAAGTATGTCAAAAAAGCATATGAATACAACCTGTAAGTGACATTAGTCACACTACTCGTTGATCTTGATAAAATGTTGATCCATTTTTTGTAAAAAGGTATGAACTCCATTCAATGACCATGCCTTTAAGCACTATAGAGGAGACAACGAACAACTCCTTGGATAAGTAATTGAATGGAGTCTTGGCAAGTATGAACCTACCCTAAAGAAATTGACACGGCAGCTTCCAAAATGGATCAGAGATCATTGCTATCGAGACTCTTAAGGTGGTAAGAACTTTCTTAGGATCTAGAATGGTGCGGGTTTGTTTTTATAACACCTTGAGAATGTCTTCATTAGCTAAGATTTGGCAAGTTGCTGGAAAAACCTCTCTACATTAAGGAAGAGACAAAGCCTCCCGCAAACCTCTAGGTGTCATTGTAACAGTGGTATCTCAAACAAAATAATCTCACTTGCTATAAGATAATAAGAACTTATCACACAGAGCATAATCATTTGAAATCAATGGCAATGAAAGAGCCACAAATTTGAAAAGATAAGCTTTAATGATAAGGTCCGATTTTATCAACGGAGAATAGTCTGGACAGACCATAGGAACATATTGGATGGATTGAGGTGTCATTTAGATGATAATAAAAAACACATACCACATAGACATTACAAATGTTTGCAACATCAGAAAACCAAACACCAAACAAACCACAACTCATGGACACTATTGAACCAATATTGAACTGATTGTATTGACAACAAACTGACTCGTAGATAGCATCAGCCACACTCCCACATGGCACGTTCATTGAATTAGTAATTAGTGAGAAGTGAGTGGATTCAGATTTTTGTGGATTTTAGTACATTATTACCAATGGATGAATTTTTTAATTAGGTGATAAACCTTAGAAAAAAAAGGTAGTTTCTTTTATCTATTAAAAATTATTAACTGTATACGGTGCATTAAATGTAGTCCAAACTTCGATCTCGACTAAGAGGCTCTCTAAATGCAAATTCATTCTTAAAATTTATTGTGTGTGGAGCACTTTTTGGCTAGCATGTGCATTAGAAGTGGCAATTCATTCCTTTTATTATAAAATAAAAATGTGTATTTATCACATATGAAGCGTGTCAATGTGAACAATAGGTTTATTTTATGTTATTGTAAGGGTGTATGTTGTTGGGCTTGAATGTGAATGGAAAATATAATTAGTAAGGTTCATTTAAAGAGTTAAATGCAATTTGTCTTGCACAAAAAAAATAGAAAAGTTTATACTTGCATGGTGTGTATATACACCCTAATCTAAATGCACACACTTAAAATCAATGGTCATGTTCTTAAACAAAAGTTAAAAGGCAATCCAACAATCTACAAATTTGTAGTGTAAGGAAAAAAAACTAAAACATAGTATGTTTTAATGTTTATGTTTAGTTTTTAAATTTTTTAATGTTTTTTTTTCAAAATTGATCGACATTTGTTTAGCTACATTTATTGTTTTTGAAGTCAACTATTAAAGTGGTTAATGTAGAAAAAAATGGAAAATTTTCAAAGGTTAAAACACAAATCAATAGCAGCTAGGAGAATAGCCGGATTTGATGATTAAATTTAGCAACTATCCAAAGATAATACCTATCAAAAGTAGAAAATGCTATAGTAAGAGTCAAAATATTGTCAAATTAATCTTTAGAGTTATTTTAGGCTCTAATGCTACTCAAATAGTAAAATAAATTTATTAAATTTAAAGATAGATATAAAACTCTTCTAGAATGGAGAGGCAATTTATTGTTAAGTCTAAGGGTTAGGCTAACTCTCATGCAATTTATGCATATCCATGACAAAAATTGTCATCTTGCATGTACAATTAATTTTTCATGTATTTTCTCTAAGATGGTGGGTAAATGCCCAAAGCCCATGATAGTCATGCACAATAGTTAGAAATTTCATGGGTAAGGTACAAAGGCCCATGTGTGCTGCAAAATACTTATAGTTTAGAGAAAGGGGACATGGGTGTTTGTTGATTCATACAAGAAATACAACTCAAGAATTGCAACAAACTTCATCAAAGACATTAGCTGACCATACCTACACAAGTATTTTTAACATAATCCGAATTTCATGGGTAAGGTACAAAGGCCCATGTGTGCTGCAAAATAGTTATAGTTTAGAGAAAGGTGACATGGGTGTTTGTTGATTCATATAAGAAATACAACTCAAGATTTGCAACAAACTTCATCAAAGACATTAGCTGACCATACCTACACAAGTATTTTTAACATAATCCAAATTCTCCTTTACAATGGTCCACTCTTGGTAGATTACTCAATTATGTGTACTTTTATCTAAACCTTTCACATAGTTTCTACCTTTTGTTTTAGCGAGCCATTACGACTTTGTCACATTGTTACTCAATAGTTTACTTTTTAAAAGACCATGCAAAAGTTTTGAAAAGAATAAATTTTCAAAAATTGTTCATCTTTGTATGCATGTGCACGAGTGCATGTGTGTGTGTGTGTGTGGGCATGTGTGCCAACCTCTTGATATATCTCTTGACAAGCCCTCTATTCTTCATATCACTAGCCCCTTATCTTCTCTTCTTCTCATACTCCTAGTTCTCTTAATCTCTCTCCTCCTTTCCATCTTTACCGCACAACATATCTCAACACTTCATCCTTATGCCTTACAAAATGTCCTTCATCCTTGTTGAGAAGCATGCCATTTTGGCCTTACAAAGGAAGAAATTTTAATGTTAAGATATTTTCAACCTAGTTTAGCAAAAGTAGAAAACCATATTTGAAACAAGTTGACCTACATGTAGCATGTACTATATAGTTTAACTTTAATTCTTTGATAATATTCATGTAAGAGTACTTGTAGTTATATCTCAAATTTTGAGATTAAATTTTAGACATCTTACATCCTTGCAATAGCTTTTCCTTTTAGGTACTTCATGATTTAGATCAAATAATAACCATGTGTATCCAAGCAAATACCTTTTCTCCTTTCAATTTAGAGAAGAAATGTATAAGTTTCTCTTGTTTTGTTATATTACATATTATTCTCAAATTAGGGAAGTGATTTTGCTAGATGCAACGGTTGTGGCTTATTAATTAAAATCAATTGACTTCCATACATAGAGAGCTCAACACATATCGTGTTGCTAACTTTTGTTGATTATGTCTCTTCTATGATAAAAAAAAGAAAGGTTAACCATATCTTTCAAATTCATTGGAACCTTACTCTTCCAAAGGACTATTCGTGGTACGCCTATTTACTTGTAGCTAGCCCCTTTGAAGTTTCTATGGAATATGATGTTTACATATTTGTATGATTTTACATATTTGTAAAATGTACATCTTACAAATTACTTTTACTTGCATGGGACAAAGACAAAAAAGTATGTGAACTAGTAAAAGTTGTCACTTTTGGGTGCAAACCAGTAATCAAAGCATGTAGTTTTGGTTTGAAGGGACACATGGTAAAGTTCCACAATATTTATATTTCAACAACACTAAACATAGAATGTTTTTGATGTATATTGATCCACATGAAAGAAAGTCACTTTGTTTGAGTCACCATATTGGTCAATAGGAAACAATGAAGATGTTGGGTAGCAATCTTCCTCAAGGTAGAAAATAGAAAACTAAAGGAAGATTTTGCTATGATTTTTTAAAGACAATTCCAATATTTGTGTAACTAATATTGGCATTAATGGTCACTAGCTATTACTTGCCCATAAAGGCCTTAGTGTTTGGTATAAGGGTGTCTAGATTTTTGTATATTTTTCTAAGATAAGCACACATGCTCCTAAACACCCACAATGGGGATGCCTCCCCTCCAATTATTAGGAAATGAACAATGGAGCCTCCTGGGAGTAGGACAAGTTGGAGGACCACCTAACCTAGTGTTAGGGTGGCAAGAGCTTACCATGTGAAGATACATGTCTAACCAAGTGATGCATGTAACACTTAACAAGACTTGAATCACAAGCTCATGATTACTTATTCAACCTTGTGCTTACAAGCCCCAAGTATTAAGTGTTAAGCCATCACTTGAGACTAATTTTCCTGATATTAAAGGCCTTTTTCATTTCTAATGAATAGTATGAAATAAAAATATTGTTAAAAAATCTTAACCATTGTGCCCAAAAGGGGCCTAAGTGCTTTAGTTTCATAATATCCATTGTTTAATGCACCACTACAAGAATCTTTGCTCATATTATTCTCTTTCATATTTTTGTTTTGCGTATTGTTACATATAATTCTTCTACCTTAACTAAAACCTTTGATCTTATCCGCTAGTATCATCTTGGTAACTATAGGTCTAATACTTGTTTTTGAAAGAGCTTGGCTTACAATTGTGTTGATCAAACATTAAGGAGGGTTCAGACTGATCCACCCAATGAGATTCCCCTCGGCCTATAATTTATCTTGGCTTTCACACAAGGGCTAACCAATTGCCAAAATGAGAAAAATAGGAAAATGAATTTAATGTTGTCTTTTGGTGGAGTGGTCAATGTTAGCTGCTAGTAGGGAGGAGTTTTAATATTAGTTTTGAAAGGCTTGGGGTTGGGTAGACAAGTGCCTTGTAATGGATGATGTGCTTGGATGACCACTAAAGTTTTAGTAGATGTTTTGTGCATACAGTTTTAGAGCCAGCTTATGTTAGCACGCATGGAGGCAATGTATGTGTAGCCAAATCCCCACTAATTTGATGGTCATGAATGATATTAAAAGCTTGAACTTATCAACCATTTGCAATAAATGTTTGTAGCAAGGTGGCCATTGGTGGAGGCTACATGTACCTCTTCCACCAATGAATCAAAGATGATAACTTTGCAATGAATGGGGTTTGAACTCACACACCCCTGTAACTCAATCCACACCCAAACGACTACGCCACCAACCCATTGGCTTGAGAGGACTCTTTACATGTGCAACTTAAGGGATCTTTATTTTTATATTTTTTTCTCAGTTTTTCGGAATAAATCATCTTTGTGGTCCCTTTTTTTCCCCCTTGTAAGAGCCCAGTATGATGCAAGTACTAAGTCTCTCATATAATAATATCTCGCATTATAAAAGAAAGCTACGAGCTGATGCAATGAAAGTTACGAGAAGATGCAAATGGCGTAGCCTTGCTAGGCAGGCCAAAAAGATACAGAAAATGTATGCATTCTTCTCGCATGCACATGTGTTGCCTCCTTCGTGCAAGGACCTCGATGCTCGTCTGTCTCTCGTTCTGTCTCCTCGCGTAAGGCCTGCTGCGTTACGCTGTGGCTCTCGTCTATGGGGCTCCCAAGCTGTTGCACATGCCGTGAGGATCAGAGCCGTAAGCCTGAAAGATAACGATGAAGGCGTGAAGGAGAGCTCCGACGAGGACTTTTCGAATCGCGTTGCACAGGAAACCCGGCCCACCCTCAGGGATATCTGCCATGGCAAGTTGCCGGATGAATTTTTGCAAAGGTAAGCTCATGCAACTCGTAGGAACATTGGTATTTCTTGTGCGCAGGAGCTTTTACCTCTTTGAAGAAGAACCTCCATAGCTGTTCAATTGTCGATATTACAGCCTACAAGCTCATTAGGAGATGGTTGTGAGGTTCCTTTTGAAGATGTGCTACGACCTTCTTGCCTAGTTCAATATTACTTTTGCATAAAAGAAATTGAGTAGAAAATGAGCTTCAAGTCGAATGATATAAATAAAGTCCGATTAGATTACTAACATCTTTATAAGTCCAGCAAAACCAACCGGATAGCTATCATACTATCACATGTTACGTATATTATTTATACGGATGGTGTGGCTATATAGGATGTGGCATAGCGCGGGTGATGTGGACTATATATGGGGATATTCGGTGAGCAACCCATGCTAGTATTAGAATCGTGTTAGTTTGTGCTTCAAGTGGATACGTCCACAACCAGGTACCCAATGCTAGAATGAGCTGGTGGATAGTAATTCACATTAAAGGAGGCAGGCTGACTATGTATAGAACTAATGGTTGATCATGTGATCCATTGTCACACTGGTGTTGAAGTACATGTAATTGTTGAGGAAGCCATGGCTATGCATGATGACTTGTTGGGCTTAACCATGAGTGTTTGACAAGATCCTCATGTACTAAAGCGAGGAGTTGAAGTAGCCTCAAAGTTGCCACATCATTGCTTTTGTGGGAGAGAGGAACTATATATTCTTATTTTCTTGTGCCTTTTGTCTTGACTTATTTTGATGTGCGAGGAGAAATTTCTACATGTAGGCCACGAGGGCTTGGAAGTCTCCAAGCCTCCATCTAGATATATGGGGAGATTGGGTGAGTAGAATGACCATGGAATTGTTAGAAAAATGGAAATCAAATGATAAAACGATGGGCCTTAGGCCTCTATGTTTCTAAGACCAAGGTTGAGGGTGGGCCAAGGAGAGTGCTTGATGGAGTGGCTCAAGGTAATTGCAGTATCGTAGAGTTGATCAAGATGGCAACATCTATAGAAGGAATGTGCTTTGTTGAGGGAGTGAAATACGGTCCTCCAAGTTGAGGGTATATTAAAGAAGACATTGGATAGGTGTGGATAGTGGGTGAAGGGATTGAAATGTAGTCTTTCAGAGTAGCAGAATGTCGATGTTCCTCCAACTATCATGATCTATGATTGATGCAAAAGCTGCCATGATTAATTCCAATGTGTTTAAGCTTTTCCCACATTTGTGCATACCATAATGTAAGTTTAATCTTCAAATGATTAAATTGGGTGTGTTGGCCTAAACTTTGGCATCCTATCCAAATTTAACAATTAAACCCAAAGTTTTGAACTAAGGTTCAAAAAGACACAATGATTTAAATGTGCACTATGCATGTGCACTATGCATGTGCACATTAAATAATTACTCATTCTTTGTCTCGACAATCGAACCCGTGCCATTAATGGATTTGTCGATGTCGTAAACAACTTACACAATATTGTGCTTGCCCAAAGAGGTATGAGTTAATTATATCTTAATCTCGAGGCCAGAAAAACACATATTGGTGACAACATGCCACTTATATTTCTTGGTTACGGCAAGAAATGGAATAAAATCTAAATGATTCATCTAAGGTTTTAGATTATTGATATTGGCCATGTTTATGCGTATGTGTGTGCGTGTGTTTTTGGGTTGGGTACGCAATTTTGTCAGCATAATGTTGGGATTCTATATTGTAGCAGTCTATCTTCATTGAGAGGGGTAAAGAAATGATCTAAATGCAGAAACCACAAAACCAATTGTACGACAAAGCACAAACTTATAAGTATAGAATACAGTTATGTTAGAGATTGGTATTCCCTGGACATGCAATTCCAAATCTGAGCAGTTTTTTGCAGTTGTACTAGGCAATCCTCATGGCAGACAATTTGTACAGCAGGGGGCAGGGAGTGCAGGTGCTACGTGGCACAATTAGACAATTTTGATGCAATCGGTTAGTGTAGGTGGGACAACTGCTGTACAATTGGTTGCATTAAAACCTTTTGAGAAATAGACGAATGATGTATGCTGCAGGATGAGGTGCTATATCCTATAAGCACAGTGAGGAGAGCGGAGAAGTTGGAAAGCTATAAAGACATGTACTTGGTTCACTTTTCAAGTAATGCTATTGTCCTTTCAATCAAGTGTCAGTGTCATTGTCCTTACACACAAGAATGTCTTTATGAGACCAAGTCTCAATCTTGAAACCTAATTCACTTGTGTGACAATTGGTCTTATCTAGTCTATGTCTTCATTAGTTTGTACTTTGAGTTCCAACCTCCATAGCTGCCATGCTCTAGATCCGTGTTTTTCAACATGGTATCAGAGCTCAGTTGATACCACCTCATGCGGAAGGATTTGTGGGACCTATTTGAAGATGAGGAAGAAGATACAGATGACAAGGAGGAAGATGCAGAAATCGGGATACTTGCAGTAGCTCCACTAAAAACCAAAGAATGGAAGAAGATGAACAACAAAGCTCTAGGCATCATTGCATGGGGACTATCTGATGATGTCTTGCATCATATCTCCGGCATCAGAGATGCTACAAAGGCTTGGGAAGAGCTTGACAAGATCTTTGGTACTCAAGCAAAGAATTCAAAGGTAAAATTGCTCATGCAATTTTATAAGCTGGATATAAAGGATAGTGCTTCCATGTCCATACACATTAATAAGTTTAAGAGTTTAAAAACCTAGCTTGCAACTCTTAAAAAGAATATTGATGAAGATGAAGCAATAGCTATACACTGCTTGCAAGTGTAAACAAGGATCCATATGAGAACCTTGTGTCCGCTCTAAGTAATGTTCTGAGTCTCTTACTCAAAGATATTGAGCACTCACTGCTTGATGAAGAAAGCAAATTTAAAAGCAAAGATGTAAAAGAGACTAGCTCAAGGGAAAATCTCTTATACACTAGAGGAGATACTGGACCCAAAGGAAGAGGTCGAGGATTCAACACCGACAATAGAAGTCGGATGACATGCCATTATTGTGGTAAGACTAGCCATGTAGCCAGTGAATGTTTCCACAAGAAAAGAGCCCAACAAGTGCAAAGTGATCATCACCAGAGCCAGTTCATGAATGAAGAAAAAGAAGAAGAAGATGCTTCCGCTACCATCAATAACTCTGCCAGATTGTTTTGAAGAATTTTTATTGTATGTTTTTTCCCATAGTGGATCTTTCTGGATTTGACTTTGTTAAAACCCTACCAAAAATGTACAATTTCAAGCCTTAACTTGACTAGGCTGCCATAGAGCTAGTCTCTTGGTCCATCTTTGTATGTAGGGGAGGCAAAAGCTAGCAAGGGTAGAGATTCATCATTTGAGGGGGGGTGTTGAGAAATAGACAAATGATGTATGCTGCAGGATGAGGTGCTGTATCCCATAAGCACAGTGAGGAGAGTGGAGAAGTTGGAAAGCTATAAAGACATGTACTTGGTTCACTTTTCAAGTAATGCTATTGTCCTTTCAATCAAGTGTCAATGTCATTGTCCTTACACACAAGAATGTCTTTATGAGTCCAAGTCTCAATCTTGGAACCTAATTCACTTGTGTGACAATTGGTCTTGTCTAGTCTATGTCTTCATGAGTTTGTACTTTGAGTTCCAACCTCCATAGCTGCCATGCTCTAGATCCGTGTTTTTCAACAAAACCTGCATTATTTCTTGTGTTTTTTGTTGGCTATTTATTGGCTCCAGTCTCTACACTCTTCCTTAGTTTTGATCTTAGGTCTCTAGCCTGTTGATCGTGGAGACTGCCCTCGGGGTTTACGAAGTGTGAGATCTTCGAGGTGTTGACATATGCAGATATGCTCTCTGCACCTGTGTACATATCTGCATCCTTATATATCATTCTTCACTACAGAGTCTTTGCGTTTCACTCTCTTTTTCTCTATCTTTTCTATCTCTGTTCACTCTTTGTCTTGGTCATATGCTTCCATATTGCTTCACTCTGACATCGTATCAGAGCATTGAAGGATTGGACCTACTTGAAGAGGAGATTTTAATGTGACACAAGGTTGTGTTTTCAGCGTTCCAAGGGTGAGCAGGAGGATTACGCATTAGAACAATGATGAGGCGAGCGTGGGCGTATGAGAAAGGAGCAGATTTGCTGAAGCTGCTGCTGCTGCTGATTTTTGCTGTTAGAGAAGGAAAAAGGCTGCGTTTTGGGCCTTCAAGTCCAAATTTTGCCTTTTCATCGCCTCTAGCGGGTGAGAAAGGGGCAAGATGAGTGGAAAAGTGCCCTAGTAGGCTGCATTCACACACTTAGAGGGGGTTGCTTTTTGTGTTCTATGCAGGCATTGTAGGTGAAAATGTCTTTTGCAGTCAAGATAGAATTTTAGGTGATCATGGACTAGAAGATGCTCGTGTTACCAGCCCTTCCATTAGATCAAAAGCTCGATGGTGAGAACTATTGGATTTGGCGAGCTATGATGCTTGTATTTTGGAGTCCTATGATTTGGCAGAGCTTGTTACGGAGGCTATTCATCGTCCTTTGCGAGACGAGTCTAGACTCTCTTCAAGTGATAAGATGGAGTTGGCAAAGGCTCAGGCACATTGGGACAAACTCAATGCTCGTGTCTGCTCGTTTTTATTTCTCTCATGCACTATAGTTGTGATCTCTCATATAGAGCATTTGACAATGGCCCGGGAGATTCTCTTTGGAACTGCAGATAAGGACCACGAGTTTCAACAAGTCATCTTCTATGCGGGAGCATATTAACAAGTTGAGGTAGCTTCACATGCAGGTAAGGTGATCACTTCTGAAGACATGGCGATAACTGTTCTTTCACAGTTACCGCCTTGATTTAGTGGTTTTTATTATGCCTTGATTGCCTCAAGGTGGTCTGAGACTCTTTGGTGGGAGGAGTTGGTTTCTATGGTCTTGGATCAAGAGGAGCAGTTGAAAGGGACCAATGCTTCTAAATGTGAGGCTTTGGTAGGTCAGTCCTCTTAGAAGAAGAGAAAGGACCAAAAGAAGGAGGAGGAGGATAAATCAAAGAAGGACAAGGAAAAAGAGTCCACTTGTCACATTTGTGGCAAGACAGGTCACTGGAAAAAGGATTGCCCTGACAAGGAGAAGAAGGGAAAGGAGAAAAAGAAGAAATCTTCAAAGGATTTCGAAGGGGTGGTTGCTCCCTCATCAGTTGCTTTCCTCTACTCGGAGGTGGTTGAGGCATCGACCCTAAAGACTTATGATGTTGCATTGATGGCTCCATACACTCGGAAGTGGATTGTTGACAGTGGTGCCTCCTAGCATATGACTCCTTTTTCAACAGGTGTTCCTCATTTGCGGCCTTCGCATGGCTAGATTCTCATTGGTGATAGCATCAGGGATTGGGTGATAATAGATATGCATCTTATTCCAGATGGGCAAGGTGATGTCCATACATCTGAGGTGCTCTATATGTTGGCCTTGGGATACCATCTCCTTTTGGTGCACAAGATTTGTGCCCTTGGCCTCTTGCTCGAGTTTGATGTGGATTCTTTTCGGATTCTTGATCGTGGATCAAGACAGGTCCTTGCTTCAAGTTATGAGGAGAATGGAGTCTATAAATTGCGGTCTTTTTTTGCCTTGACTTCTCTTCATTTTACCTCTCAAACACAGTTCGAGCTTTTGTATGCTTGGTTTGGCCACCTCAACTATGGTTACCTATGGAAGGCGTCTAGGGAACAACTTGTTCAAGGTTTGCCGGATATTGTGGTGAGTCAACAACCTTGTGTCTCCTGCATCTGCTGGAAGCAAACTTGTGATGCTGTTTCCAGCAAGGCTTCGAGGCTGTCTTCAACACCCTTGGAGCTTGTTTAAACCGATCTTTGTGGATCGATGTGGATGGAGTCCCTTAGAGGGAGCTTGTATTTTATGCTAATTGTGGATGATTACAACAGGATGACATGGGCTTATTTCTTAAAGTTGAAGTTGGAGGCTTTTTCCAACTTTACAGATTGGTTGCTCTTTGAGGAGAACCGATCGGACCGGCAACTGAAGACCTTACGATTGGATAAGAGCGGAGAATTTTTTTCTAATGAGCTTGCTCGGTTTTGTGCAGGTTTTGGTATCCACTAGGAGTTTGCCAATACAAACACCCCTCAGGAGAATGGCATATTGGAGAGGAAGAATTGCAATGTGATTGAGATGGCCCATACCAAGATGGAGCATCGACAGACACCTCAATGTCTATGGGTTGAGGCTATGGCTATTGCAGTTCACATTCTTAATAGATCCCCTACGTCTATTGTTGTGGGTATGACCCCTTATGAGGCGTATTTTGGGTCTAAGCTGGATGTTTCTTATTTTCGGGTTTTTGGATGTGATGCCTATGTTCACATCCTGCAAATACAATGTGACAAATTTGAAGTAGCTTCCAAAAGATAGGTGTTTGTGGGCTATAACTCACAGTCTCAAGGTTATTGATTGTATGATCCCGTTAAGCGGGATGTCTACATGAGCCATGATGTTTGGTTCGTGGAAGTTCCAGCCTTAGGGGGGGTGAGGAATACCCTGTTCTTGGAGATCGCGGTGATAGTTGAGCACGAGCAACTGTTTCTCTGGAGCTTGTGCCTCTTGAGGACTCTTCTTTGGATGAGGAGCTTAGTTCTTAGTCCCTGGACTCGCCGATTGCACCCCAATAGTTAGTGGACCTTCTAGAAACTTCAGCAGATACGGTGAGCGACGAGGCGAGATATGGCCTCCTCCTCATTAGGCTCATGATACTCATTGTGATGTAGGGATTGAGGGAGTCCTTGAGGAGTGACAGCCGCCGCAGGATGGCCTGTGGTGTTCTCTGAGGAGCCAAGCACACCACACCGAGCTTGTGTGCACTAATTACTATTTGATGACTCGTGCCATGTAGGATCGGGAGTCCATCTCTGTGAAGGAGGCTTTACAACATGATCAGTGGCGGCGAGCAATGGAGCAGGAGCTGGGGTTGATTGAGAGGAACGACACTTGGTACCTTGTGCCGAAGCCTTCTCATAAGAAGATCATTGGAGTCAAATGGGTCTTCTAGACCAAGTATTGCAGTGATGACACGTTGGACAAGCATAAGGCCTGCTTTGTTGCTAAAGGTTTTGCACAGTGCCCACGCATTGATTTCCACGATACTTTTGCCCCTACAACTTGTATTGCTACTATTCGTGCCGTTCTTGCCTTGGTTAGCCATGGGAGATGGCCAGTCTATTAGCTGATGTGAAGTTTGTCTTCTTGGATGGGGAGTTGAAGGAGTGTTGAGCTAAAACACGCTTTTCAGCCGATTAGCATTCTTAAACAGCCCCACGACACACTTAATTAATGAAAAACCCTAAAAAGGGGAGTGGTCCAAGAGAGTTTCAGCGGTCCCCTAAAAACCCTAATTCTTTGGGGCACTCTTCAACATCTATAAATAGATAGGCTGCCCCCATTTAGCCTTATCCCGCTTATGCAGGTTTCTCACCCTTGAGTGCAAATTTCAGCCAGAATTAGTCCACACACTCGTGGCTGTCCAGTCCCAGCGACTGTTGCCACGCCACCTCTTTGCTGCATTTGCATCTCCAGTGTGTAGGCGACAGGTGGCAGCCCATCTCCCTCATTAGGCGATCTTTTGCTGCTGCATTTGGACCTCTTCATTACCTGGCGGCAGCTGTGCTTGCGATTGCATCTACAGCTTGCATTTGGTGTCTTCTCTCCAGGCGACAGCTTTCTCCATCAGGCAACAACTCCTACTCATGAGGCGATAGCTGCCAGCCCTCTTCCACCCATCCCAGCTTGCGTTTGTTGGTGCTTCAAGTCCTCTTAACACCTGTGTTTGTTGCATCCTCTCCATCCTATGTTCCGATTGGTGGTCAGACTTGAAATCCGTCTTTGATGGACGTCACTCTCCGACACTTTGCTCTGTCCTTGAGTATCTGTGCACTCTTACATTCATTTACAGTATTCATTCACATTAGAGTTGTGTTCTTCTCTTCCTTCTTTTGTTTGTGTTTGAGTTTGTGTGTTTGAGTTTTGAGTTTTGCGTTTAGGATTTGAGTTTTGCTTTTTGTGTCTGTCTGTCTCTTTGTGTTTATGTTGTGGTTATACACTATGTTTCCTCAGTACAAACCCTAGCAGTTTTCTTCACATGGTATCAAAGCTGGTGCTCTTATAAAGAGTATCTTGCGGATATTGTGGAGAGCTTGGTTTTGCGCGAGGCACACAATTCGACTCATAACCGAATCACAATGTCACAAATATCTTCTCTAGTTCCTATGACATCCTACCAGGCTTCTCCATCATCACTGGAGGCCTTGAGATGGCATTATGGACTCAGTGAGGAGGACAACACTCCACCTTCACCGTCACCTTCTTTTTCTACTCCTATTCCAGATTTCACCCACATGACAGAGGAGGTCTTTGAGGAGTACTATCACAACAAGTACGGTGATGTTTACACCCCTTCTACCAATTTTACTACCACATGCGGACCGGTCGGGGAGGCTGGCCACCTCTCTGATCATGGAGGATATACGACATTCGGAACATTTGGTGTCACTAGGTGGTGATACCTTTTGCAGTTGCTTTTCTTATTTACTTATATAAATATTTTATTTTTCTTTTCTTTAGTTGCTGTTGCTTTTTACCCCTAGAGTTCTCTTGGATTAAGGGGATCTTTGCATGACCAGAAGAGATAGCCATTGGGATAAATCGGAATAATGGTGTGGCTGAGCCTTGGGATCAGATTGAATGGGCATTGAAGAATAGAAAGCCAGTGGTTTGGGACTGTGTGCTTAGCCACTGGAGATGGTGCAGGACAATGAGCCTGGCCAAGATAAAAGATGCACATGTGAGAATGTCCACGGAATAAAAGTCAGTGTAATTGAGCTACATTACACTTTTTGATGTGGTTGCAATGATAAAAGTTGCTCAGAATAACTTGAGGAATGCAGGGGTCACCATCCCTAAAATTTAGGGAGTTACTATTTTTGGACCCTAGAACTTGTAGCAAACTCTCTATCCACAGCTATGGCCGTCACCCTGCTCTGGCATTCTGCAAATAATAATTATTGTATTCTCAAGCATTTCGTGGTCTTGAACTAGTGCTCGAAGCCCTTTACTAGCTTTTCCAAAGAAATGTTTAGGTAAAGGAAAACATCGATAGTGCTTTTCTTTCTCCCCCTCCTCTCACTCTGCCTCTCCATCTCCCTCTCATGTAACTCACCGCTTCACATCGTCATGGTATCCTTCAATTGAGTTGGCTAGAAAGCATCTCCATGTTGTTCTGGATATGTTGTACTGTCCTTATGTAGCTGAAATTTACTCAGAGAAAATGAAAGCCAGTTGCTCACAGGTTTTGTACTTTGGAACATTTCATTTTTATAACTTTCCGTCTTTTAATTGATAAAGAAATACCGAAAGGGGCGCCGGACTTTGGGGCCAATCTGGTGTTGAGCAAGGGAGTGAGGTTTGTGTTTGTGTGAGTGTGTGAAAAGACCAGGTATTAATTGAAGGGACTACCGCTTTATGTGAGTCATGGACCGGTTTCATCCATCTTCATCATTTGAGCGAGGTCCAGTGTTAGGTTTGTACAATCCTTTTGAGTTGCATGAATCAGAACCCTCGCCTGTTTCTTCTTTTGAGGTGGTACAGGATCTTGATAGCTTTGCGTATGTGAACTTCAATAGAGGGGGCTCTTGAGGTAGAGGTAATTTAGGTACATCTACAGCTTCTGTTTCATTTGAGCATGTAACACACACTTCTCAATTCCCTCCCATCCCACCCTCTTCTACATCATAGCTTGATTACCTCTCATCATCTTTCCAAAACCTTGGTTTACACTCCACATCCACATCACACACACTAGGAGTTGGATCTTCCATCTTCACTCCCAAAAGATGACGTACTAGCAAGACAATAGGGTTTGCGGGGAGGAACATGGAGTGAACTCGGCAAACATGGAGAAGAGAAGAGAAGAGAGAAGAAACTCTGAGCAAGTTTTTGAAATGCATATGATCCCATCCTTCATATATATTATTGTGATACTATGAACCTCATCAACAAGTTTGAGAGAATGTCTCTTCAGCTGGTTCCACGATATTGAAATGAGTTTGCCAATTCATTAGCAAATTATGCTTATGAAGAATACCTCTTTTTCAATTGTGGTCCTAGTTTAGATATCTCCATTGATGATGAGACAAGATATAGTCGATTATAGAGACTTTTATCAAAACATGCTTTAGGAGGATCTTTGCCACTGTTTGAGCAAATCTAGCTCTGATACCATGTCAAAAGATGACGTATCATCGAGATAGTAGGGTTTGCAGGGAGGAACACGGAGTGAACTCGGCAAACATGGAGAAGAGAAGAGAAGAGGAGAGAAAAAACTCTAATGAATGGAATGATGAAGTTCTGAATCATGGAGTGAATGTGATACAAGGGAACAAGGGTGCCGTAGCACAAGGAAGATGATAAAGACAGCCACGAACCACGAACCACAATGTCCTCTTGAAGGGGTGTGAGGGGAGTGGAGAGGCTGGAGAGAAGAGGTGACAGACTGAAGGAATCAGCCGTGAGGAATGAATGAGAGAGTGCCCTATAAATAGACGTAGTCAGTCTAGGTTGGCGCCCCTTTTTGGGGTTGCAAACCCTAAACACAAAACACAGAAATGTAAAAACGCAAACTGTGGGTGAAGGGTTTCTCAACAAGTGCCTCTCACTTTTTCTCAAATGAGCACACCCATAGCACTTGGGATGATTGCGATGGGCATCCCTCTCACTACCCCCAGATTCACATCTCACACGACCACTTAGACACAAAGTTTTCCATCCTCAACTTATGGTGCGGCTTCACACTCTCCTTGGGTTACACCTATGTAGGTATTCCCATCTTCTGCTCCACGTGTTCCCATTCCATCTCCTTGGGTTACCCATGTGGCTACCATGCCCATGCCTAGTTAGCCCATCCCTACCAATGGATCCACCTTGCACACTCACCATATGCCTAGTGGGCACTCCGAGGCCCATTCCCAAGTGTATTCTACTCCCCCATCCTACCCACCTTATACTTTTCCCCATTATCCCTCACCTAGCCCTACCACTCTTGTTGCAACAACCAAATATGCCTTCACGGATAAGACTTGTTTTAACGGGTCGGATTTTACCACTTGGTGAAATTTCATGCAACAAGTGCTTGAGTCTCAGGGTCTTTGGGATCTTGTCGTTGGTCTAGAGCCTAAACCAGACCCTTGACTTGCTCCCCTTGACTACATCTGTCAATGGAGAGCCCGCAATGCTACAGCCAATGTTGAGCTGATGTAGGGATTGCTTCTTGAGTTTCAGTTTCAGTTACAACGCTTCCCGCTTGCATTAGAGCGTTGGAGTCACCTTCTCGATTGCTATGCGGCCTGAGATTGTACTCGACGCATAAATCTCAACTTTGAGCTTCAAGAGTTCTCTATTAAGGAAGGGGATGATTTGAAAGTCAAGTTGGTTGAGTATAGGCGTTTACTCGTTGAGTTCGCCTCTAGTGGCTCTTCAAAGTTCGACGACGATTAGGTTACATTCTTCTTGAATAAGTTGTCTGAAAAATACTTCAATTTCATCTAGCACATCATCTAACAGCCTAGATTGCCGACATTCTATGAGTTTGAGTGTCAGTTTTTGCGTTGCGAGGTTGCACGATCAAGTCCACAAGAAATCCTCATCATAGCCTTATTCACAGCAAAGGGGGTTGATTGCCTCTTCTTCGGGAGGGAAAACTAACAGTGGCAAGAACTCGCAAGATGCAAAGGCAAGCCTTGAGAGGGGGTTCCTACTCTTTTTGGTATTCTACAGGCTTCAACTCTTTTTCTTCGATATCAGCTTCTTCCCCCCCGTTGTACCTTTTCTCTTTGCATTGCATGATTTTATCATCTTTGTACTAGGAAGCTTGGGCAAGTGAACAATTTTCCCACGAGGGACACTGTCCAAGTGGCACCTACTGCATGAGCATTTTTCAGCATGTAGCATACTTTGTCTTATTGTGTAGAGCACCCCTTGGGGGGCTCCTAAGCTGTTTTCACTGGCGGGTATTGTTACCACACCACTATACTCCTTTATCACATGGATACCTCATCACCTTTTTTCCTTGTCCTTGACATCCTCGAGTGGATGGGTAAGCTTGTACTGTTTTGTGATGTGTGGAGTGTACCCTCCCTACTCCCATCTTTTGGGTCGTTGTTACTCAACCGGCCGCATCCCATAAAATTTAACTCTCACTTAACTTTAAAAAAAAAAAGTTAAATGTGGTTCCATCCGTCTTTGTAGGGCTTGGTAGGCCACTAGGCAGTTGATGCGCACCCTTTGTCCGATGCCCTGTCCTCTCTGGGGTGACCACTTGGACTTCCTTGGTAAGATAACCATCACCTCTGTAGTCTTGGTAGGCCATTGGGCAGCCAATGTGTACCCTTTGTTCGATGCCCTCGCTTCTTTGGGGTGGGATGCCTTGGGGTAAGTAAAAATCAAAGTGGTTGGTCTAACCTTTCGGCTCAAATTTGGGCATGGGAGGGGGTGTTGAGCTAAGACACACCTTTCAGCTGATTAGCATTCTTAAAAAGCTTCAAAACACACTTAAATAATGAAAAACCCTAGAAAGGGAAGCGGTCTGAGAGAGTTTTAGTGGTCCTCCAAAAACCCTAATTCTTTGGGGCACCCTTTAACATCTATAAATAGACAAATTGCCCCCATTTAGCCTTATCCCATCTGTGTAGATTTCTCACCCTCGAGTGTAGATTTCAACCATCAGTCCACACACTCGTGGTTGTCTAGGCCCAGTGATTGCTGCTACACCTTCCCTTTGTTGCGTTTGCATCTCTAGTGTGTAGGCGATAGCTGGCAGCCCATCTCCCTTAGTAGATGACCTTTTGTTGCTGCGTTTGGATCTCTTCATCACCTAGTGGCAGTTGGTGATTGCATCTACAGCTTGCGTTTGGTGTCTTTTTTCCAGGCGATAGCTTTCTCCATTAGGTGATAGCTCCTCATGAGGTGATAAGTGTCGGCCCTCTTCCATACTTGTCCAGCTTGCGTTTGTTGGTGCTCCAGGTCCTCCAGACACTAATGTTTGCTGCATCCTCTCCATTCTACACTCCGTTGGTGGTCACAGACTTGGGATCCGTCTCTAGTGGGTGTCACTCTCTTTGACACTTTGCTCTGCCCTTGAGTATCTGTACATATTCATTTACAATATTCATTCACATTAGAGTTGTGTTCTTCTCTCCCTTCTTTTGCTTGTGTTTGAGTTTTGGGTTTTGCGTTTAGGGTTTGAGTTTTGCTTTCTGTGTCTATGTCTGTCTCTTTGTGTTTTTGTCATGGTCATACACTCATGTTTTCTCAAGTACAAATCCTAGTAGTTTTCTTCATAAAGAGGAGATCTATGTTGAGCAGCATCCAAGCTTTAGTTCTTTTGATGGTAAGGTGTAAAGGTTGAGGAAGACTCTCTATGGCCTTAAGCAGACTCCTTGTGCTTGGAATGAGACGATTGACTCGTTCCTCCAAGAGAAGTTGGGGTATTAGCATTCCAAGGCCGACCCCTAGCTTTATATTCACACCTCCGATGGAGGTTGTGTTGTTTGTCCTTTATGTGGACGACTTGATTGTGACAGGTGACCATTCCAAGATGGTCGAGCAAATGAAGATAGCTTCATGAGAAGTTTGAGATGACGGATATGAGACTTCTTCATTTCTTTCTCGGTCATGAGATCTATCAAACTTCGAGGGGGGTCTTTATTTCCCAGCAATGGTATGTCTAAGAGCTCTTGACTACATGTGAGATGGAGGGATGCAAGTCTCTTACGACACCTATGGACCTAAATTGGAAGGCTACAACTCATTCAGATTCTCATTTGGCGGATGCTACTCGTTATAGGCAGTCGGTTAGCTCCTTGATCTAGCTTCTCAATACTTGTGTTGACTCATGTTATGCTGTAGGTGTGTTGGCCGGGTTCATGAGTGAACCCAAGATGGTCATTGGCAAGCTGCTCAGAGGATTTTGTGGTTCCTATGGGGAACACTTGATCTTGGGATCTATTATCCAGCAGGTGCAGGTGATGCAGACTCCGTACTTATAGGATGGAGTGATTTAGATTGGGCTGGCGATGTGGATCATTAGTGGTCCACAATAGGTTATTGCTTTACCTTGGGTGTTCGTGCTATTTCATAGACCAACAAGAAGCAACCCACGTTTGCCCTATCTTCAACTGAGGTGGAGTATCGGGCGGGGTCTTCTACCACATGTGAGATAGTGTGGCTTCACAAGCTCTTGGAGAAGCTTGACTGCCTCTGTAGATAGGTCCTACTGTTCTTCAGTGCGACAATGAGAGTTGCATTGCCTTGTCCAGGAACCCTATATTTCATGCTCGGACGAAGCACATTGACATCTAGTACCATTTCATTCGGGAGAAGATTTTGGATGAGACTATTGCCTTGGTCTACTGCAAGATAGAGGACAATCTTGCAGACTTGTTTACTTTGACAGCACTCTAGATCCTTTAGCCTTCTGTCGTGTCCAAGATCTGAGAGGGGGTGTTAGAGATTGGCATTCCATGGACATGCAGTTTCAGATCTGAGCAATTTTCTGCAGTAGTATCAAGCTGTCCAGGTGGCAGAGAGTCTGTACAGCAGGTGACAGGGAGTGCAGATGCCACGTGGCACAATCGGATAGTTTTGCTGTAGTTGGTTAGTGCAGGTCGGATAGCTGCTGTATAGTCGGCTGCATTTAGTGTAGCTGACCTGCATTATTTCTTGTGTTTTCTGTTGGCTATTTATTGGCCCCAATCTCCACACACTTCCTCAGTTTTGATCTCAGGTTTCTAGGCTGTTGACCGTGGAGACTGCCATGGGGGTTCACGGAGTGTGAGATCTTCGAGGTGGAGACATACGTAGACATACTCTCTGCACCCTTGTACATATCTGCATCCTTATACAACATTCTTCACTGTAGATTCTCTGCGTTTCATTGTCTCTTTCTCTCTCTTCTCTCTTTGTTCACTCTTTGTCTTGGTCATATGCTTTGGTACTCCTTCACTCTAATAAGTTAGGGTTAGGGTTAAGGTAACTTAGAGATAGTGAAGACAATGAATACTGAAGTGAATGAAAAATGAATATACAATGCTTATGCAACAAAATTGGGATTATTAATGTGGGAAAATACTAGCTACACTAGCTGGTATATAAGATGTAAGGGACTTTATTTTTGCACCATTCAGTAATAATGCAAAGTCTCTTAATCTTCAAGCTTTCTCTCAGCTTCTATGGTTTCCATCTCACATTTCCTGTCCTTCTCTCTCTATTTAGCTACACTGGTTGGTATGTAAGATGTAAGGGACTTTATTTTTGCACCATTTAGTAATAATACAAAGTCTCTTCAACTTCAAGCTTTCTTTCAGCTTCTATGGTTTCCATCTCACATTTCGTGTCTTTCTCTCTCTACTTTCAGTCTTTTTCTCTCCTTGACTAGTCATTTTCTCTCCTCTACACTCTTCTTCTCTCTCTTTTGCAATCATCTCTCTCTTCTTTTTTCTCTTTTGGCTCACTTCTTTACATACGGCCCCACCAACTGTAAAGATATACCTGTGAGAGTGCACTGCGGAAGAGGGAATACGAACACGGAGAGAGAGAGAGAGATAAATAGCCAAAAAACCCAAAAACTGGCCGACCTGAAATTTGAGGCCATAAATATGTCCGACTAGCATTTAATGCTGATCCCACCAGCATTTAATGCTGGTAAAAATGCCAGGAATGCTCAGAAAAATCCCGGAAAGGGTGGACAATGTCCGGCAGGTGAGGCAGGCTGAAGAATGCAGAAACTGCCCTGGGAAATACACATAAAATCCCGACTAGAGGAGAAAATGCACTGAAATGCAATAAACTGAGTGCTCTAGAATGAGCTATCTCCTCCGTCAAAACAAGTGATAGACAAGTCAGAGCTCCTAAAGTCCTTGTCTGACTCAGACTGAGGCTCACAGGCAGGAGATGACAAGGCATGACAAACATGACTGTTAACACCCCCTCTCAGATCCTGGATGTGGCTGAAGGCCAAGGGAGAAATGGATCCTGGGGTGGCAAGAGGAATGCCAAGGTCGATGAAGTCCAACGATGTAGACTGTTGCTGAAGGAGCTTCTCACGATCCTGGGAACCCCCCTCTAAAACACTAGGGGCCAGGGAATCCACAGCCGCATCACCGAGATCGCCTCCCTCTGAAAGGGATGGGAGGTACGAGGGAACCACCGGAGGAGAGGGTAGGGGATGGGAAGGAACCTGTGGAATAGAAGGTGCACTAGCGGGAACGGGTGTAGCAATAGACTGCCTCGGAGGACCGTGCATCAAAGAAGGGGAATGGAGCGTGTAAAGCTCGCTCTCCTGCCAACTTGTAGATAAGACAACTCCTGTAAAAGAATCCTCAATAACAACGGCATGCTCGGTGAAGATGACTCGTGTGCCAAGCCTCGTAAGGCCATAAACTGAGAGGAGGGGAAGGCCCAAATCCGGAACATGTAGGGCCTATGAAAAGGAGCTCGAAGGTTTGTCGGTAAACAAAGGCAATGTGCCAACACCACTAATAGGCACCGATAAAATGTCACCAATAGTGACTAAACCCTCTGATGGACGGAGATCCTGTAACAAATCACCTTGGGGAGTCATATGACTCGAAACACCACTGTCCACTAACCAAGGCTGCGCAGAAGACACTGCAACCACGGAAGAAGGATCCTCCTCCAAAGCATGGATATGAAGGAACACTGACTCATGGGTAACAGCTGGTGTAGAGGTAGAAGAAGGCTCCGATGTAGATCCACCCTTCGCTCTCGGACGAAGGTGAGGGTACTTCTTCCAGCATTTCTTCTTGGGATGTGTCCCTTTCCCACAGTGTGGGCACTTCGGTTTCTTTGAATCTGAGTCAGAGCTTGAAGAACTGTCCGTCTTCTTAGCCTTTGACTTCTTCTTCTTCTTCTTCTGTCCTCCCGAACCTGCAACAAAGGCTCTAGTGGAGTTGGATCCACTAGCACTGACCTCTTTGAGTTGCTTGTCATGCTCCAAGACAAGTGGGGATAGCTCCTCCCATAGAAGCTTGTCACGGGTCCTTGATGTAAGAAGGCTGGTGTAGAAGACATCAAACCGAGGCGATGGCAGCTGAGTCAAAAGAATCATAGCCATGTCTTCAGAAGATATCGTTCGACCGAGGGATGCAAGCTCATCCCTCATATCCTGTAATGTGTTGATGTGGTCCTTCATGGAAGGACTATCATCAATAATGAGCATCCGCAACTTCTTTTCGAGAGATATCCGGTTGGCAAACGTCTTCTGTTGATAGAGAGACGCGAGCTTTCTCCACACGTCTGCTGCAGTCTTCAGCTTGTGAACATGAATAAGGACAGAATCCTGCAAACTCAGAAAGAGGAAAGATTTGGCTCTAGAATTAAGCCGATTCCATAAGGCTGCACGATCCATAGATGTCCCATCTGCGGGATCCACCTTGGGCCGGGGAATAGGAACAGAAACAAGCTCCCAAAGATCGAAGGAGTCCAAGATACACTTCACCTTGCAGGACCATAGAGAAAAGTTGGAGCCATCCAACCGGTCCTCTTTGGGCAGCTGAGGAAGAGCGGGTACCTGTACAGGGGGTACCAAAGGCTGCATCTTCGGCCCACTGGAAGGGGCTTGCCGAGATACATGAATAGAAGGGGGATGGGAAAGAGGAATAGACTCCGGATGACGGTCCTCGTGATAGAAATCACGCCTCTGTTCAGATGAGTGTCGAGACAAAAGCTCATCATCTGAGTCATCAAAGCCCGTAAATTGATGAGAAGACATCTTCCAATCTGCAAAACACCAAACACCAAAGAAAACTATGCCGAAGCCGAAGTAGGACCAGCAGTCTGGTCACCAACCACCAAAACACAGTCTGTGATAGCCTAGAAACACCTGGAGCTGCAAAACGCAAGGGTATCTGATGAAGATCACCAGAACAGAAGCCGCCAGCACAAAAAATGCAGCCTGAGAGAGGGTCGCCAGCAGGAGATGAGCCGCCAAGAGTGGAAACGACCACCAGATCTGCAAAATGCAGCCTGATGATGTGTCGCCCAGCTGAAGAAAAGGCCGCCTGATGGTAAACGCAAGCAGGAGGAGTCGTTTGATGACGTGGCAGCAAACGCAAGAAGAATGGCCACCTGGAGGGGCCGCCTGGGCAGTTGGAGATGAGGTGATAGCAGCAGAAGAGGGGTGAGGTATCTCTCCACAAGGTTAGGTTCTCCGTGCTCTCAGTCAGGCTCTGATACCATGTGAGAGTGCGTTGCGGAAGAGGGAATACGAACACGGAGAGAGAGAGAGAGAGAGAGAGAGAGAGAGAGAGAGAGAGAGAGAGAGAGAGAGAGAGAGAGAGAGCAGAAAATAAGGAAGAAAATCTGCACTGACTGAAATGAATGCTGAATACACTGAAATGGACTAATCAGTCCCTGCACGCAGCCCACAGCGTCAGTGAGGGCACCAGATCAGGCTGATGATGACGGCAGCACCGAAGACGGAGGAAGATGACGGAGTCGGAGTGTGCACCTACCAAAGAAGGAGGGAAGATGATAATACAACTGACTGCCAAGTGGGAAATGGCTATAAATAGCCAAAAAACCCAAAAATTGGCCGACCTGAAATTTGAGGCCATAAATATGTCGACCAGCATTTAATGCTGATCCCACCAGCATTTAATGCTGGTAAAAATGCCAAGAATGCTCAGAAAAATCTCGAAAAGGGTGGACAATGTCCGGCAGGTGAGGTAGGCTGAAGAATGCAGAAACTGCCCCGGGAAATGCACATAAAATCCCGACTAGAGGAGAAAATGCACTGAAATGCAATAAACTGAGTGCTCTAGAATGAGCTACCTTCTTCGTCAAAACAAGTGATAGACAAGTCAGAGCTCCTAAAGTCCTTGTCTGACTCAGACTGAGGCTCACAGGCAGGAGATGACAAGACATGACAAACATGACTGCTAACAATACCCGCTAGTGGATCTGCGAGTGTCCAAGTCACTTGCCATGTTTGCATCACAATAACCCTGCAGACTAAGTACACCCTGCCCATAGCAAATACACTTTCTTTGTGAATCCTTTGGATATCGAAGAATACACTTGACAACCTTCCAATGTGTTTTGCCAGGATTTGACATAAATTTGCTGACAACTCCCACTACATAAGCAATGTCTAGATGAGTAGCGACCATAGCATACATAAGAGAGCCACAAGGTGATGCATAAGGGACTCCCTTCATAGCATTGGCTTCTATGTCATCTTTTGGGCTGTTGGCTTTGCTAAGCTTAAGATATGGAGGTAAGGGCACCCCAAAAGGCTTAGCTATAGCCATGTTAAATTTGTCCAGTACCTTTTCAATGTACTCCTCTTGAGATAAGAACAACAATTTTTGCGTTCTATCATTGCAAATCCTCATGCCCAATATATGCTCTACATTTCCCAAATCTTTCATGGAGAAAGCTGATTTCAACTGATCTTTGAGAGCATCCAAGCTAGTCTTTCTTTTCCTAGAGCTAGCAACATATCATCCATATACAAAACAAGCATGATGGGGTTGCCATCTGTATCTTTTTTCTGTTAGAGAGATCATAGCCAGGGCTGCACCAGGGCTGCACAGTCGGACTGTGCAGTCGGACTGCCACGTGGCAGTCCGACTGCCTGCAGCCCAGTCGGCTGCATTTAATGCAGCCGACCTGTCCTATTCTTTGGGCAGATTTCGGCTATTTATACCTGAGGTCTCCAGCAGTCTTCCCATTCATTCTCTGTCGCAGATTACAGACCGGTGCCGTGCAGATCTCTGTCTCTGTTCGCAGATTTCTGACAGCAGACAGTGCAGACTGCAGCAGACTTCGAGGTGGACAGCAGGTCGCATCGTCGAGGTGGAGACACGCAGTCCAGCGCACTGCGCCCATGTATATCTTTGTATTCAGCATTCTTTATACAGCAGATTTTCAGTGTACACTGTCTCTTTCTCTCCCTTCTCTCTGCGTTCTCTCACTCTCAGTCCTACGCTTCCGCACCGCTGCACTCTGACATGGTATCAGAGCAGTGTTTGAGGGCTGACTGAGCGCAGAATCAACCTGAAGAGGAGTTTCCATCGCGACACAAATTTGCGTTTTTTGCGTTTAAGGGCAGACAGGAGGGCTGTGCCTTGGAACAAGGCTGAAACGAGTGTGGGCGCACAGGAAAGGAGTACAGGTGGTGGATTTGCTGCTGTTTACTGCTGTTTGTCGCGGAGAAAGTTTGAGTTTTCAACCTAAAAGTGCAGGTTTTGCTTTTTCATCGCCTCCGGCGGGTGAAGAAGTTTCGGGACGCTGAAGAGCCTTAGCAGGCTGAGTCTACTCAGTCAGAGGGGGCTGCTTTTGCGTTTGAGAAGGCATTGCAGGTGAAGATGTCTACAGAGATGGACTTGGAGTTCCAGGCGATTATGGACCGGAAGGTGCCTGTCCTACCGGCTCTTCCTACAGATCAGAAGCTCGACGGCGACAACTACCGCATCTGGCGCGTTATGATGTTGGCCATTCTGGAGTCCTATGATTTGGCGGAGTTGGTACAGGAAGATATTGACCGGCCCTCGGTAAGAGATGAGTCCAAACTCTCTTCCGATGCTCGTGCGGAGTTGGCCAGGGCCCAGTCTCATTGGGACAAACTGAATGCCAGGATTCGATCCTTTCTCTTTCTATCATACACTACAGCCGTGATCGCTCACATCGAGCACTTGACGGTGGCTCGTGAGATATGGCTGGAGCTTGATCAAATGTACAATCGGATGACCCTAATGAAGAGGGTTTCTTTGGAGGTACAGATGCGGACCTTGTCCGTCAATAAGTCTTCTTCGCTAAGGGAACACATTAACAAGCTAAGGCAGCTACAGATGCAGGTTCAGAATGCGGGGAAGCCGATCTCCTCCGAAGACATGGCGATCACACTATTGTCCCAGTTGCCGCCACGATTCGGTACATTTTACTCTGCCCTTATTGCTTCGGGGCGCGAGTCTACTCTTCGGTGGGAGGAGTTGGTTCCTATGGTCTTGGACCAAGAGGAACAGTTAAAGGGACAGAATGCTTCCAAGACGGAGGCGTTGACAGGTCAAGCCTCTCAGAAGAAGGGGAAGGACCAAAAGAAGAAGAAGGGGGATAACAAGTCCAAGAAGGACAAGGAGAAGGACAAGGACAAAGACTCCACATGCCATATTTGTGGAAAGACTGGCCATTGGAAGAAGGATTGCCCTGATAAAGACTCGAAGGACACCAAGAAGAAGGACACCAAGGATTCTGGAGCGGTGGCTGCACCCTCATCAGCTGCATTTCTACATTTAGTTGTCATTGAGGACGCTTCACCGAATGCTTCTGATGCTGCGATGGCGGCTTCCCAATCTCGAGAGTGGATTATTGATAGTGGTGCCTCACGGCACATGACTCCTTCATCAGATGGTGTTGCCCAGCTGCGCCCGTCGCGTGGGCAGGTTCTCATTGGAGACAGCTCTTCAGTTTCTATTGCAGGTCGAGGTAAGATGCAGCTTATTCCGGATGGACGAGGTGGCACCCATACTTCAGAGGTTTTGCATGTACCAGGATTGGGGTACCATCTCCTTTCAGTCCATAAGATTTGTTCCCTTGGTCTTCTGGTGGAGTTTGACAGTTCTACAGTGCGAATCCTTGATCGTGAATCGAGGAAGGTTCTATCATCTGGATATGAGGAGAACGGCATTTACAAACTGAAGTCTTCCACTGCCCTCTCTACTCTTCTTCTTACCTCACAGTCACAGTCTGAATTATGGCATGCTAGGTATGATCACCTGAACTATGACTATCTTCGGAAGGCGTCACGGGGACAGCTTGTTCGAGGGTTGCCGGATATAGTGGTGAGCCAGCAGCCATGTGTCTCCTGCATAAGGGGGAAGCAGCATAGGGATGCTATTCCCCACACCGCTTCGCGGCGGTCTACTTCACCGATGGAGTTAGTATCTACGGATCTATGTGGCCCTATGAGGAATGAGTCCCTGCGTGGGAGCTCGTACTTCATGCTGATCGTGGATGACTATAGCAGGATGACATGGGCCTACTTTTTGGCACTAAAATCAGAAGCTTTCTCGCACTTCAAGGATTGGCTTCTCTTTGAGGAGAACCGATCAGGCCGGAAGTTGAAGACCTTGCGATCCGACAAGGGAGGTGAATTTGTCTCTAATGAATTTGCTCGGTTTTGTGCAGATAGAGGAATTCACCAGGAGTTTGCCAATACGAATACTCCACAAGAAAATGGTATTCTCGAACGGAAGAACCGTAGTGTGATCGAGATGGCGCGCACCATGATGGAGCACCGACAGACCCCCCAGGTTCTGTGGGCCGAGGCTGTGGCTACTGCAGTCCACATTCTTAACCGATCTCCTACTTCGGCCGTGGAAGGGATGACTCCATTTGAGGCGTATTTTGGGTCGAAGCCAGATGTTTCTTACTTTCGGGTCTTTGGGTGTGATGCCTATGTTCACATTCCCAAAGCTCACCGTGACAAATTCGAAGCGGCTTCCCGCAAACAGGTATTTGTTGGCTACAGCTCCCAGTCCCAAGGCTACCGACTCTATGATCCCGTCAAGCGGGATGTATATACTAGCCGTGATGTGCGGTTTGTGGAGGTTCCGGCTTCTTCAACGGGTGAGGAGCATCCCGTTCTTGGAGATCCAGGGGAGAGTTTGGCTCCTTCTACAGTTCCACTGGAGCCTGTGCCGTTTGATTATGATTCTGTTTCTGACACAGAGTCTACTGTTCCACCGGATCCTTCTGAGGAGTTACCACTGGTGGACATTCCAGAGTCTTCTACTGATGGAGAACGACGAGGGGAGGTTCGGCCTCCTCCTCGCTGGGCCCGTGACACACTCCGTGATTCAGGGATCCAGGGGGTTCCTGAGGAGTGGGGACCACAGGATGGTCCGCGGCGGTCACGGAGGCACCAGGCGCATTCTTCGGAGCTTGTGTGCTCCAATTATTGTTTGATGTCCCGAGTTATGCAGGATCGAGAGCCCATCTCCGTGAAGGAGGCTTTACAGTCCGCCCCATGGAAGAAAGCTATGGAAGCTGAGTTGGAGGCTATTGAGAGGAATGGCACTTGGTCACTTGTGCCACGCCCCCCGAAGAAGAAGGTGATTGGAGTCAAGTGGGTCTTCAAGACCAAATATCTCAGTGATGGTACTTTGGATAAGCACAAGGCTCGCCTTGTTGCTAAGGGTTTTGCCCAGCGCCCAGGGATTGACTGTCATGACACCTTTGCCCCTACAGCTCGTATGGCAACCATTAGAGCTGTTCTTGCTTTGGCTGGCCATAGGAGATGGCCTGTTTATCAGCTGGCTGTGAAGTCGGCCTTCCTGAATGGTGATTTGAAGGAGGAGATCTACGTTGAGCAGCCTCCTGGCTTTGGTTCTTCAGATGGGAAAGTCTACAAGTTGAAGAAGGCCCTGTATGGTCTCAAACAGGCCCCGCGAGCTTGGAACGAGAAGATTGATTCGTTCCTCCAGACTCAGTTGGGATATCGGCGGTCCAAGGCCGATCCGCAGCTGTATGTTCACACTTCCGAGGATGGTTGTGTGCTGTTTGTATTATATGTTGATGATTTGATTGTCACAGGTGATGATGCACAGCAGGTCCAGGAGACACAGTCAGCTTTACATCGGACGTTCGAGATGACGGATTTGGGGCTACTCCATTTCTTTTTAGGACATGAGATTTTTCAGTCTCAGAGGGGGATATTTCTCTCTCAACAGAGATATGTACAGGAACTCTTGGTGTCTTTTGAGATGGAAGATTGTCGGGCCCTCTCTACTCCTATGGATCCGAACTGGAAGGCCACTTCCCATTCAGCTTCTCCTTTGGCGGATGCTTCCCGCTATCGACAGTTGATAGGGTCTTTGATTTGGCTTCTCAACACCAGGGTTGATCTATGTTTTGCTGTTGGGCTCTTGGCAGGGTTCATGAGTGAACCTAAGACGGTGCATTGGCAGGCTGCTCAGAGGATACTTCGGTATCTAAGGGGGACGTCTGATTTGGGGATTCATTACCCCGCAGGGACAGATGGGTCAGATCTTGTACTTGCAGGTTGGAGCGACTCGGATTGGGCCGGTGACGTGGACCACAGGCGGTCTACAACAGGTTACTGCTTTACTTTGGGTGCAGGTGTTATTTCTTGGAGTAGCAAGAAGCAGCCCACGGTAGCCCTTTCGTCTACTGAGGCGGAATATCGGGCCGCATCTTCCACCACATGCGAGGTTGTGTGGCTTCGGAGATTGTTGGAGGAGCTTGGGTGCCCCCAGACTCGTCCTACATTGCTGCGATGTGACAATGAGAGTTGCATTGCCTTGGCAAGGAACCCTGTTTTTCATGCCCGGACGAAGCACATTGAGATCCAGTACCACTTCATCCGAGAAAAGCTTCTGGATGAGACCATCACTGTGGAGTATTGCAAGACGGAGGATAATCTTGCGGATTTGTTTACGAAGGCTCTTCCTCAGGCTCTACTTCGGCAACATTCCAGATCCCTCAGGCTTCTGCCCTGCCCAGGCTCTGAGAGGGGGTGTTAGAGAGATCATAGCCAGGGCTGCACCAGGGCTGCACAGTCGGACTGCCACGTGGCAGTCCGACTGCCTGCAGCCCAGTCGGCTGCATTTAATGCAGCCGACCTGTCCTATTCTTTGGGCAGATTTCGGCTATTTATACCTGAGGTCTCCAGCAGTCTTCCCATTCATTCTCTGTCGCAGATTACAGACCGGTGCCGTGCAGATCTCTGTCTCTGTTCGCAGATTTCTGACAGCAGACAGTGCAGACTGCAGCAGACTTCGAGGTGGACAGCAGGTCGCATCGTCGAGGTGGAGACACGCAGTCCAGCGCACTGCGCCCGTGTATATCTTTGTATTCAGCATTCTTTATACAGCAGATTTTCAGTGTACACTGTCTCTTTCTCTCCCTTCTCTCTCTGCGTTCTCTCACTCTCAGTCCTACGCTTCCGCACCGCTGCACTCTGACATTTTCATGTACAAACAATGATCTGCATGGCTGTATGTAAACCCATGAGAGAGCATAAAAGTGTCAAACTTATTGTGCCATTGCCGTGGTGCTTGCTTCAGCCCATACAAGTTGTGTTTTAGTTTACACACCAACTGCTCTTTTCCAGGAACTACAAAGCCCTCGGGCTGTTTCATGTAGATTTCCTCATCAATGTCACCATGCAGAAAAGTTGTTTTCACATCCATTTGGTATAGCTCTAAGTCTAATACAACAGTGAGAGTAAAAAGCACACGTAGAGTGGTCATTTTCACAACAGGTGAGAAGACCTCTTGGAAGTCAATCCCTTCCTACCTCTTGGAAGTCAATCCCTTCCTTCTATGCGTACCCTTTGGCAACCAGTCTTGCCTTGTACTTGGTTTTCCCATCAACTTGTCAGAGTGCAGCGGTGCGGAAGCGTAGGACTGAGAGAGAGAGAACGCAGAGAAAGAAGGGAGAGAAAGAGACAGTGTACAATGAAGATCTGCTGTATATAGAATGCTGAATACAAAGATATACACGGGCGCAGTGCGCTGGACTGCGTGTCTCCACCCCGACGATGCGACCTGCTGTCCACCTCGAAGTCTGCTACAGTCTGCACTGTCTGCTGTCTGAAATCTGCGAACAGAGACATAAATCTGCACGGCACCGGTCTGTAATCTGCGACAGAGAAGAGTGGGCAGACTGCTGAAGTCGTCGACAATAAATAGGCGAAAAACCACCTAGAACGGGGCGCCTGAAATAGGGCGCAGCCTGGTAAAAACGGCTGCAGGCAGTCGGACTGCCACGTGGCAGTCCGACTGCAGCTGCTGGTCCGACTGCTGCTGCTGACTGTGCAGCTGCCTAAACAGGCTATGATCTCTAACACCCCCTCTCAGAGCCTCGACAGGGCAGAAGCCTGAGGGATTTGGAATATTGCCGAAGTAGAGCCTGAGGAAGCGCCTTCGTAAACAAATCCGCAAGATTATCCTCCGTCTTGCAATACTCCACAGTGATGGTCTCATCCAGAAGCTTTTTTCGAATGAAGTGGTACTGAATCTCAATGTGCTTCGTCCGGGCATGAAAAACAAGGTTCCTTGCCAAGGCAATGCAACTCTCATTGTCACATCGCAGCAATGTAGGACGAGTCTGGGGGCACCCAAGCTCCTCCAACAATCTCCGAAGCCACACTACCTCGCATGTGGTGGAAGACGTGGCCCGATACTCCGCCTCAGTAGACGAAAGGGCTACCGTGGGCTGCTTCTTGCTACTCCATGAAATAACACCTGCACCCAAAGTAAAGCAGTAACCTGTTGTAGACCGCCTGTGGTCTACGTCACCGGCCCAATCCGAGTCGCTCCAACCTGCAAGTACGAGATCTGACCCATCTGTCCCTGCGGGGTAATGAATCCCTAAATCAGACGTCCCCCTGAGATACCGAAGTATCCTCTGAGCAGCCTGCCAATGCACCGTCTTAGGTTCACTCATGAACCTTGCCAAGAGCCCAACAGCAAAACATAGATCAACCCTAGTGTTGAGAAGCCAAATCAAAGACCCTATCAACTGTCGATAGCGGGAAGCATCCGCCAAAGGAGAAGGTGAGTGGGACGTGGCCTTCCAGTTCGGATCCATAGGAGTAGAGAGGGCCCTACAATCTTCCATCTCAAAGGACACCAAGAGCTCCTGTACATACCTCTGTTGGGAGAGAAAAATCCCCCTCTGAGACTGATAAATCTCATGGCCTAAAAAGAAATGGAATAGCCCCAAATCCGTCATCTCGAACGTCCGATGTAAAGCTGACTTTGTCTCCTTGACCTGCTGTGCATCATCACCTGTGACAATCAAATCATCAACATATAATACAAATAGCACACAACCATCCTCGGAAGTGTGAACATACAGCTGCGGATCGGCCTTGGACCGCCGATATCCCAACTGAGTCTGGAGGAACGAATCAATCTTCTCGTTCCAAGCTCGCGGGGCCTGCTTGAGACCATACAGGGCCTTCTTCAACCTGTAGACTTTCCCATCTGAAGAACCAAAGCCAGGAGGCTGCTCAACGTAGATCTCCTCCTTCAAATCACCATTCAGGAAGGCCGACTTCACATCCAGCTGATAAACAGGCCATCTCCTATGGCCAGCCAAAGCAAGAACAGCTCTAATGGTTGCCATACGAGCTGTAGGGGCAAAGGTGTCATGACAGTCAATCCCTGGGCGCTGGGCAAAACCCTTAGCAACAAGGCGAGCCTTGTGCTTATCCAAAGTACCATCACTGAGATATTTGGTCTTGAAGACCCACTTGACTCCAATCACCTTCTTCTTCGGGGGGCGTGGCACAAGTGACCAAGTGCCATTCCTCTCAATAACCTCCAACTCAGCTTCCATAGCTTTCTTCCATGGGGCGGACTGTAAAGCCTCCTTCACGGAGGTGGGCTCTCGATCCTGCATAACTCGGGACATCAAACAATAATTGGAGCAAACAAGCTCCGAAGAATGCGCCTGGTGCCTCCGTGACTGCCGCGGACCATCCTGCGGTCCCCACTCCTCAGGAACCCCCTCGATCCCTGAATCACGGAGTGTGTCACGGGCCCAGCGAGGAGGAGGCCGAACCTCCCCTCGTCGTTCTCCATCAGTAGAAGACTCTGGAATGTCCACCGGTGGTAACTCCTCAGAAGGATCCGGTGGAACAGTAGACTCTGTGTCAGAAACAGAATCATACTCAAAAGGCACAGGCTCCAGTGGAACTGTAGAAGGAGCCAAACTCTCCCCTGGATCTCCAAGAACGGGATGCTCATCACCCGTTGAAGAAGCCGGATCCTCCACAAACCGCACATCACGGCTAGTATAGACATCCCGCTTGACGGGATCATACAGTCGGTAGCCTTGGGACTGGGAGCTGTAGCCAACAAATACCTGTTTACGGGAAGCCGCTTCAAATTTGTCACGGTGAGCCTTGGGAATGTGAACATAGGCATCACACCCAAAGACTCGAAAGTAAGAAACATCTGGCTTCGTCCCAAAATAAGCCTCAAATGGAGTCATCCCTTCCACGGCCGAAGTAGGGGATCGATTAAGGATGTGGACTGCAGTAGCCACAGCCTCGGCCCACAGAACCTGAGGGGTCTGTCGGTACTCCATCATGGTGCGCGCCATCTCGATCACACTGCGGTTCTTCTGTTCTAGAATACCATTTTCTTGAGGAGTATTGGTATTGGCAAACTCCTGGTGAATTCCTCTATCTGCACAAAACCGAGCAAATTCATTAGACACAAATTCACCTCCCTTGTCGGATCGCAAGGTCTTCAACTTCCGGCCTGATCGGTTCTCCCCAAAGAGAAGCCAATCCTTGAAGTGCGAGAAAGCTTCTGACTTTAGTGCCAAAAAATAGGCCCATGTCATCCTGCTATAATCATCCACGATCAGCATGAAGTACGAGCTCCCACGCAGGGACTCATTCCTCATAGGGCCACATAGATCTGTAGATACTAACTCCATCGGTGAAGTAGACCGCCGCGAAGCGGTGTGGGGAATGGCATCTCTATGCTGCTTCCCCCGTATGCAGGAGACACATGGCTGCTGGCTCACCACTATATCCGGCAACCCGCGAACAAGCTGTCCACGTGACGCCCTCCGAAGATAGTCATAGTTCAGGTGACCAAACCGAGCATGCCATAACTCAGACTGTGACTGTGAGGTAAGAAGAAGAGTAGAGAGGGCAGTGGAAGATTTCAGTTTGTAAATGCCGTTCTCCTCATATCCAGATGATAGAACCTTCCTCGATTCACGATCAAGGACTCGCACAGTAGAACTGTCAAACTCCACCAAAAGACCAAGGGAGCAAATCTTATGAACTGAAAGGAGATGGTACCCTAATCCTGGTACATGCAAAACCTCTGAGGTATGGGTGCCACCTCGTCCATCCGGAATAAGCTGCATCTTACCTCGACCTGCAATAGAAACTGAAGAGCTGTCTCCAATGAGAACCTGCCCACGCGAAGGTCGCAGCTGGGCAACACCATTTGATGAAGGAGTCATGTGCCGTGAGGCACCACTATCAATAATCCACTCTCGAGATTGGGGAGCCGCCATCGCAGCATCAGAAGCATTCGGTGAAGCGTCCTCAATGACAACTAAATGTAGAAATGCAGCTGATGAGGGTGCAGCCACCGCTCCAGAATCCTTGTTTTCCTTCTTCTTGGTGTCCTTCGAGTCTTTGTTAGGGCAATCCTTCTTCCAATGGCCAGTCTTTCCACAAATATGGCATGTGGAGTCTTTGTCCTTGTCCTTCTTGGACTTGTTATCCCCCTTCTTCTTCTTTTGGTCCTTCCCCTTCTTCTGAGAGGCTTGACCTGTCAACGCCTCCGTCTTGGAAGCCTTCTGTCCCTTTAACTGTTCCTCTTGGTCCAAGACCATAGGAACCAACTCTTCCCACGGAAGAGTAGACTCTCGCCCCGAAGCAATAAGGGCAGAGTAAAATGTACCAAATCGTGGCGGCAACTGGGACAAGAGTGTGATCGCCATGTCTTCGGAGAAAATTGGCTTCCCCGCATTCTGAACTTGCATCTGTAGCTGCCTTAGCTTGTTAATGTGTTCCCTTAGCGAAGAAGACTTATTGACGGACAAGGTCCGCATCTGTACCTCCAAAGAAACCCTCTTCATCAGGGTCATCCAATTGTACATTTGATCAAGCTCCAGCCATATCTCACGAGCCACCGTCAAGTGCTCGATGTGAGCGATCACGGCTGTAGTGCATGATAGAAAGAGAAAGGATCGAATCCTGGCATTCAGTTTGTCCCAATGAGACTGGGCCCTGGCCAACTCCGCACGAGCATCGGAAGAGAGTTTGGACTCATCTCTTACCGAAGGCCGGTCAATATCTTCCTGTACCAACTCCGCCAAATCATAGGACTCGAATGGCCAACATCATAACGCGCCAAATGCGGTAGTTGTCGCCGTCGAGCTTCTGATCTGTAGGAAGAGCCGGTAAGACAGGCACCTTCCGGTCCATAATCGCCTGGAACTCCAAGTCCATCTCTGTAGACATCTTCACCTGCAATGCCTTCTCAAACGCAAAAGCAACCCCCTCTGACTGAGTAAACTCAGCCTGCTAAGGCTCTTCCGCGTCCCGAAGCTTCTTCACCCGCCGGAGGCGATGAAAAAAGCAAAACCTGCACTTTTAGGTTGAAAACTCAAACTTCCTCCGCGTCAAACAGCAGTAAACAGCAGCAAATCCACCACCTGTACTCCTTTCCTGTGCGCCCACACTCGTTTCAGCCTTGTTCCAAGGCGCAGCCCTCCTGTCTGCCCTTAAACGCAAAAAAACACAAATTTGTGTCGCGATGGAAACTCCACTTCAGGTTGATTCTGCGCTTAGTTAGCCCTCAAACACTGCTCTGATACCATGTCAGAGTGCAGCGGTGCGGAAGCGTAGGACTGAGAGAGAGAGAACGTAGAGAAAGAAGGGAGAGAAAGAGACAGTGTACAATGAAGATCTGCTGTATATAGAATGCTGAATACAAAGATATACACGGGCGCAGTGCGCTGGACTGCGTGTCTCCACCCCGACGATGCGACCTGCTGTCCACCTCGAAGTCTGCTGCAGTCTGCACTGTCTGCTGTCTGAAATCTGCGAACAGAGACAGAAATCTGCACGGCACCGGTCTGTAATCTGCGACAGAGAAGAGTGGGCAGACTGCTGAAGTCGTCGACAATAAATAGGCGAAAAACCACCTAGAACGGGGCGCCTGAAATAGGGCGCAGCCTGGTAAAAACGGCTGCAGGCAGTCGGACTGCCACGTGGCAGTCCGACTGCACAGTCCGACTGCAGCTGCTGGTTCGACTGCTGCTGCTGACTGTGCAGCTGCCTAAATAGGCTATGATCTCTAACACAACTGTATTTACTTTGTAAACCCATTTGTTTGGAAGAGGCTTTCTTTCTTTGGCCAACGACACAAGATCCCAAGTATCATTATCATACAGAGATTTAATCTCTTCCTGCAAAGCTAGCTCCTACTTATTGGTGAATTTGCATGACTTGGCCGGGGTCATACCTATGTGGCTGCCTTCTTAAGCATGTAGACCTTCATTCCCAATGATCTACATTCTTAGGAATCAGGTCTACATCTAGAGGTATGTTATTTTCAGCATTGATTGGCTGCTGTAAGCCATTTTCAGCATGCTATTCATGCTGTACAGCATCTCCATTTTCATTTCCAGCACCTGCATTTTTATAATCAGCAAGTCTATCTTGCTGTCCATGACCTCCTTGTGGTTCTATTTGCTGTCCATCATCATTTGGTTCAAAAATAACCGGTTGATTATCAGTTTCATCATGTGGTACAGCATTGAGGCTTATCATTTGAAGTAATAGGTGACTGCAAATTCTGAAATTTGACATTTTTCATGTCTTCATCAGAGGCTAAAGTATTTTTCAGCAGCTTTGCCTCATTAAACACAACATTATGGCTGTGAACAAATTTCTTGGACTGTGTTAACCACACTCTATAGTCAAATTCACCTTCATTACCATAGCCCATGAAAATGCCTTTGCTGGATTTCGGGTCAAGTTTACTCCTCAACTCATCTCTAACATGCACAAAAGCATCACAACCAAATATTCGTAAATGGTCATATGAAGCCAATTTGCCAGACCAAACCTCCTCAGGGATGCCATTATTTAAGGATTTGTTTGGAGAGTGGTTGCAAATGTGAACCGCGGTTTTAAGTGCGTCTCCCCAAAATTCATGAGGGAGATTAGAAGTGGACAGCATGCACTGCACTCTCTCACATAAGGTCCTATCGTATCTTTTAGCCACCCCATTTGAAGAAGGTCTATAAGGAGCTGTAAGCTCCCTCTTGATTCCATGCAAGTCACAAAAAGACTTAAAATTGAGTAGATGTGAACTCACTTCCATTATCAGTTTTCAAGCATTTTAGCTTTCTACCTGTCTAAGTAGTCACAAATGCACGAAAAGTTTTAAAAACAACAAACACTTCACTTTTCTTTTTCAACAGGTATACCCAAATCTTCCTGGAACAATCATCAATAAAAGAGACAAAATATGCAACACCACCCAATGATTTCACGGCCATACTACATACATCAGAATGCACTAAGTCCAAGACATTGGACTTATGGGAGACACTAGAGTAAAATGAATTTTTCATTTGCTTTCCAAACTGACAGTCATTACAAAAATCAAGTTTAGAGCCTTTTCCATCAACCCTCTTCAAATAGTTAAGGACATCAAGTCCTTTCTAGCTCATATGGCCTAATCTCTTGTGCCACAACTCCAAATGATAGCCAATTTCAACAAGAGCACGAAACTTGCTATTCAAAGCTTTACAATGCAGACAATATAAAGTGCCCTTCTTGGTTCCTTTTGCACTCAAAATGGAACCCTTTTTCAATTTCCACAAACCACCACCAAACAGTGTAGTGTAACCATGTAAGTCAAGCTGTCCAATAGATAGTAAACTCTTCTTGATCCCAGGCACATATCTGACATCTTTCAATACAAGCTCTTGCCCATTATCCAAAGACAAGTGTACAATGCCTATCCCATCAATGCTGCAAGCATGGTTTTTTCCAAGATAAACCTTTCCATAACTGCATGCACTGAACATAGCAAAACACTCCAAGCAAGGAGTTACATGGAAAGAGGCACAGAGTCTACAATCCAAGTCTGAGTGACACCATCATCAACTGACAAAAGTGTTTCAATCATATCAGCCTTGATAATTTGCATATCTTGAATGTGACATACAAGGGCATCATAATCTACTGCACATAGTACATGAGTCTCTGCATCCGAGAGCTCCTCTACGACTACACTGGAGACCACATTGACCTTTTCTTTGCCTTTGGCTGCCTCAGATACATCTGTCTTATCCTCTTTCTTCTTTTTGTCTCTTGCATTCTTCTTTCTCTCTTGTTCCTCCTTGTAGTACCTGCAATTAGGCTTCTTGTGGCCCTTTCGACCACATTGATAACAAGTAACATCACTCTTTTCCTTTCCTTTGCTCTTGCTTCTGCTTCTCTGTCCAAGGTTTGCAATTTTCTTTTTAGCCCTGCCTCTAACATTGCTTCCTTCTCCACTAGACTTACGTCTAATTTCTTCATTCAAGATTGAACCCCTCACACCATCATATGAGAGATTGGGGTTATTACTGAGAGAAACTACTAAAGTTTCCCAGGAATCAAGTAGTGTCATGATCAGAAAGATCGCCCTCAACTTATTATCAAAATCCAAATTAGCATCCTTGAGCTGATTTAAAATACCAATAAATGTACTCAAGTGCTCAGCCGTAGGCTTGGACTCATCAACTTGCGCATTAAATGCACTTGATTCATAGGTGTGGTGATCTCATAGGTAGTTTTCAACTTCTGCCATATTGCACGACCAATTCCTAAGCCCTTAATGTTTGTCAAAATGTCATCAGTGACACCCATCTTTATATAAGCCACATTCTTTTTGTTGACTCTAGCCCAATCTGCATTAGACATTTTTGCGGGTTTATCTTCCTTTCACAAAAAATAAGCCTCCCATGCATTGAAACTCGTTTTTGTGCTGCCCTCTCTCTCTCTCTTTTGGGAATTTATGCCCAAATTGTGACACATGGCATACATGTAACAATTTTTCTGTTTAAACCTTTCGGTCTAAAATTCTCCATCCTCGGTTCAAAATTTGACCTCGGCACAGACCAGAGGATTAATCCTCGTACAAAAACAAAGATAATGATGCGAACAGATTCTGGGGTCCAAAAATAGTAACTCCCTAAATTTTAGGAGTTGCTTCCATTGCATCCCACTAGTCTTCTGACCATCTTTGCAGACTATGGCTACATCCAAATCTGTAATGTAGCTCAATTGAAAGTGAATTTCCACTGATGACCCCACATGGACTAATCTCTTGAAGATTTGTCCATCTTCACTTTGAACTAGTCTCTTCCAGGCTAGTTCTTCAACACACTTGTCCATATACACTTTCGCAAGTCTTTTCCAGGCTTGTAAATCTACAGAAAAATTAGTCTCTTCCAGACTTATACTAGACCTTGATTGTCCAGACTTGACTCACTAGACATTCCTGTCCGTTTCACATACTAGCCATGCAACTCAGGCGTTTAGATTTCAAGAGGGATCCTTCCAAAAAGAAAAACCAAATAAAATACATAATAAAGAAATCAACAAAAAAGGTAATAGTTGTCACAGTCTTGTGACAAAAACCCTGACCGTCAAACCGTTTGATTTCCATCAAACTCTTAATGTCAGAATTGGAAGAAGTTGCAACCATTTTTATCACAAACACAAGGGTAAATGCACTGAACTGCAAGAGCACAAGCTCAACCAGCGAATACATTGCTGTTCTTGCCCAACCAGAAATAAAATTTTGCTGTTTTTACATAAACCAATCACCACACGGGAAAATATTGCAGAAATTTACCAAAATCTGCACATAATCCCAAGTTTTCAAGTCCAACAATGTGTAAATGTCAGCCAATCTGACCCAATTGAGCAAAATTTTATCAATACATAGAAAGCCCCAATTTTTCCAGGTCCAATGTCAGGAAATTTTACTCGGATGAGCAAAATTCCAACAAATTTGGCAAAATCCCCAATTTAACTGAGGTCAATATGCACAATGTTTGCAATTTTTGACACAAATGTCATTGTCAAGTATAAACAACATCAAATCTGGGAAAAGCCCCAAATTTCCTAAAGCAGATTTGCACAGATTTGAGATATGTGCTTACGCGTGTGAAAGCCCGGAAGGGGAGAAGTAAAAATGAGCTGGAAATTTCTGATTTAAAAGAAATTGGGGGGCGACTGTTGACCTGCCGTCCCGTTGCGTCGTTATGCAACAACCTCCATGCTGGTCCCTGCGCGCGCTTGCAGCCAACGTCTCCTGTCCCAGGTCCCCTCGTCGACCTGTGGCTAGTTGCTGGCTAGTTCTCTACACGACGCCCGCGTTGACCTTCTGCACGCGATTTCTTCCTGGGACTATAGCGTGGTCGACAGCTTCTCGCCTGTGGAGCTTAGAGCTGGCGACTAATGCTTGTGGCTCGTGTGAACTAAAGTGGCTCTGATACAAGTTGTTGTGTGTGGAGATAGAGGAAGCATGAAGATTTGCAGCAGGGGAAGTGTGTAGGTGAGTGAGAGTGACAAAGAGAGTGCAATATGATTTGGGTGTACCAACAATATGTTGGTGCACAAAGGATAAAATGTATTTATACTTTGGGCACATAAGGGTGCATTCACATGTACAACATAATAACACGTGTACAATACACGGAGGTGAATAAATGTCACAACTCTATAGAAACAGAATTTGTATCATTTTTCATTAATTTGTCTATATAATGATTTATTAATTTTGTTTCCTTTGCACTAATTAGATATAAAGAAAAGTGCATTGGAGCTGGCCATTGATGAGTGGTCACAGGTTATGGTGGACCCACGCGGTGGGTTAGAGAAAAGATAGCCTTGTCTAAATGTCAGTTGGGGCATAACATAATGACTAGATGGTCCAGTAGGTAATGCCATAGAGGCAAACTGCGGTACCAAATGATCCACACTAGAGTATGTTTGGGATGCACTCCTAGAGGGATAACTCGAAAGTGTGTGTGTGTGGGAGGTCGAGCCTCCCTCACATGTACACCATCGGAAATGGGTATGCAGAGGTCCTAAAGGTTGTGCCTAAATGTGTAGAACCCCCCTAGTGTGGTGTGTGGTGGATATTGTGGTGCACTTAATGGAAGCGGAAAGGAAGGTGCAGCAGAAGGTGAGGGAGGGATGGGTGGGAGTCCAAATGGATTTTTGATGGATGTTGTTATGGGAAACATGGTTAGTTCCTTTTGTCCATTAAATGCATTAGATGAAGATACACCTACTCCAAATTGACCATGAGAAATTAAATCATTTGAAGGAAAAGGAAGGGATGGAACACTTACAAGCTCTTCTTTGAGCTTCTTACCTAGTTTTGAGTTTATAAAGAAATACTTGTCTTCCTCATTACTCAGAAACTAAAGGTTGCTTTGAAGAGTCCCTTCTTGATGACCATTCCCTGATCCAATAGAAAATACAGAATCAGTTAGCATAGAATCTAAAATAATAGGATTCGTATCTGGCATTGAAGAAAAGATGTATTGTGGAAGTGATGTGTCATCCGAGCCGGGTTCCACTTGTGGATGGCTAGTCTATAGTGGAGATTTCGAAGGTCTTACAAGATCATTAGTTTTGTGCACTGAATCCAAAGGAGAAGACTCAGGCTTGTCAGATGGGAGAGGATCGAGGTGCAGCTGAAGTGCAGTAGACAGTGTGAGAGTGAGAGACAGAGTTGAGCACGATACCCAATGCAATAGTTCTGAATAGAGTGTTAGCTGAAAGTACAAATGATAACCCTTATACCTTAGGGTTATAAGGGGCTGTTCACACCCGAACACAGTAAGTGCCCGTAAGTGTGCACCACAAGCACATACAAAATAGTACACATAATCTGGGGGAAAAAACCTCTCCTACCGAGAGTAAAAAGTGCCCCAGTGTCCTAGTGATCACCCGCACACTCCCATATGAGCGTAGGCGTAAGTAAGGCGTGTGAGATACCCAACAAACCCCCCTGGAGTGAAGAGTGATCAAGTGTACAAGGATCATCCGCCACCAAAGGGCGTCAAATTCAAAGCATCGCGAAATGCTTCAAATGTGTCTCGTGGAAGAGCTTTGGTGAAGATGTCTGCCACATTGCTGGTGGTAGGACAGTAGACAAGGCTGATATCACCTGCATGTAGCCTCTCTCTGACAAAGTGGTAGTGAATCTCTATGTGTTTCGTGCGAGCATGAAACACAGGGTTCCGTGCCACTGCAATGGCACTCTGACTGTCAGTATATAAAGGAGTAGGCTCTGTAACAGATACATCCAAATCAGCAAGTAAGCGTCTAAGCCATACACACTCAACTGCAGTAGTGAAGGCTGCCTTGTACTCAGCTTCACATGACGACGTGGCAACAGTGGATTGTTTCTTGCTAAGCCAAGAAATGCATGACGAGCCAAGAAAGAAACAATTGCCACTAGTGGAGTGACGAGTATCAAAATCACCAGCCCAATCAGAGTCACTGTAAGCATGTAACTGCAGTGGTCCCCCCTTGGCATAAAGCAATCCAAGAGCTCTAGTACCCTGCAAGTAACGAAACACACGCTTCACAGCTTGCCAATGCGACATACGAGGCTGATGCATGTACCTGCTCAAAACTGAAACGGCAAACTGTATGTCTGGCCGAGTGTGGCATAGATAGATGAGACATCCCACTGCTGGAGCATAAGTATGGATATCAAACAAATCACTGTCATCATGTAATGACAGTTTGAGCCCAGGTTCCATGGGTGTACAAACTGGCTTGCAATCCTGTAAGCCAAACTTCTCAAGAAGTTGCCCAATGTACCTTGACTGACATAATCCAATGCCTCTAGCATCATGTACAAACTGGATGCCCAAGTAATAGTGCAAAATACCCAAGTCAGACATGTCAAAAGTTTGCTGTAAATTATTTTTGAATGCTGAAATCTGATCAGCACGTGTTCCAGTGAGCAAAAGGTCGTCTACATATAGACACAAAATCAGCATGGATCCCCCCTCTTTATGTACATAAAGGGTAGACTCAGATGGGCTGTTTACAAACCCCTGACTAAGCAAGAAAGCATCTATCTTTGCGTACCAAGCTCGTGGAGCTTGTTTCAAACCATATAGAGCTTTTTTCAGCTTGCATACTAAATTTTCTGAGCTTTCAACTGCAAAACCAATGGGCTGCTGTACATACACTTCTTCCTGAAGTTCCCCATGTAAGAATGCAGTCTTTATATCCAGCTGATGCACTTTCCAACCAAAATGTGCAGCCAAGGCAATCATAGACCGAATGGTCGTCATACGGGAGGTAGGAGCAAAGGTCTCCTCATAGTCAATGCCCTTTTTCTGTGCGTAGCCTTTAGCTACCAGCCGTGCCTTGTATTTATCTATGGATCCATCTGCATTCCTTTTCAATTTGTAGACCCATTTCGTACCAATGGCACGCTTGCCAACTGGCAAAGACACCAAATCCCAAGTATGATTCTTATGAATAGAATCCAATTCAGCTTGCATGGCTGCCATCCAATGCACACTATGTCGTGCATCCTCAAAACATTCAGGCTCCTCATTATCATGAGTACATGCTGCCATAACAAACTCCATGGAATGTGCTGAATCATGCAGTCGAGTTTGCCTTCGAGTACGACCAGCCAAGGGTGTTTCCAAATGACTATCTCTCATAGTCTGCGTGTACCATCTAGGCACCTGTCTTGCTTCCTGACTGTGTACAAGTTCCTGCTGAATTTCAGTTTCAGCAATGTGCTGATTTACTGCATGTTCCATAGGAGCAGCTGGCTGAACATTAGGTTCATTTGCTGAAGTACCAGCTGAATCACCAAATGTGATGGGCAGCAGCCCTTCAAAGACATCACGGGCAGCCTGATATGTATCAAAACCAGCCAAGGATAATTCTGATTTTTCATCAAATATAACATCCCTGCTGACAAAAACCTTCTTGATCACGGGATCATAGAGTCTGTAGCCTTTGCTTTCGCTGCTATATCCCATAAAGATGCATTTTACAGCCTTGTTGTCCAACTTCTTCCGAAGTACCTGTGGAATATGGGCATATGCAAGACACCCAAAAGTACGGAAGTGGCCAACAGAAGGTTTGCGGCTGTGCCAAGCCTCAAAAGGTGTGACGGTTTTCAAGGCCTTGGTAGGGCATCTGTTCAAAATGTGGCAAGCGCACATGACGGCTTCCATCCAAAAACTATGAGGCAAACTCTTTGCCTTCAGCATACATCTGGCCATCTCCATGAGTGACCGATTTTTCCTCTCTGCTACCCCATTCTGCTGTGGAGTATATGCAGTAGTGTACTGATGGATAATGCCCTTCTGCTGCAAATAAGAATTCAGCATAGAGGACATGTATTCCCCCCCTCGGTCCGAACGGAGAGTCTTAATCTTGCAACCAGACTGAGTTTCCACAAGTGCACTGAAAGCCAAAAATGCATCATACACTTCTGACTTCTTTTTCAAGCAGTAGACCCAGCAAAAACGTGTAAAGTCATCAATAAATGTTACAAAATAGTAACAACCACCCAATGACTGTGTCTGCATGGGCCCACAAACATCCGAATGCACAAGCTGCAATCTGGCTGTTGCTCTAAAAGCAACATCACGGGGAAAAGAGAAACGATGCATTTTCCCCAAAATGCAACCCTCGCATAAATGCTCAAGAGGTCTCTCCAAGAGAGGTAATCCATCCAACATCTAAGTACGTTGTAATAGCATCAAGCTGCCATAGTTTACATGCCCCAAACGAGCATGCCATAACTCTGCCTCTAACATAGCAGGAGTAAGAGTGGATGTCAAATATGCAGACTGATTTACCGAAAGAGCATCCAACTCATATAACCCATGACACAGAGAACCTGTCAAGACCAATGTCATGTGTTCCTTGTCACGGACCATGCAACGGTCATCATCAAAGGTGACCTGCAAACCACAACGTGCCATAGAAGAAATGGAAAGCAGATTCTTCTTAATGCCAGGCACATACAAAGCATCCTGTAGGCGGAGAATAGAGCCATCAATGGCTGTAAGCTGAATCTCCCCAATACCACGAACAGGGTATGATGCATTATTAGCACACTGAACAGACTTCCCAACGGGAGGTGCACCAAGAGAAGCAAACAAATCTCTACGAGATGTGATATGCCGTGAAGCACCACTGTCAAAGAACCAAGTGTCAGCATCCTCTGTAGAGCTAAATGCTCTATCAGCCCAAGAGACATCATAACTGCAAGTGTAAAAACAATAGTCCCTGTCTGCAACAAAGGACGCGGACTCACTAGCAGTGGAAGGAGCTGCAGAAACAGACATCCCTGACTCCTTCTTCTTCTCTTTGGCGATGCGCTTCCTGCACTCAGTGATGTAGTGGCCAGGCTTCTTGCAGTAATGGCATTTTCCTTTCTTGGCTTGCGTGCCCCCCTGTTTCTGACTTGTCTGTGAAGTGTTACTACTACCAGAACTCTGCGAAGCATTTTTCCCTTGGCTGTTTTTACCTTTCTGCCTTGACATAAAAGCCTGCTCAGAGGCTATACCATCCACACCACTGTTCCGTCTAGTTTGTTCCTCCTCTAGAAGCAAACTGACAAGCTGAATGAAAGTGATGGGCTCTTTCGAAATCCTCATAGTGAGGTTCAAGGCAGTATGAAAAGCCAAGTAAGAGGGAGGCAGTGAATTCAATGTCGTAGAAAGCAGCTGCGCATCTGAGTAGTACTCATCCACATTCATGAGTTGCTCCCGCAAGTCCTGAATTTTGTTGAGATGATCCTGCATAGAATCACCCTCATTCATCTTTAGAGTCTCTAGCTCTTTCTTCAAGAAAGAGATGCGAGTCTCATTCTTTCCTGCAAACATCTGCTCCAATATCAACCAAGCTTCTTGTGAAGAAGCTGCTGAACGAATATGAGGAATGATAGAACGCTGAACTGCCAATGCAATCAGCGACATAGCCTGTGCATCCCGTGTATCCCAAGCTTTCTGGGGGAAGTGGCTGAGCGGGCTGAGGTGGAGGGGGCTGAGGTTGCCCTCTTGCACGTCCTCCTGGAGGAGGAGTAGCCGGAGCCACAACTCCCGGTCGTGCTTCCTCTCCACTGACATAATCCCACAAATTTTTTGCCACTAATACATTCTTCATCATGAAAGACCAAAGGGAATAATTGTTCCCATCCAATCGGTCTTCCTTGGACACATAGGTGAATACATCTCCTCCCTGATTTGCCATTATTTCCCAAAAGGCAATAGAGCAATGTCAATGCAGTACGGGCTGGAAATCTGCAAATTTCCAGAAATTGCAGCAAACACAAGTCTGCAATTAATGTGCAAAGGGTACTCTGTCACAAAAACTGTCACTGATGCACGCTTCCCAAGGTGCAATTAGTGCTCAGCAGCACTAAAACATCAAAAGCCCCAAAATTTTCTGCCCAAAATTTCTGTCACAAATGTCTGTTACAAAAGCCCCAAAATGTGCATTCAATGTGTCACAGACAGACACAGCACGTTTCCCAATGCTGAAAACTGAACCTGCTGTTCAGCACGTTTCCCAATGCTGAAAACTGAACCTGCTGTTCAGCACGTTTCCCAATGCTGAACCTGAACCTGTTGCACGAACTCCTGTGTAAAAGAAAAGTGCAGAATGTTACCTCTGCGTGTTGACGACGGGCACGATTCCCGAGGTAATGACTGCTGGGTACAGTCGGGCTGACGCACAGGTACAGGCGTGCAGGTCCAGTGACACGCGCAGGCAGGACTGGTACGTGCTGGGCAGATGGCGCGCTGCGCAGAATTGGCGGCACGCTGTGCAGGACAGGTGGCACGCTGGGCAGGGCGCGCTGTGCAGGACAGATGGCGCGCTGGTTGTTGGAGCTGCACGCTGACGGACTGACAGGCGCAGGCTGGACTGGGCAGGAACAGGCAGCTGGGGCTGACGGCACAGTCTAGCTCAGCGCAGGGAGGCTGCGCAGGCAGACTGACAGGCGAAGGGGCACGCTGGGCAGACACAGGGCAGAGGACACGCTGGGCAGAGGTGGCAGCACGCAGGTACAGGTGGCTGGGGCAGAACTGGCGGGGGCTGGCTGAACTGGAGTGGGCTGCAGACTGCAAACTGAAGACTGCTCTGAGCTGAGCTCTGATACCAAATGTCAGATGGGAGAGGATCGAGGTGCAGCTGAAGTGCAGTAGACAGTGTGAGAGTGAGAGACAGAGTTGAGCACGATACCCAATGCAATAGTTCTGAATAGAGTGTTAGCTGAAAGTACAAATGATAACCCTTATACCTTAGGGTTATAAGGGGCTGTTCACACCCGAACACAGTAAGTGCCCGTAAGTGTGCACCACAAGCACATACAAAAAAGTACACATAATCTGGGGGAAAAAACCTCTCCTACCGAGAGTAAAAAGTGCCCCAGTGTCCTAGTGATCACCCGCACACTCCCATATGAGCGTAGGCGTAAGTAAGGCGTGTGAGATACCCAACAAGGCTTACCTTTGACCTCCTGTTGAGCCCTATGCGTAAGGATGAGATCATACTCAGCGGCATAAATCTAATATGGTCTGTGGACTCCATGGTAGTCTGATAGTTTTCTGCCCATGTCAGATTGAGTAGAAGTAAGCTAGGAGGCCCACTCCTGATTGTTTTTGCCCATGTTTGGTTGTGGAGATTGGAGTAATCTTGTGAATGTGTTTGAAGTCATCTGACGCTTCTGTTGTTCTTGCTTTCATGGACGAGCTTTCCAATCAAAGGCTAAGGTTTCTCAGAGAGTACCTTGCTCTGATACCATGTGAAGAAATGCTCTAAACGTAGAAAACACAAAACCCATCGTACGACAAAGCACAGACTAATAAACACAGAACACAATGAGGGTTAGGGTTAGGGTAACTCAGAGACAATGAACACAATGAACAATGAATATACAATGCTCATGCAACAAACACACTATGCAATGAATATTGATCCTTGAACTCTCGTATCTTTGGGATCGAAGTAGAGGTTATGAGTTGGAGAGAGTCTCGTACTCCGAACCAGATCCTAAAGCTCAACAAAGCCAGCCTCTGTGTGTTGAACACTAGCAAAGGTAGCCAAAAAAGGCCGGATTTGATGCAGATGATAGTGTAGGAGAGTGAGAGACTAAAAACACAGGTATCAAAGGTGAGAGAAAACTGGGTGACAGTTGGAGATGGCAAATGCGACAGTTTGGAGGTGGGCGATAGTGTAGATGACCTTGTGGAGGAGAGAGAAGATCAAACATAGACAATCAGTGCAAGGCAATAGCACCTAGATGATGGCGACAACTTAGAGATCCTTGATGAATGTAAACCCAGCTTGGGTGATGATGTTAGTAGCTGGGGATGGATGCCTGGTAGCAAACGCAAATCTGATAGTAAGAGATTAGATGAGTTGAGTATGGATCAGTCTAGCCTTGCCTAGCTTGAGAGCTATCTCAACATCTTTGTTTTTGCTTCTATTTATAACATGATTCTCATTTAGTACATTTTTTCTCTCTTGTCAAGTTGCGTGCATTATTAGTCATGACTATGTTTGACTATCTTGTACCATAGAGCATTCAGTGTCCATGTGATTGAGTGTAATGAGTTCCATGTTTCCAGCATGGTATTAGAGCAGCCACATCCCTGGTTTATGCATTAGAAACCACATTGAAAGTATAGGCATTTTCCTTTTTGACACAAAGGCCAAAAGCAAGCACATTCTCTTCATTTATAGCTTCCAACCTATCTTCTCTATTCTTGGCTTGTGTACCAGCCTGCCTTGGATGAGCTCAATATCTTGATTCACTGAACCATTGCACCCAAGATTTAATAGGATGTTCCTCCACATCAATATGCTTCACCTAAGAGGGCTCGTAGAAATTTTGCTTATTTCCAAAGCCATGTTAGAGTTTTTGTTGCCCATGTAGTCCACTTACTTCACCTAAGAGGGCTCATTGAAATTTTGCTTCTATAGGTCACTATGAGCAAAATACTCAGACATTGTCTATTGGCAGCCATAGCCACTTTCTATGTTTCGTGATCTTTCCACACTCTGATTACTTCTCATCTCTTGTCCTTCCAATATGCCAAGCTCCATGGAATCCTCAAATGCCAAGCATCTCAAGAAGAAGAAGGCCAAGTACACTATCAAGAAATGGGTAATAGAATTTACATGAAACTGGAAGAGGCAAAAAGCTTTAAAAGCTCGAAAGAAGTGGAGAAAGGACAACCCTGACAAAGAAGGCTATTCCGGTTTCCTCTTGAATCATTGGAGGTTGTATGGGACAGGAGTTCTAAGTGAAAATTTCCTTTTTGGATCTTGCTCCAACCCAGTTACCCTTGATTGACATTTACTTTGTAATGGCTAAGTTTTTGTTCATGGGCATCTCCTCAATATATTTGTATTCTTGGACTTAAAGAGAACCAATGATACTTCAAGTTTTAGATGTTTCTCTTTTTATTTATATTAATGCTAGTTTGTCCTGGACTTTATAGATAAGTTCCAGAGTTCCATAGGTTTTTAACCTTTGTACTTGGACCTGAAGGGAATGAAACTTCAAGGTTCTAGATGATTTATTATGATTTTTTTTTTCTTAGCTATTTTTTGGAGTGAGCGCTACCTAGCCAACTTTGTCTATCCTTAGCCTGCTATTTGAGCCAGGGAGGGTGTTAAAAACCAGGCCCTTCAAATAGGCTCACATGAAGTAGCCTTGGAGAAGAGAACATTTGTGATATCACAACTTATGTAAAAGCAAGAATGCAATCATCAGTGATGTCATCCTGCAACTTGTTATCCAACTTATGCCAGCCTCTATATAAGAGGCACTAGAACTTCATTTGTATGAACTGAACAACTGAGAGATCAGATGAGTTGTTTATGGACCAGTCTAGCCCTGCCTAGATTGAGAGAGGTCTCAACACTTTTGTATCTGCTTCTATTTTTAACATGATTCTCAAAAAGTGTATTTTAATCTGTTGTCAAGTTGCATGCATTGTTAGTCATGACTATGTTTGACTATCTTTCACTATAGAGCATTCAGTGTCCATGTGATTCAGTGTAATGAGCTCCATGTTTCCAATAGAAAAGAGAAAAGTTGAAACAAAAAAACACGTGAAAAAACATTCAATTGAGGAAAATGTTTATGAAGGTGGAAAATGTCAATCAGAGTGGGCTTCAATATGAAATTGAAATGACTAAGACAAGTTTCAGGTAGAATTCGCTTAACAAAAGTATCAACCGACCTAAGAAAACATGGTAAAAAACATCTGATTTAGGAAGAGTGGATGATGAACATGGAAAATGTCAATCAGAGTGGACTTCAGTATAAGGTGGAAATGACTAAGAGCCCCACAAGGAAAGTTTGCTTTATCATCAAAAGTATGAAGTGGAGGATTTTATGTAAAGTTAAGAATTAAAATTGACAGCTCTTTATAGATTCGAGATGATCTTCCTCTATGCATACAAACCCGCAGGGGTTCAATCTTGTCAAACTTTTACTTCTGATCCAGGGCTGAAGAATTGGGATTCAATTACCCCACTGATGTACAATGGCAGGCCTTGCCAACACTCTTGGCTGGAAAAGATTGTCTACTGCATTCACAGGTAATCTATACTTCTTTACTGTCTGAATCTATTGTAGCAGATTTAGAAAGGATGCTTTGACCTTGTGCCTTAACAGTATGAGTTGATGTGTTCAGTGCATCATTATAGGCTAGTTTTCTAGGTCGTTTCATGGTTAAGAGCTAAGTTGTACTGTCTGTTGAAACTGAGGCATTGTTCCAAGAGTATTACCTTGATTGTCATACTAGTAAGATCTGTTCACTTGCAATTTCTTGTAGTAACATCTGCTTGTTAAGAAGTTGGAATGTGTTGCATGTGGATACATATGATATTCATGTGAATTCCACAATGCATGCATCTATTAATACAGACAATGCATGCATGAATACATGATGTGTCTTCATGCGCTCTCAATTTTCTGTTATTGGAGCATTGTTAAGAGTGAGTTAATCTGTATGAGAGTAATCTTGCAGTCCTAGAAGTTGCTTTGTATGTGATCACTTTCAGGAGCATTGTGCTGGTTTTTGTGTGAGAGACCACTTATGAGCTTGTAGATGCATCTCTCAGATACTGGGTGCAGCAAACATTAAGGAGGATAGATGATGGAGAATTGAAAGCAAAGGAAGAGCCTTCATGCAGATGCCCACCTCATTGTCCTTTGTAGGACAAGCTCTAGCTATCCCATCCAAGATAGCCCCCCTCACCAAGAGCTGGTAAGAGCCAGGACATGGGTAGGCAGCACAATTTTTGCCTATGGGCATTCTAGTGTAGGTGGCAGCTCTGGAGAGAGAACAACAAGTCTTGATGAAACCAACCTTCCTTCTTGGAGAGGGTGGTAAATCTGTGATGAAGCACTTAATTACAGCAACAATCAACAAATAAGTATAAATTGAAATGCACAATTTACCTTAATAATCATAGACATTGGACACCTTATTGGCCCCAAAATTGGTGCCCCTTTTGGTATTTCTTTAATTTCAATTGCCTATGGATTGATTACAAGCTAGGATTCCACAATCTACTCGGTTAATCCAAAAGCTCTTTGCTGTTTCAACAATCAACAAACGAATTGGGCAATTTGCTCCTTGATTTTCACTCAGGATTGTGGTTCTAACAAGATCCCAATCAGCCAAATGCTACCCCAAATTTAGAATGGATGGCTGGACATTTGAAATCCTTGACAATACAGCAATTTCTAGATGCTGATGTCAGTGTACGATGCCTTCTCTTGTTGGCACATGTCCCAAGTTGGCTGCTAAACCCTAATGTTTGCAAAAATTTAGGGTTTACCGCAGAAATCCCTTTGCTGTCCACCAAATATGGCTGAGATGCACTCCGAATGGGTGAGAAATGCTGAGAAAAATGGCTGAAATTGACTGCTGCTTCTCTGATTAGCCCATATTGCTGTTGCCTATTGCTAGGAGAAGTGCCAGCTGCTGTTGTTTGCATTAAATGCTGTCGCATGCATCCCCAAGGTCTCCTATAGTAGTTGGCAGCCTTCTCAATGTCTCCATAGCAGGAAAATCAGACTAGTAGCTTCCTCTCTTGCTCCAGACTCATTGAATGGTTGAGAACTAGCCCCAAAAACGTTTTCTAAGTTTGCATGGGCATTTTTGCCAAAGTGATAGCCTTTTGAATCCATTTTCCAGCATTATCTAGCCATTAAATTAATTTTTAAAATTAAATAATGTTAAAAATTAAATTCATCCATTTTCGCCCTGCCCAAAATTAAATGTACCTATCCATAATTAAATTGGCTAGGCCATTTGCAACTTGGAGTGGTTTCCAACCTTTGTTGACCCTTAGATTGGTATTAATTAAGTAATTAATGCTAATATATAGTATCATCACTGATACTTATTGGCCAAACAACTGTCCTAGGGTTAAAACTGTCACTAACTGACTACTAAAACCTAGTTGGCATAACTTATCGCAACTATTGCCTTTGATACCCACTGCATCGTCAGGGTCCTTGGCTTGTTACCATGAAATAACTGCCATGTGTATCACATGTGCTAAACAACTTTGCACATTTGATAAATAACTTAATCAAATGTTATTGGCAAGATTAAAGCATCTCAAAATTTCACGTCCTTGTGACACTTGACTTGATATCCCTTGGATGAGGATAATAGTCATAGGTCTCCGAGGGAAGATATGGTGGTTGCATCCACATATAGCTTGATTAGGCGTCTATGAGTGGCACCTTTGGATTTGGGAAGGTAGGCCTCTGGATGAGTAGGATTGGGACCTCTAGGAGAGTGGCTTCGGCTAGCATTAGTAGTTACCCAAAAGCGAGGGAGCTTCTTTGCTTCCATATCTTGGATTGGAAGACCCATGTTTATGCAAGATGATGCGGATTGGGCCCCTCACACGACAATCATAGTAGACATTGGGTAGATTACAATGTCATGATGCTTTTCCTTGGACCTTTTATGTGGCAATGCATATGGGATTGTTGGCGACCAAGGAGAGTCTCTTGTTTCTTATGGCTTGTAGCACATGGGGGTCTAGCAATTGGGAGCTGGTTGGTCTAGATATGAGAGGATGGAGTTTGCAAGCACTGCCTATTCCATTTCTTGGAGACTCTAGAGCACTACCTATGGTCATGTAAGGTAGCACAATTGGTGTGGAGAGGGGCTTGCTGTCCACTCTTTTGAGTTGCGCCTAGCCTGGGATGCACTGCTTGGGGGACTTTCTAGCCAATTAGCTAAGACTTTCACTTATTGTATGAGAGAGAGGTGCATGATATGATTATCGAGACTTGCTTGTGTCCTGTGGTAGGATTGGAGACTTTGTCCAACTGCTCGGTGTTGGAGTCTATGATATCATGATCTAAGATATGGAAGACCATTGGGAGTCTCATAGATGATTTCAATGTATGCTACTTTGGTAGAGCTCTGGTTGTCTAGCCACTCACTACATGGCTGCTGGGGAGTAGGTGTAGGGTGGTTGTCGACATTAACAAGAGCTTCAACAAGAGTTTATTAACACTTGGGATGGGCATGGCATGTTTTTGAGTCTATAGGATAGCCACCCTTGGTGGTGCTATACTCCTCCATGTCTTATATCCCCATCTTTCCTAGACAACCCTAAGAGGCTTGTATATATGAGTGGGTTTTGATCGAGAGACGGTTGGAGCTAGATTGTTAATCATTTGTACTTCATGGTTATGAGTAACATAATAAGCCACACAAAAGGAAAATCATGCTACAAAATGCATGGGGTTTTAACTTGGAGAGATGGTTATTGTCATGAGTTTTCATCCCGTCTAAGGGCCCAACATAGATACACATTGCAAGTGCAAAGGGGCATTGCAATAGGGCCATATGCATGCAACAATGTGCTACTTGGATAGTGCCCTCATGGGGTGATTGTTCGCTTGTCCAAACACCCTTTTATGAGGATGAAAAATGATGTAATGAAATGTAATAATGTGTGCAATGCAAAGGGAGATACAATAAGGAACATTAGTCTATGGGCTTGACTTAAATAGCCTAAGTAGCTAAGTGTAAATGCTAGAATCACCTAAGGATGCACTAGCCTAGTGTACCCTAAGGGACCTAGAAGGTGCTAACCTAAGGATGGGACCAACATATTTTACATCCTTTAGTAGACCTCTACAAAGGGAAGTCGTGATGAGTTGGAGAAGTGGCAAGCCGAACGTATTGTGGCCATGTCAAGAGTACTTGTAAAGGGGGCTAGTTGAGCATGTGGCATAAAATTCATTGTAGGGAGTGCGCAAGTCTAGTTAGCTAAGTCTTCATCTATTCAAAAAGGTGTTGATTGAGGGGTTGTCTTTAAGCTACATGTCTAGCGGGTTGGCATTGGGGGTAGGTGGGAATGAGGAGGAATGGAAGCAATGGGTGTTGGGGTGTAAAGGCCCTTTTATTCACATCCGTCGTGTATTATTCAATTGTACATGTGAATGCACCCTTACGTGCCCTAAGTATAAATACATTTTATTCTTTGTGTACCAATATATTGTTGGTACACTCACACCCAAAATTGAATTGTACTCTCTCTCTCTCTCTCTCTTTGTGTCACTCTCACTCGTCTCCTCACTCTGTCACTCTCACTCGCCTCCTCACTTCTTCAGCTGCTGCACACCCTCACAACAACTGGTATCAAAGCTTATGGTACAAGACCGACAAGTTGTGCAAGTGCTCGCCGACTGACTGCAGGCAACGGAGGAACTAGCACGACAGTCCACGAGTGACTTGGGGGACAAGCGTGCAGATGGCTGGAGTTCATGTCTAGTAGGGAGTTGGGACGATCATGCTGCTGATAGTGACCTAGCGGGGACCAGAAGGGAGTCGGGGTGACCACATTGCTGACTACCGACCGGTGGGTGTGAACTAGGCGACGACTGTAGGGAGTTGGGTGTTCACAGTAGGCACACAAGGCATGATAGGCGTGCGTGAGGGTCGATGATCATGTCTAGTGGGGAGTTGGGACGATCATGCTGCTGATAGTGACCTAGCGGGGACCAAAAGGGAGTCGGGGTGACCACGTTGCTGACTACCGACGGGCGGGTGTTCACAGTAGGCACACAAGGCATGATAGGCGTGCGTGAGGGTCGACGAGGTGGGCAGTAGGCGTGACTGACGTGATGATGAGGCGGGCAGCAGGCATGACAGGCATCAATTGCGCCAGTCACGCGACGTAGTGTCAGAGTGCAGTGGTGCGGAAGCGTAGGACTGAGAGAGAGAGAACGCAGAGAGAGAAGGGAGAGAAAGAGACAGTGGACAATGACGATCTGCTGTATAAAGAATGCTGAATACAAAGATATACACGGGCGCAGTGCGCTGGACTGCGTGTCTCCACCTCGACGATGCAACCTGCTGTCCACCTCGAAGTCTGCTGCAGTCTGCACTGTCTGCTGTCTGAAATCTGTGAACAGAGACAGAAACTGCGCGTCACCGGTCTGTAATCTGCGCCAGAGAAGAGTGTGTCAGACTGCTGAGAATGTCGGGTATTTATAGCCGACAACTGCCTGAAAATAGGGCGCCAGAAAATAGGTCGGCTGCATTAAATGCAGGACTGGGCTGCAGGCAGTCGGACTGCCACGTGGACTGCCACGTGGCAGTCCGATTGCACAGTCCGACTGTGCAGCTGCCCTGCTGGTCCGACTGTGCAGCTGCCTGCCCTCCAAACAGGTATGATCTCTAACACCCCCTCTCAGAGCCTGGAGAGGGTAGAAGCCTGAGGGATCTGGAATGCCGCTGAAGAAGAGCCTGAGGAAGCGCCTTCGTAAACAAATCCGCAAGATTGTCCTCCGTCTTGGAATACTCCACAGTGATGTTCTCATCCAGAAGCTTTTCTCGGATGAAGTGGTACTGAATCTCAATGTGCTTCGTCCGGGCATGAAAAACAGGGTTCCTTGCCAAGGCAATGCAACTTTCATTGTCACATCGCAGTAATGTAGGATGAGTCTGGGGGCACCCAAGCTCCTCCAACAATCTCCGAAGCCACACAACCTCGCATGTGGTGGAAGACGTGGCCCGATACTCCGCCTCAGTAGACGAAAGGGCTACCGTGGGCTGCTTCTTGCTACTCCATGAAATAACACCTGCACCCAAAGTAAAGCAGTAACCTGTAGTAGACCGCCTGTGGTCCACGTCACCGGCCCAATCCGAGTCGCTCCAACCTGCAAGTACAAGATCTGACCCATCTGTCCCTGCGGGGTAATGAATCCCCAAATTAGACGTCCCCCTTAGATACCGAAGTATCCTCTGGGCAGCTTGCCAATGCACCGTCTTAGGTTCACTCATGAACCCTGCCAAGAGCCCAACAGCAAAACATAGATCAACCCTGGTGTTGAGAAGCCAAATCAAAGACCCAATCAACTGTCGATAGCGGGACGCATCCGCCAAAGGAGAAGCTGAATGGGAAGTGGCCTTCCAGTTCGGATCCATAGGAGTAGAGAGGGCCCGACAATCTTCCATCTCAAAAGACACCAAGAGCTCCTGTACATATCTCTGTTGGGAGATAAAGATCCCCCTCTGAGACTGATAAATCTCATGGCCTAAAAAGAAATGGAGTAGACCCAAATCCGTCATCTCGAACGTCTGATGTAAAGCTGACTTTGTCTCCTGGACCTGCTGTGCAGCATCACCTGTGACAATCAAATCATCAACATATAATACTAACAACACACAACCATCCTCGGAAGTGTGTACATATAGCTGCGGATCGGCCTTGGACCCGATATCCCAACTGAGACTGGAGGAACGAATCAATCTTCTCGTTCCATGCACGCGGGGCCTGCTTGAGGCCATACAAGGCCTTCTTCAACCTGTAGACTTTCCCATCTGAAGAACCAAAGCCAGGAGGCTGCTCAACATAGATCTCCTCCTTCAAATCACCATTCAGGAAGGCCGACTTCACATCCAACTGATAAACAGGCCATCTCCTATGGCCAGCCAAAGCAAGAACAGCTCTAATGGTCGCCATACGAGCTGTGGGGGCAAAAGTGTCATGACAGTCAATGCTTGGGCGCTGTGCAAAACCTTTAGCAACAAGGCGAGCCTTGTGCTTATCCAAAGTACCATCACTGAGATATTTGGTCTTGAAGACCCACTTGACTCCAATCACCTTCTTCTTCGGGGGGGCGGGGCACGAGTGACCAAGTGCCATTCCGCTCAATAGCCTCCAACTCGGCTTCCATAGCTTTCTTCCATGGGGCGGACTGTAAAGCCTCCTTCACGGAGGTGGGCTCTCGATCCTGCATAACACGGGTCAGCAAACAATAGTTGGAGCAAACCAGCTCCGTAGAATGTGCCTGGTGCCGCCGCGACCGCCGCGGACCATCCTGCGGTCCCCACTCCTCAGGAACCCCCTCGATCCCTGAATCACGGAGTGTATCATGGGCCCAGCGAGGAGGAGGCCGAACCTCCCCTCGAACCTCCCCTTGTCGTTCTCCATCAATAGAAGACTCTGGAATATCCACCGGTGGTAACTCCTCAGAGGTGTCCGGTGGAATTGTAGACTCTGTGTCAGAAATAGAATCATAATCAAAAGGCACGGGCTTCAGTGGAACTGTAGAAGGAGCCCAACTCTCCCCTGGATCTCCAAGAACGGGATGCTTCTTACCCGGTGAAGTAGCCGGAACCTTCAAAAACCACACATCACGACTAGTGTACACATCCTGCTTGACGGGATCATACAATCGGTAGCCTTGGGACTGGGAGCTGTAGCCAACAAATACCTGTTTTCGGGAAGCTGCTTCAAATTTATCACGGTGAGCCTTGGGAATGTGAACATAGGCATCACACCCAAAGACCCGAAAGTAAGAAACATCTGGCTTCGTCCCAAAATAAGCCTCAAATGGGGTCATCCCTTCCACGGCCGAAGTAGGGGATCGATTGAGGATGTGGACTGCAGTAGCCACAGCCTCGGCCCACAGAACCTGAGGGATCTGTCGGTACTCCATCATGGTGCGCGCCATCTCGATCACACTGCGGTTCTTCCGTTCAAGAATACCATTTTCTTGAGGAGTATTAGTATTAGCAAACTCCTGGTGAATTCCTCTATCTGCACAAAACCGAGCAAACTCATTAGACACAAATTCACCTCCCTTGTCGGATCGCAAGGTCTTCAACTTCCGGCTTGATCGGTTCTCCTCAAAGAGAAGCCAATCCTTGAAGTGCGAGAAAGCTTCTGACTTTAATGCCAAAAAGTAGGCCCATGTCATCCTGCTATAGTCATCCACAATCAGCATGAAGTACGAGCTCCCACGCAGGGACTCATTCCTCATAGGGCCACATAGATCCGTAGATACTAGCTCCATCGGGGAAGTAGACCGCCGCGAAGCTGTGTGGGGAATGACATCTCTATGCTGCTTCCCCCGAATGCAAGAGACACATGGCTGCTGGCTCACCACTATATCCGGCAACCCGCGAACAAGTTGTCCACGTGACGCCCTCCGAAGATAGTCATAGTTCAGGCGACCAAACCGAGCATGCCATAACTCAGACTGTGACTGTGAGGTAAGAAGAAGAGTAGAGAGGGCAGTGGAAGACTTCAGTTTGTAAATGCCGTTCTCCTCATATCCGGATGAGAGAACTTTCCTCGATCCACGATCAAGGACTCGCACAGTAGAACTGTCAAACTCCACCAAAAGACCAAGGGAGCAAATCTTATGAACTGAAAGGAGATGGTATCCTAATCCTGGTACACGCAAAACCTCTGAGGTATGGGTACCACCTCGTCCATCCGGAATAAGCTGCATCTTACCCCGACCTGCAACAGAAACTGAAGAGCTGTCTCCAATGAGAACCTGCCCATGCGATGGTCGCAGCTGGGCAACACCATCTGATGAAGGAGTCATGTGCCGTGAGGCACCACTATCAACAATCCACTCTCGAGCGTGGGGAGCCGTCATCCCAGCATCAGAAGCATTCGGTGAAGCGTCCTCAATGACAGCTAGATGAAGAAATGCAGCTGATGAGGGTGCAGCCACCGCTCCAGAATCCTTGGTATCCTTCTTCTTGGTGTCCTTCGTGTCTTTGTCAGGGCAATCCTTCTTCCAATGGCCAGTCTTTCCACAAATATGACATGTGGAGTCTTTGTCCTTGTCCTTCTCCTTGTCCTTCTCCTTGTCCTTCTTGGACTTGTTATCCCCCTTCTTCTTCTTTTGGTCCTTCCCCTTCTTCTGAGAGGCTTGACCTGTCAACGCCTCCGACTTGGAAGCATTCTGTCCCTTTAACTGTTCCTCTTGGTCCAAGACCATAGGAACCAACTCTTCCCACCGAAGAGTAGACCCTCGCCCCGAAGCAATAAGGGCAGAGTAAAATGTACCGAATCGTGGCGGCAACTGGGACAATAGTGTGATCGCCATGTCTTCGGAGGAAATCGGCTTCCCCGCATTTTGAACTTGCATCTGAAGCTGCCTTAGCTTGTTAATGTGCTCCCGTAGCGAAGAAGACTTATTTACGGACAAGGTCCGCATCTGTACCTCCAAAGAAACCCTCTTCATCAGGGTCATCCGATTGTACATTTGATCAAGCTCCAGCCATATCTCACGAGCCACCGTCAAGTGCTCGATGTGAGCGATCACGGCTGTAGTGCATGAGAGGAAGAGAAAGGATCGAATCCTGGCATTCAGTTTGTCCCAATGAGACTGGGCCCTGGCCAACTCCGCACGAGCATCGGAAGAGAGTTTGGACTCATCTCTTACCGAGGGCCGGTCAATCTCCTCCTGTACCAACTCCGCCAAATCATAGGACTCAAGGATGGCCAACATCACGACGCGCCAAATGCGGTAGTTGTCGCCGTTGAGCTTCTGATCTGTAGGAAGAGCCGGTAAGACAGGCACCTTCCGGTCCGTAATCGCTTGGAACTCCAAGTCCATCTCTGTAGACATCTTCACCTGCAATGCCTTCTCAAACGCAAAAGTAGCCCCCTCTGACTGGGAAAACTCAGCCTGCTAAGGCTCTTCCGCGTCCTGTAGCTTCTTCACCCGCCGGAGGCGATGAAAAAGCAAAACCTGCACTTGTAGGCTGAAAACTCAAACTTCCTCCGCGTCAAACAGCAGTAAACAGCAGCAAATCCACCACTTGTACTCCTTTCCTGTGCGCCCACACTCGTTTCAGCCTTGTTCCAAGGCGCAGCCCTCCTGTTTGCCCTTAAACGCAAAAAAACACAAACTTGTGTCGCGATGGAAACTCCTCTTCAGGTTGATTCTGCGCTCAATCAGCCCTCAAACACTGCTCTGATACCATGTCAGAGTGCAGCGGTGCGGAAGCGTAGGACTAAGAGAGAGAGAACGCAGAGAGAGAAGGGAGAGAAAGAGACAGTGGACAATGGCGATCTGCTGTATAAAGAATGCTGAGTACAAAGATATACACGGGCGCAGTGCGCTGGACTGCGTGTCTCCACCTCGACGATGCAACCTGCTGTCCACCTCGAAGTCTGCTGCAGTCTGAAATCTGTGAACAGAGACAGAAACTGCGCGTCACCGGTCTGTAATCTGCGTCAGAGAAGAGTGTGTCAGACTGCTGAGAATGTCGGGTATTTATAGCCGACAACTGCCTGAAAATAGGGCGCCAGAAAATAGGTCGGCTGCATTAAATGCAGCCAACTGGGCTGCAGGCAGTCGGACTGCCACGTGGCAGTCTGACTGCACAGTCCGACTGTGCAGCTGCCCTGCTGGTCCGACTGTGCAGCTGCTTGCCCTCCAAACAGGCTATGATCTCTAACACATAGCAGGTCAACGGATCCCCCCCCCTGCCCCGTCCCCTGCGGGTCAGCTTAATAAGAAAAAAGGAAATCAGAAATTCCTCTAATTTCTCAATTATCCCCTTGCCTTGACGGGGGTTCACACGTGGAAGCACAAGTTTCAGATCTGTGCAAATTTGGCCCATAAATTTGCGGCTTTTCCTAGATTTGATCCCAATTGTGCTTGGCAGTGACATTCGTATCAAAAATTGCAGTCATTGTGTGTGTTGACCTCAATTAAATTTGTGGATTTTGCCAAATTTGTCGGAATTTCGCTCATTCGAGTAAAATTTTCTTACATTGGACCCGAAAAATCGAGGCTTTTCATGTTTTGCCAAAGTTTTGCTCAACTGGGTCAGATTGGTTGACATTTATGCACTGTTGGACCTGGAAGTTTGGCATTTTGTGCAGAATTTGGTAAATTTCTGCAATATTTGCCCGTGTGGTGGCTGGTTTATGTAAAAACAACAGAGATTTATAATCGCTTAGGCAAGAACATTAGTGTATTTTGCTGGTTCAGCTTGTGCTCCTACAGTTTAGTGCATTTACCCTTGTGTTGATGATAGAAATGGCTGCAACTTCTTTCAGTTTTGACATTAAGAGTTTGATGGAAATCAAACGGTTTGATGGGCAGGGCTTTGACCTTTGGAAAGACTGTATGCGTGGATTGTGAGGATGCTTTGCAAGAACGTAAACTTGCACAAATGTGTGATGCAGATTGGGCCAGAGTAAACAAAAAAGCTATGGCTTACATAAGTTGGGTATCACTGATGACATTTTGATAGACATTAAGGGCTTAGATACTGGTTATGCAATATAGGAGAAGTTGAAAACTACCTATGAGATCACCACACCTGTTAATCAGGTGTATTTAATGCGCAAGTGTCACAACTCTATAGAAACAGAATTTGCATCCTTTTTCATTAATTTGTCTATATAACGATTTATTAAATTTGTTTCCTTTGCACTAATTAGATATAAAGAAAAGTGCATTGGAGCTGGCCACTAATGAGTGGTCACAGGTTATGGTGGACCCACGTGGTGGGTTAGAGAAAAGATAGTTCACACTTCCACCTATATAGCCCGATTGGGCGCTTGTGACCAGAACTCAGGCATATCAGGGTTAGACTCGCACACAGAAAGGATTGATGTCTTGAAGTGTGGGCTAGATCCGCCAGAACAGACAGTTACAATTAACAAGATGGCATGATCATGAAATGCTTGTACAATGTGCATGTGTGGGTTGAAAGCTTGAAATGTACATTTCTTTGCATAGGAAAGTCACATGAAGATTCTGATACTGTTTTTGTGATGTACACGGAAAAAGCTTTCATATGACACCCATATTGGGGGGGTTCCTAAATTTTAGAAGGTTCTTAAATTTTAGGAGCCTCAAATTAGCCTAAAAATGCTAGTCCTAAAAAATAGGGATGTCATTCTAAAAATAGTAAATTTTGTACTCTGACTGTGCTTACTAAATTTGATTGTTTCTATTCTTGACAGTATCCAGCCCAAAAAGGAAGGCCATAGAGAAGAGACAAGTGTCAAGACGCTTGTTACACAAGTTTCCAAGTGTCCCACCACTTGTCACATCTCATGATATATGGCTGGACACTTGTCTTGTGCTACTCCACTTTCCCCTTTTATACTAGCTCTTCCCTCTCCTAGAAATAAGAGCTCGTTTTTCTTCATTCAGCATCATTTTTCTTTGCTGTAAACTCATGTACAACACCTACAGATAGCCAGAAACTGGCCCCATCCATCCCCATCATCATCCCCGACTTCTCCATTATCAAATTCCTCCATATTCCTTCTTCTATCACTGTTGTTTTACAGGACAGCAAGCCTGTAAATTCATTATAGCACCTCCTTATCGAGCTCTTTCTTCTATTTTAGCAACAAGAAGCAAGCTCTATCCATGTACTGCTGATCAATGATGAAGAAAGGCTGATTTCCCCTCTTTCTTCTCTCATACTGTAAAGAAATCAGTTCTTATCATTGCATAATAGATAATGCATGTGTGTTTGTACATCTTTGCATGATCTTGTGAGAGTGAGAATTACTTCTCCTCACTCTCAGGTTGATTGTAACTGAGCTCTTCCCTAAGGGACTTGGGTTGAGCAGAAATACATTTCTTCGGGGGGGGGGGGTTGCCCGGGGTTGCCCATCTTCAACCCTCAATCTTGTCTCCATTACTTTTACATTTTCATGGCTGTAATTTTGTGAGTAATTTTCATTTTCAGCTTTATATGTTCATTCTCTTTTATATTAAATCTCGAAAATAAGCGAATATCATAATTGTTAAGCATACTACGTTGTTCGGGGCGTTGACAACAAGTTGGTGAATATGCGGCTGGATGAGTCCAAGCCTGCAGTTGAGCATTTGAGTGCATTTACTGGCATTTTAAATCAGCTCAAGGATGTCAACTTGGATTTTGATGATAAGTTGAGGGCGATCTTTCTGATCATGACATTGCTTGATTCTTGGGAGACCTTGGTGGTTTCTCTGAGCAATAACCCCAATCATATGATGGTGTGAGGGGTTCAATCTTGAATGAAGAAATTATACGTAAGTCTAGTGGAGAAGGCAACAACTCAGCTTATAATGTTAGAGGTAGGGCTGAAAAGAAAAATGCAAATGCTGGACAGAGAAACAAAAGTAAGAGCAAAGGAAAGGAAAAGAGTGATATTACTTGCTATTAGTGTGGTTGGAAGGGCCACAAGAAGTTTGATTGCAGGTACTACAAGAAGAAACAAGAGAGAAATAAGAATGTAGGAGACAAAAGAATGTAGGATACAAAAAGAAGAAAGAGAATAAGATAGATGCATCTGAGGCAGCCTAAGGCAAGGAAAATGACATTGTGGCCTCCAGTGTAGTCATAGAGGAGCTTTCAGATACAGAGGCTGATGTATTATTTGCAGTTGATTATGATGTCCTTGTATGTCAGATGCAGGATATGTAGATTACCAAGGCTAATGTGATTGATGCACTTGTAGAGTTGAAGCGGAAGTAGATAGAGAAAGAGAGCTGAGAGCAAGCACATTAATCGAGGAGCTCAATGACCTAGAACTGAACTGTGTTGAACAATGAGATAGATTGCAACTCCCACAAGTCTGATGCAATGCTCATGTGGAGCTTTTGCGAGACTTTTAGTGAGAACATCTGTAGGGTTATCTTGTGATGTGATCTTAGTCAGGGTGACTAGACCATCATCTAGAACTTGTCTGATAAAATGATACCGAATATCAATATGTTTAGTACGTGCATGAAATATGACATTCTTAGCCAAGTATATAGCGCTCTGGCTATCACATCTAAGTACAAGTGTTTTGGTGGGCAGCCCAAAATCCTTGACCAAACGATCAAGCCAAACTGCTTCTTTTGAAGTTTTAGTGGCTGAAATATATTCAGCCTCAGTGGTAGAGAGTGCTACTATTTTTTGCAATCTAGAGCAGTAAGAAACCGCCCCACCCGTCAAGGTAGAGATATACCCACTAGTAGACTTGCGAGTATCCAAGTCACCTGCCATGTCTGCATTACAATACCCTTGCAGATCTAACGTACCCTTGCCATAGCAAATACATTTTCTTTGTGTGCCCTTAAGGCACCGTAAGATACATTTCACTGCTTCCAATGTGCTTTGCCAGGATTTGACATGAACTTACTTACAACTCCCACTGCGTAAGCAATGTCAGGTCTAGTGGCAACTATAGCATACATGAGTGAACCACAAGCTAAAGCATAAGGAACACCCTTCATAGTACTAGCTGCCTTATCATCTTTTGGGCAATGTGCTTTGCTAAGCTTAAGATAAGGTGGAAAAGGTACACCAAGAGGCTTAGCATCAGCCATAGAAAAATGATCAAGTACTTTACTGATGTACTTTTCTTGTGAGAGAAATAAGAGCTGTTGCTCTCTATCTCGTGCTACACGCATACCCAAAATATGTTCAGCTGCATCCAAATCCTTCATGGAAAAGGCCGAATTCAGTTGTCTTTTCAATGCATTAATCTGGCTTTTATGCTGACCAACAATAAGTATATCATCCACATAAAGCACAAGTATAATACAGCTTCCATCATCAGCCTTCTTAATATATAAGTAGTGATCTACACTACTCCTTTTAAATCCATGTGAGAGCATGAAGGCATAAATTTTTGTATACCATAGCCTGTTTCAAACCATACAAGCTTCTCTTAAGCTTACATACCAAATGCTCCTTTCCATGTATAACAAAGCCTTCGGGCTGTTTCATGTACAACTCTTCTTCCAGATCGCCATGCAGAAATGCAGTTCTAATATCCATCTGATCAAGTTCAAGATCCATAGATGCTACAGTGGTAGATAACGCTCGAAGAGTGGTCATTTTGATGACAAGAGAAAACTCTTCCTAAAAATCAATGCCCTCCTCTTGTGTATAGCCCTTAGCCACAAGTCTCTTTGTATTTGGGTTTGCCATCCACACATTTGATTTTATAGACCCATTTGTTAGGAATAGCTTTTCTATCGTTGGGCAATGTAACCAAATTCCAAGTATCATTCTGATACAATGACTTCATTTCTTTCTGCATAGCTAGCTCCCACTTTTTCTTTAACTCACATTATAAGGCCTCTTTATACGTAAGAGGTTCACCTTCATTTGTGAGCAAAATGCAGTCCAAAGAAGGATAAAATCTTTGTATAGGTCTTCTGAAATGTGTAGACCTTCTTACCCAATGATCTGTGTAATCAGGTAATGGATCCACATCCAAGGGAATGTCAATGACCTCATTGTTTGGCTACTGAACTGCATGTTTAGGTTGCTGTAATACAATTTCAGGCTGCTGTAATTCATTTTCAGCATGCTGATTTTGGTGCTCAAGTTGATGTTCAGTATCCCCTTGCTGCCCATTTTCATCTAGCTCAATAATGATACGTTGATTGTCATAATCAGCATTAAAAGAAGCTGAATTTTCAGTGGCTGTTGGCTGCTCAAGTAATTGATCATGTTGAAATTTAACTTTCTTTTTGTTTGAGTCATTACATGTGACATTTTTCAGCAGCTTTGACTCATTACATACCACAAAACGGCTGTGTAGCACCTTTTTCATGCTTGGAACCCAAACTCTATAGCCCATTTTCCTTAAGCAGGTTAAGCCACTGGAATTTGATGGCAAGTGCAAAGATGTCGAAGCCGAGGTAGAGATTTGGATTGAGACCGTGGAGGACTACTTTATTGCCGCAGGAATTACCCTTGCTAATTAGGCTATGATCGCCAAGTTGAAATTGACCGGTGAGGCACGCCTGTGGTGGAAACAATGGTGTATAGACCAAGGACTTGCTGAGATAGCCATTACTTGGGAAAAGCTGAAAGAATCTGTGTGTGGTCGATATTTGCCACCAGCTTATCGTACACAAAAATGAATGAGTTATTTAACTTAAGACAGCTGGAGCCTAGAGGCATATTACTCAAAGTTTATCTCATTGCTTAAATATGCGCCTTCCATGACTATTGCTCAATAGGTGTCTAAGTTTTGTCACGGATTGAATGCTCCTCTGAACACACGCCTTGAATCTATGCGCCCAACTAATCTGCAAGATGCTTTGATTCGTGCAACACCTCTTGTTCAAGAGATTCAGTCAAAGCCAAGGAATAATAGGCTCTAGAATCAAAACAAAGGGACTTCACGGGGCTATGTTAAGCGAGCCCAAGGTCAACGTCCACTTGGTCAAGGAAAGAGAGCCAAAACAAATGCAATCAGGAACGTTATACCTACAGGAAGTCCTTCATCTCCATAACCCATGAAGATGCCACTATGAGATTTCATGTCAAGTTTGGTTTTGCTATCAACAGGTATATGTAGATAGCATTCGCAGCCAAAGACCCATAAGTGGGCATATGAAGCAGGTTTGCCAGACCAAACCTCTTTAGGGATGTCAGTTTCAAGTGCACGGTGTGGAGATCGGTTTGCAGATATGCACTGCAGTTTTAAGTGCCTCTCCCCAAAATGATTGCAAGAGATTAGTTGTGGACAGAATGCACTGAATCTTCTCACATAACGTGCCATTCATTCACTCAACCACACCATTAGATGATGAATTGTAAGGAGCTATAAGCTCTCATTTAATCCCATTGTCATCACAAAACATTGAATTCTTTAGATACATACTCTCCCCCATTATCTGTTCTTATGCATTTTAACTTTAAGCCCTTTTGAGTATTAACCAATGCATAAAATTTTTTAAAAGCATCCAATGCCTCACTTTTCTGCTTAAGCAAGTAGACCCATAGCTTCCTAGAATGGTCGTCAATAAAAGACACAAAGTAACGGAAACCACTATGAGTTTCTATTGGCATGGTGCAAACATCAGAATGGACTAAATCTAGGATATATGCCTTCCTAGAGGCTCCATCAGAGTATGGGCTCTTTACATGTTTACTAAGAACACAATCATCACAAAAGTCAAGCTCTGAGTTTTTCACATTAACTCTTTCAAGTGAAGAAAGTGCTTGCAAACCCTTTTGGCTCATGTGTTTAAGACGCTTGTGCCATAACTCCATGTGTGACTGTACTTGAGTAACTGCAACAAACTTTCCAGGAAGTGCCTTGCAGTAGAGATAATACAGAGTTCCCTTTTTACCACCTCTAGTGACTAGCATAGATTCTTTCTGTATTTTCCACATACCACCACCAAAAGTAGTGAAGTAACCTTTGTTGTCTAGCTGCCCAACAGAAAGCAAGCTCTTTTTGATGCCAGATACATACCTAACATCATGAAGAATCAATTCTTGACCATTTTCTAGGCTAGGTGTATGGTGCCCATTCCTTCAATATCATATGCATAATTGTTGCCAAGGTCGACTTTTCCAAGATTACCTTTTGCATAAGTAGAACACTCCAGAGATGGTGTTACATGAAAAGAAGCACCACTGTCAACAATCCACGATTGTGACAAACCATCATGAGCTGACAACAAAGCATCTATCACATATGTTTTAGTGATATACATGTCCTCCACTGTCATAGCAAGCAGATCTGAAAATGCAACCAACAAATAAGTATCTTTATCCTCTTCTATTTCCTCAATAACAACACTAGATACCAAATTTACTTTTTTTGTCTCTTTAGGGGTAGAGCTACCATCCTTGTCATTCTTTTTGCCTTTTGCATTAGCCTGCTTCTCGTGCTCTTGTTCCTTTTTAAAGTACCTGCAATTGGGCTTTTTATGCCCTTTGCGACCACATTGATAACAAGTTACATCTTGCTGTTTTTCCTTGCTTTTGCTGCGATTTTTGCTTTTATTTGCAGCATTATATATTTTTTCAGTTCTTTCTCTTACATTGTAGACTGATCCACTATGTTCCCCACTTGCCTTGCTTCTAATCTCTTCATTTAGAATAGAACCACGCACACCATCAAATGTCAAGTTGGGGTTATTGCTCAATGACACAACCAATGCTTCCCATGAATCGGACAAGGTCATGAGCAATAAGATAGCCCTCAATTTAGGATCAAAAGCTGGCAAACCTGTATCTTGTAACTGATTCAAAATACCAATGAAAGCATTCAAATGCTCTGAGGCAGGCTTGGACTCATCAAGCTTTAAGTTGACCAACTTTTGCGTGATATGTACCTGATTTATAGGAGTTGTATTTTCCTAAGTAGCCTTGAGTTTCTCCCAAATTACATAGGCAATATCAAGCCCCTTTATATCAACCAAGTTATCATCTGTGATAGCAATTTTAATGTAAGTAATGGCCTTTTTATTCATCTTAGCCCGATCCTCATTTGACAAAGTAATAGGCTTATGTTATTCTAAAGCATCATCACAATACTTTAGAAAGAGTATACCCTGCATACAATCTTTCCAAAGATCAAAACCATTGCCATCGAATTTACGAATCTCAAAGAGATTCTTTGTGTCGGACGTAGATGCATTGCCAGCCATCTTCAACAATACACAATTGCAATAAAGGGCTGGATGCTTTCAGCCAATAGCAAGGTTGTTGAATTGTAATGGCAAATACACACTCTTGTACTTCCAAGGTGTCCAAGAAGCAGATGTTTAGCTACAAATTTCAGTCTCAAGTACTGATTACAGCATATGCATGAATCAAATCTGATACATTTGCATTAAGGACAGCTCCCACTTCAATAATACATCATCAAAATTCCCAAATGCAATGACCCAAATGCTGTATTTACCACTGTTTCACTGCATAGTGAGTATTCAGCAATACATGTATCAAGAAAAGCTGCCCTTTTTCAACATTTGAAGCATCCAAAACTCAAAAGACTCCAACTTAGCAGTGAATCCGCTGCAAATTTCACTGTCTAGTCTCAAAACGACTCAAAATACATCACCAATGTGAAAAGCCCTGAAATTTCTGCAGTGAATCTACTTCAATTGTATCAATACATCTTCCTGAGCATCAAGTACGGGCTAATGTTGCAGAAATTTCATGATTTTTGCAAAAGCCCCCAATTTCGAGGTCCAAGAGTGCACAATTTTCAATAAATTGGCTCAAACAAGCAAAAATTTCACTTGCATTTGAAAATTCCCAAAATTTTTGAGACCGGCGCACTCAATGTCTGCAATTTATGGTTTAGAAATCATTGAATCATTTGTCTGACTCCAAATCTGGGAAAAGCCCCAAATTTTAAAGAGCAAATTTGCACAGATTTACGTTGTGTGCTTATGTGCGTGAACGCCCAGAGGGGGAGAAATAAAAAAAATGGAAAAATTTTCAGATTTGCAGGGGGTCGTTGACCTATGTGCCACACAAGCCACGTATGCCTCCTTTAGTCGCTCGACACGCACGCCTCTAGTCGCCCGCTAGTTGCATGGCATGCACACCTTCTGTCGCGTATGCGCTGACCTCGAGCGCCACAGTGCCCGTCGCCTTGGTCTTTGTCGCGTGCAGTTCCTGTGGGCTGGTCTTGGTCACGAGCAGGTCCTGACTGACCCCCCTTCGACCTTCCGTCTGGCTTGTCGCTTGGCCCTGCTTGCACTACTTGCCAGCGTGCCGCTTGGGCCTAACGACTGTCACTGTCCGATTGCCTGTGACTACAGATTGAGTGTGACGAACCCGCCATGGATCCGTCTGGGGGTAGGGGAGATCCACCCCGTGAAGCCTGCGTCATGGGGTATCACCCTCCAATTGGCGTGCTCACAAGCTTGCGGAAGCGTATCACGACACGGCATGAGAATACAACAATTGACAAGGGGCTAAAAATGAAGGACCCCTCTTGAGGGCTTGAGTGTACATTGCATGGTGGCACGAAGGCACGAAAGTTTTTACAAGGCGCGAAACGCGCAAGGCACAGGATTCACGGGCAAGCGGTTGGCGCTATCAACGTGCATTCCACCTCAACAAGACACCGTGGGTGAGGGGAGGGCTTGAGCAGCTCACATCCCTCATACACACCCTGCACTTGTTGACTGCGTCTGTTACCTGCTCCCAATGACGACGACTACACTGTTTGCAGTGACTGCCACCTAGAACCGTGTGGCTTTGATACTAGTTTGTAGAGTTGAAGCGAGAGCAAGCACATTAATTGAGGAGCTCAATGACCAAGAATTGAACAGTGTTGAACAGTGAGATAGATTGAGAGTGAGTCGATGAATAGGTATGTACTAGTGTGGTACACACAAAGAATAAAAGAATGTATTTATACTTAGGGTATGGTACACTTACACCCGCTAGGGTGAGTTCACATGTGTGAAGTAATATATACACGAGAGAGCACGTAAAGGGCCTTTACACCCAATAGCACTTTTGTCAATTGATGATGGTGTCACTCAGACTTGGATTGTAGAATTTGGTGCTTGTTTCCATGTAACTAAAGGCATTTTCATGGGCTATGGTGATGAGGGCGAATTTGGCTACAGAGTGTGGCTACCTCAGTCTAAGAAAATTATTCGCATGCGTAATGTTGTGTTTAAGGAGGCAAAATTGCTGAAAGGTACTTTAGGTGCCAATGAAGACATGAAAAAGGTCAAATTTCAGAATTTGCAACTACCTATTATTTCAGATGATGAGCCTCATGGTGCTGTACCACAGGTTGAAACTGGTGATCAGCCAGTTATTTTTGAGCCAGATGATGATGGACATCAAATAGAAGCACAAGGAGGTCATGGACAGCAAGATAGACTTGCTGATTATGAAAATGCAAGTGCTCGTAATGAAAATGAAGGTGTTGTCCAGCATGAACAACATGCTGAACATGGCTTGCAGCAGCCAATAAATGCTGAAAATAACATATCTCCAGATGTAGACCCAATTCCTGAAAATGTAGATAATTGGATACGCAAGTCTACACGTTTAAGAAGGCAACCACATAGGTATGACCCCTCTTTGCATTATGTGATGCTTATAGATGAGGGTGAGCCTCTTACATATAAAGAGGCCAATTCATGCAATTTCAGCAGTAAGTGGGATCTAGCTATGCCGGAAGAGATTAAATCTCTATATGCCAATGATACTTGGGATCTTGTGTCGTTGCCCAAAGGAAGAAAACCTCTTCCAAACAAATGGGTTTACAAAGTAAAGATAGTTGATGGGAAACACAAGTACAAGGCAAGACTGGTTGCCAAAGGGTATGTACAGAAGGAAGGGGTTGACTTCCAAGAGGTCTTCTGACCTATTGTGAAGATGATCACTCTATGTGTGCTTTTTGTTCTCACTCCTATATTGGACTTAGAGCTGTACCAAATGGATGTGAAAATAACTTTTCTGCATGGTGACGTTGATGAGGAAATCTACATGAAACAACCTGAGGGCTTTGTAGTTTTTGGAAAAGAGCAGTTGGTGTATAAACTAAAATGCAGCTTGTATGGGCTGAAGCAAGCACCATAGCAATGGTACAAAAAGTTTGACACTTTTATGCTCTCTCATGGGTTTACATGCAGCCATGTAGATCATTGTTTGTACATGAAAAAGGATACAGATGGCAGCCCCATCATACTTGTTTTGTATGTGGATGATATGTTGCTTGTTGGGAAACAAAAGACTAGCTTGGATGCTCTCAAAGATCAGCTGAAATCAGCTTTCTCCATGAAAGACTTGGGGAATGCAGAGCATATATTGGGCACGAGGATTTAACATTGAAAAGTACATTGAAAAGATACTGGACAGATTTAACATGGCTGAAGCTAAGCCTTTTGGGGTGCCCTTACCTCCATATCTTAAGCTTGGTAAAGCCAACAACCCAAAAGATGACATGGAAGCCAATGCTATGAAGGGAGCCCCTTATGCATCACCGTGTGGCTCTTTTATGTATGCTATGGTTGCTACTTGTTTAGACATTGCTCATGCAGTGGGAGTTGTCAGCAGGTTTATGTCAAATCGTGGCAAAACACATTGGGAGGCTGTCAAGTGTATTCTTCGATACCTAGAGGGTGTACAAAGAAAGTGTATTTGCTATGGCCAAGGTGCACTTAGTTTGTAGGGTTATTGTGATGCAGATATGGTAGGTGACTTGGACACTCGTAGGTCCAGTAGCGGGTATGCCTTTACAGTTGTTGGTGGGGCCGTTTCTTGGTATTCCAAGTTGTAGAACATCGTATCACTGAGTACTACTGAAGTTGAATACATATCAGCTATTGAAGCTTCTAAATAAGCTATATGGTTGAGCAAACTTGCGGAGGATCTTGGCATGTCTATGATTACGCTAGTGTTGGGATGTGATAGCCAGAGTGCCGTGTATCTGGCTAAGAATGCTATGTATCATTCACGCACAAAGCATATAGATGTGCAATATCACTTTATCAGACAGATTCTAGAAGATGGCTAATCACATTGATCAAGATTAAAACATAGGATAACCTTGCAGATGTTCTCACTAAAAGTCTAAGCAAGGCTCAACATGAGCATTGTATATGACTAGTGGGAGTTGGTTAGAGTCTCACTTTGGACCTTTCAGTGGGAGGTTGTTGGGGTGTAAAGGCCCTTTTATTCACCTTTGTCGTGTATTATTTAATTGTACATTTGAATGCACCCTTATGTGCCCTAAGTATAAATACATTTTATTCTTTGTGTACCAACATATTGTTGATACACCCAAAATCGAATTGTACTCTCTCTCTCTCTGTGTCACTCTCACTCACCTCCTCACTCCTTCAGCTGTTGCACACCCCCACAACAATGGGTGAGTACCACTTATGGATGGGCTCTAGGTTTTTTTGGCTAGGGAGATGACCCAGGAGGATGACAATCAGCCTTGTCACAACACTTCTTATTTGCATGACTCGGGCATTGGTTGTGAGTGCAATATCTAAAGGTTTTAGACAAATGCTGCCCAAATGGATTAGTTCTTTGTTTCTATCAAAAGAAGGGGTGTCTCCCCTTTTTTGGATTGCCTTTTGGTCTTGAGAGTTCTTGCCACCTTTGGGCTTCTCCTTCAAAGAAGTGGAAATGTGAGCCCCCTTTGAAGTAGGCAATGTTGTAGCCTTTTTGTGGACTTGGTCATAGAGCCGGCTATCGAGCATAGCACAAGAGCTAATGTTTGAACTTATAAAATATTGGAAATTTGGCCAAAGAGATGACTTGGTGCATAAATTTAAAGTTTTTGGAAGATAGCTTATTTAGGAACAATGTGGCCTCATCATTGTCTAACTTTGGAAGTTCGGTGAGCTAGTGGTGGCGAGCTTGGCAAATAAACGCCTATATTCGGCCATCTTGACTTTTAGATTGCCCTCTTCCTTAATGAGAACTCTTGGAGCCTATGATCAAGATTGATACTACATAGTCTTGATCTCTCACTAGATAGTGATTGATAAGATGACTCTGGTGATTAGATGCAAGGGAAAATTGCTCTAACTGTGAGTTAAACTTGGATAGTAACCCTTGTGTTAACTCCGCATTCATTGTGGCATTACGAGCTTTCAATTGATGGATATGATTAGTGTGGGCAAGTTGAGGGTTTGGCATAGCCTCTAGATCAATCACTAGGTCTCAAAGACCTTTAGACTTAAGTACTTGTTGCATGAGGTTCAACAAAGTTATGAAATTTGACCTATTAAAATGTGTCTTGTCACTAAAGGCACTCTTGGTTGTAGCCATCGGAGTTTATGAGTGTTGAGTTATAAATAGGGAGGGAAGGGATGGCAACTTGAGTAAACTTGGAAATTTCACCAAAGGTGCCTACCATACATTGGAAAGGTATGCATAGTGGATCTAAACATCACTTAGCTTACCTGGCATTGGCATTGCCATGAGGACATGTATTTTTGAAACCTCACTTAATCTATGGATTAATTTTTAATCACATGGTTAAGTAAATGTTGCACATATGAGGTATAACTCAGATTAGAGTAAATTTATAAGCATGGGATCTAAGGAAATCACGGGATGTCAAAGACAAAAGTTGCTATAATTTATGCGGCATAGGTACTTCGTGGTATTTGATGCCAGTTGTTGGCCTATGTCATCCATTTGGCCATAAGTGTCAGTGGGTGATACTACAGAAGTGGCGTTTAATGGTACCTAATGCCAATCTGATAGTCAAAGATGGTGTAGAGACACTCGGGAATGTAAGTTGCCTAGCCAATTTAGTTACTGGCTAGTCAGATTATTTTTCTAGCCTTCGAAATAATTATTAGATTAATTTTCAATGTTTAAAGACTGAAAATTAATATTTACTTATGGATAATGTTGAAAAAACCATTTGGGAAGGTTGCCACTTGGCAAAAATGCCCATGCAAGAGTGAAAAATATCTTTAGAGGTTGGAGAGAGGCATGGAGTGTATTTAGCGTGTAAGAGAGAGGGAGGAGATGCTGCTAGTTTGATTTGTAGCCATTGGAGGACCTTTTGAGGTAGCCAGGGGCAAGAGAAGGCCAATCAACAGCAAGTGACATCTATAGGCTGTTGAGACAGGGCAGCAGCAGTAAATGACTGATTCTCTTTAGTTCTTTGCGAAGAAAGTCTGAATTTTTTGTTTTCTTAGCATTCTCTCTCATCTCCTAGCCTTTCTATAGCCTTGCTCTAAAGATTAGATCATTGAGATCACCAGAGGCTAAGAAATTTCAGATTTCTTTGCTGTAAATCCTAATCTGCAGCAGAAATCATGATTTAGCAGTTGCCTCGGAAAGTGTGCCAGAAATTGGAAGCTCCAAGACTTGGATTCAGCAAGGCTGAAGGTGTTTTTAGTCAAATTCAAGTGGAGAGACCGGCAAATCGATGAATTTGGGGCATTTTCCATCTCCATCAAAGCGAGTGAAGGCCAATTGATTTCTTGAATCAAGTGGCAAATCAGATTGAAGACTTGTTGGTCATTTTGGATAGCAAGGGGAGTTGGACTACTGAAAGGGATTGGGAAAATTCCATTGTACATCAACTTCTTCTTGAATTAAGTTAGAGAAATACCGAAAGGGGCGGCAGTTTTGGGGCCAATAGGGTGTCCATTGTCCAAGATTGTGAGTTAATTTGCATTTCTCAGTTTTGTAGTAAATGTTGTTGCTGTAACTAAGTTGTAATTAGGGAATTACCACCCATCCATTGAAGGAAGGCTGTTTTTAGGCATGGTCATTGTACGAGTAGCACATGGAGGATGGATGTACAAACTATAAGAATGGGAGGGATATCCCTATGTTTGAGTGGCCTATGGAGTGTATGGAGGTGCACCATAAACAAGGGATGGATATCCCTATGTTTGAGTAGCCACAGGTAGAGATCTAGGGGGGCGTGAGAGGAATAGCCCACACACATGGGAAGTAGGTGTGATCACTTATAGGTAGATCGGAGGTACGGTGTGTATGGGTGGTATTTCTTGCAACATAAGTACAAGGGTGGAAAGTGGCATGCAAACTATGGAAAGAACAAAAAATTTGCAAAGACCTAACACCTAGATCTGAATGATCTAATTTAACTTGAGGAAATGAAAATGAACTTTGAGAAGATATAGAATAGCCCAAGCCTAATGTGCACATTAAACACTACCTAATCTTATAGCCAAACCTCTCGCTTGCTTGAGGAGAGCCTATTGGGGTTGCCCTGTTGACATAGAAGGAATAGAACTCAAAGTAGATATGATGCAAGTGTGGAGTCTAATCCTAAGCTATTGAATCATAAAGAATAAAACCTAAATGATCATTTGAAGAGGGAGGGATGGGAGGAAATTGAGAATGAGTAGCACGGCTCACATGAAATGGAAGGTTACTATAATAGTTATTCTTGAATCCCCGCTGTTGCCCATAGGACCTCGATTATTAACATTTATATCTAGTCTTACTCTCCACGGTAACTTATATTTGGATCTTGTATTATAGAGGAGCAACAAAGAGGGGTTTTGGCACATAAAATACAAAATGGATTGTCGGAGTGTAGAGGGAAGAATGAGGAGTGTTGTTGGGTCACCTTTTACACAAAGTGTTATGAGAACTCTTCATCCATCATTCACTCAACATCTGGTAAATTGGAAGAAGATGAGCAAGAAATGCATCGTCCTCTACTATAGAACCATAATATCGCATTAGGTCCTCCAATGAAGGAATGGCCTAATTAGACACCATAGGATCCCAAGATTGAGGTGTCTTGAGTCATTATGAGCTAGATGTGTGTCATTTGTGTAGACTTGTACAAACCAAGCTTTTCACAATACCCATGTAAGACTCTTTATTAGAGCACTAGCTCTGATACTATGTGAAGATATGTGGGTTTGTAGAGAAACAAACAGTGTATGAACACGACTAGACCATAGTAAAAGCAAAAAATAAGCAAAACACAAAAAGGAGAAGATATATTTGATCAATGAATGAATTCTGAAAATGAGTGAATGAAGAATGCATAGATGTGGGTGCTCAAGGAGTAGAGATGTCCAACAACAATTGACTCTTGTGGGAGTGGGCTGAGGGAGAGCATCAAAGAGTTCCATCCTCCGTGTACAGATCCCAAGTGCAAAGGAAACATGGTATACAAATGCGACCAAACCATTGTGAACTTAGAAAAGGATGCAAAACACATAAAAGAGATGTATTTGATGAAAGAATGAATGTGGAAAATGAATGAATGAAGAAGGTACATAAGCAGGTGGTCCAACAACCCACTGACTCTTGTGGAAGCAAGCTGAGGGAGAGTGTCAAAGAGCGTTGTCCTTTGTGTGTGGATTCGAAATGCAACAAAACCACCAAGAATGAAGTAGATGCAGGATACAAGAGCAAAGGGTGATGAAACATAACAATCACTGAGGAGAGTGTTGGAGTCTGTTATCCTCAGTGTATGGATTTGGAGTGCAGCAACACCACCAAGAATGAAGTTGATACAGTAGATTGGAGCTAAGGATGATGGAACGTATTAGAGCCAAGGGGCACTTGGTGATGGAAGATGTTGAATTTGATGTTGTAGGGCAGTTAGCAGCAAAAACACAGATCTCTTGGCGTTGTTTGACAATGGACTATTGCTATAGCAAATGTAGATGATGTTGAACATGTGAGTGCACAATAGAAGAGAAACACGAACATAGAGACAAGCACACACACACACACAGAGAGAGAGAGAGAGAGAGAGAGAGAGAGAGAGAGAGAGAGAGAGAGAGAGAGAGAGAGAGAGAGAGAGAGAGAGAGAGAGAGAGAGAGAGAGAGAGAGAGCGGAAGATGAATGAAGAATACTACATTGATTGAAGAAGAATGTTGATACAATGGGGATGGACTGATCAGTCCCCGCATGTAGCCCACAGTGTCAGTGAGGGCACCAGATCAGGCTGATGATGATGCCAGCACCAAGCACAGAGTGTCGGAGTGTGTACTTGCAAAGGAAAGAATGAAAACTGAAGAGTGTGTATCTACTGGGGGGTATAAATAGCCATAAATGCCCAAATCTAGCCAACCTGTACTTGTAGGTGCTCAAAAAGTTAGCCTACCAGCATTAAATGCTGGTCATATTGAGAAAAATGCCCCAAAAAAAAGGGAAGGACGGAAAAATCCGAGATGGCAATGACAATGTTTGGCAGGTGGTGGCAAACTGTGGTAAGAAGAAACTGGCCTGGGAATGCACATAGGAAGCCGACAACAGAAGAAAATGCACCTAAACTACCAGATCTTCTATGTCTCTGTCTGACTTTGACAGGAGCTCACAACTAGGAGATGACAAGTTGGCATGACTAACATAGGTAGGCTAACATTCCCTCTCATATTGCGGGAGTGTTTGAAGACCCAACCACCTCATGTGATGAAGAATAGAAACCTTGGCCAAAGGCTTCATGAAGAGATCCGTTGCATTGTCGCTTGTGGGAGAATAGACCAGTGTTAACTCAGAGTCAACGATTCGCTCTCGAACATAGTGATATTGAACCTTTATGTACTTTGTGCAAGCATGAAACACAGGGTTCTTTGTTAGAGCTAGAGCACTTTGGTCGTCCGCACGTAGCTTTGTAGGTCCAGACCGGGGAAAGCTAATCTCGGCCAACATGCGGCAAAGCAAAACCGCCTCTATAGTTGTAGAACACAATGCATGATATTTTACCTCTATAGTAGACTGCTTCTTGTTGCTCCACAAGATAGTTCCCGATCCAAGGGAGAAGGCATAGCCTGTAGTGGACCATCTTGAATCCATGTTACTTGCCTAGTCAGAATCACTCCAACCAGAGAGAGTAACCCCCTCTCCATACATGATCCCATAGGATCGAGTCCCTTGTAAATAATGAAGAACACACAAGGCCGCTCTCCATTGCTCCTAAGTGGGAGTCTTCATGAAAGAAGACAACAAAACCACAACAAATGAAATATCCAACCAAGTGTGAATAAGCCGAATGAATGAGCAAACAAGACACCTATAATGGGTGGCATTTGTAAGTAGAGCTTTGGTTGCCAAATGATTGGACTCTGGATCTGTGGGGAATGAAATAGGCCGATAATTGGCCATACCAAACTCCAAGAGAAGCTTGGAAATGTGCTTGTACTGGGAAATAAAGATGCCTTGTGCCATTTGATAGATCTCTAAGTGAATGAAAAAGTGTAGGACCCCTAGATTTGTCATGTCAAACTCCTGTCTCAAGATCGCTCAAGTTCGATCTACCTCCTAAGTATAGCTCCATTTGATGATAAGATCATCCATATACAATATGAGCAAAACATAACGGTCACCCTCAACATTGTGGTATAGGTAGGGGTCATGAGCCGATCTATGTTAGCCATTATGTAGAAAGAATTGATCAATCATTGGGTATCAAGCTTGAGGAGCCTGCTTTAGGCCATAGAGAGCCTTGCACAATGTGTAGAGTTGTTCCTCCTTCCTTGGCACAAGAAAACTTGGAGGTTGTGAAACATAAATCTCCTTCTCAAGGACATCATTGAAGAATGCAAACTTTACATCCGTTTGATAAACAGGCTAGCAGCGGTGGTGGGCTGCAAGAGCCAAGATAGCCCAAATAGTAGACATCCAAGCTGTAGGTGCAAAAGTCTCAAAACTGTCCTCTAAGCAAAACCCTTGGCAACAAGCCTAGCTTTGTGCTTGTCCAAGGAACTATCTGCAAGGTACTTGGTCTTATAGACCCACTTCATCACCTTCCGCTTCGGTGGATGTGGAACCAACTTTCAAGTGTAATTTTGCTCCATAGAATTGAGGTTCTCCTACATGGCATGACACCAAATATCCTGTGCAACAGCCTCCTCAATTGTAGTAGGCTCGCTATCTTGAAGGATTTGTGCCATAAGAGGATAGTTCACATAGAGTGAACTATTTTGTTGGGTGTGCAAGCGAGCTGAGCATGCCAAAGTAGCCCAAGCTTGTGGGAAGACCTTGCGACTAAGGTTGTGAGTGTGTAGAGCCCACCCTCTTGGGATCTTGTCCAAAGAACGGCACTTGTAGAAGTATGTTCCATTGTCACTGCATCTTGTGTAAAGACCACCCAGGTACCAAGCCGTGTAAGACCATGAATAGACAATAGGTTAAAACCTAAATTCGGTACATGGAGAATTTTGGCCGAAGAAGATTGCTTGTCTAGCAATAAAGGAATAGTCTCCATGTTGATCTAAAATATGCATTACTTGCCGATTAGCCTCTTAAACAGCCCCAAAACACACTAAAAATGCTCTTATAGAGTAAAACCCTAAAATGGGGAGCGGTTCGAGAGAGTTTAGTAGAAACCCTAATTTTTGGGGCACCCTTCCACATCTATAAATAGATAGGCTGCTCCCATTCAGCCATCATCCTTGTTTGTAGGTTACACCAGCCCACACACCCTCTGCTGCTATTGGCGCCCAGTTTTCAGCCTGCAGCCTGCCTCCATCTGCTGTCCAGCCATCATTGGCTGCAGCCCCATTATCTTCAGCCTGTCCATTACTGTAGGCGACAGCTCTCAGCTGCTGGCGGCTGCTCCAGACTGTCCCAGACTGCTGTTCAGACTGCTGTCTATCATCTCCAGGGTTAGCCAGCCTGCGCTTTCAGCATTGCTGGCTTTGACACTCTCAGACATTGTTTCGGCTTGCTGTTTACAGTAGACTGTGCACCATTTCCAGCCTCCGAGCGGTGGTACACTGCTGCGTTTACCAATTTCCAGTCTCCAGACTGCTGCGTTTTGGTGACCAGCCTGCTGCCATTCACTATGCAGCACTCCTGCACTTCGATTGATGGTCACAGACTTGGAATCCGTCTTTGGTGGACATCACACTCTGACATTGCTTTGCCCTTGAGCACACTGTACACTCTTATATTCATTTATAGCATTCATTCACTTCAGAGTTGTGTTCTCTCTCTCCCTTCTTATGTTTGTATTTGAGTTTTGAGTTTTGCGTTTAGGGTTTGAGTTTTTGAGTTTTGCGTTTAGGGTTTGAGTTTTGCCCTCTGTGTCTGTGTCTGTCTCTTTATGTTTTTGTTGTGGCCATACACTCTGTGTGTCCTCAGTGCAAACCCTAGGAGTTTCCTTCACACTCCACTCCTGGAACGAGAATGATAAGAGTTGTCACCAATGGTGACAGTGCCCCCTCTGGCAATCATTTCTTGAAGCCAATCGTTTTTGTAGGTTATGTAAGAAGAGGTTCCATTGTCCACAAGCCAAGGCTTCTTCTAAGTAGAAGAAGCAAGAGTTGTATCCTCAACGAATACATACATAGACAAACTCTGTCGTAGCGGTGGTAGCCTTTGTATCCTTCGAATTCTTCTTCTTTGGCTTCAAATGGAGATGGATTTGCTTACACTTTTTTTCGGGATGAGTGCCCTTTCCATAGTGTGGGCACTTGGGCTGCTTCTCATTCTTCTCATCCTTATTGTCCTCTTGCTTCTTGTCCTTGGCCTCAACTTTTTTCTTCTTCCGTCCACTTGTGCCAATTGTAAAGGCCTTGGTGGAGCCAGAACCACTAGCCCTAAGCTCTCTAAGTCTCTTGTCATGCTCCAAGACAAGCAGGGAAAGCTTCTTCCATAAGAGTGTGTCCTTGATGTGATAGGGTTGGTGTAGAGGACATTGAACCGAGGAGATGGCAACTGAGTTAAAAGAATCATAGCCATGTCTTTAGAGGATATCATCTGACCAAGAGAGGCAGGCTCACCCCTCATTTCCTCCATCTTAATAACGTGCTCCTTCATAGAGGAGTCACCATCAAGATTGAGTATCCACAACTTCTTCTCAAGGAAAATCTTGTGGGCAAATGTCTTGTGCCGGTACAAAGATGCAAGCTTCTTCCACACTTCCGTTGCGATCTTCAACCTGCGAACATGCACACGAACAGAATCTTGCAAACTCATAAAGAGAGAGGTTTTTGCTCAAGAGTTGAGCCAGTCCCACAAGGTTGTATGGTCCATAGAAGCCCCATTTGTTGAATCCTCTTTAGGATGGGGGATAGAATGAGAAACAAGAGCCCAAACATTGAAGGTATTGAGTATGCACTCCACCTTAAATGCCTAGAATGAATAGTTGGAACCATCGAGTTTGTCTTCTTTGGGTAATGAAGGTAAGAAAGATACTTGCACTAAGGGTATCAAGGACGACGTCTTCACTTGAGAGGGAGTCCTATGTGATAGATGGATAGAAGAGGGATGGGTGCAAATGGGAGTCTCCTCCTGCGAATGATAATTGCGCCTCTGCTCAAAGGAGTGTATGGAAAGAAGCTCCTCCTATGAGTCATCAAGGTCTGTAAACTAAGTAGACAACTTCAATCCTGCAATCACAATCACCTAGAAAGTTGCATGTGGATTGAAACAACGTGGGAAACAAAAGACAACTAGTTACAATGTTTGTAGATGTGCTGCTTGTCCGCTGAAATCTGTCCCCTACCATTAGGAGGGGGTGGCTTGCACCAAGGAGTTGTCGCCGGTACTAAGAACCGGTCGCCTACATCAAGGAATTTGTGTTTTCAGAAAAACCTAGGAAGAAGGGGTCGCCTGCTTCTTGGATGCTGTCGCCTTGCCTTGGATCATGTCGCCTAATCTCCAAGGGATGTTACTTAGCTGCGAGAAAGGTCGACCTGGCACAAAAACACCAATTGGTTGTGTTTGCAGCAAACACTAGCTGAAAATTTGTGTTTTGCGATTTGGGTTGTGCCTTTGTGAAGAATAAATAGCCATAAATGCTTGAATCTTACCAACCTACACTTGAAACCAACCTTGCTTCTCAGAAAGGGTGGTAATTTCCTGCTTAAGCACCTAACTATAGCAATCAAGAAATAAACATAAATTGAAATGTACAATTTACCTTAATAATCTTGCACAATAGACATCCGGTTGTTTCAAAAATTATCACCCCTTTTAGCATTTCTTTAACTTTAATTGCTAATGGATAGTATAAGTTGAGATTCCACTGTCTTGTTTGTTGATCCAAAAGCCCCTTGCTGTACATACAATCAACAAGCAATTTGGCCAATGGCCCCTTGATTTTCACATAGGAATTGCACAAATGGAACCATCAACTAGCCAAATGTTGCTCCAATTCACAATGGATGGCCTAGCATTTGAAATCCTTGCCAATTCCACGAATTTTAGGTGCTGATTTTAGTGTCTGATATCTTCTCTTGTTGGCACGGGTCCCAAGGTGGTTGTAAACCCTAATTTATGCAAAAATTTAGGTTTACAACAGAGGTCTTTTTGCTGTAGCCTGTCCATCAAATTCGATTGAGATTTGCTCAAAGTGACTGAGAATGCTGAGATCTCTTGAGAATGGGTTGAAAAAGGTAAAAGAAAGCTAAGATGAGAGAGAAATCTGATTTTCTTCGCGAGAAAATCTTAAATTCTACTTGTTGCTTGCTCCAGCTTGTATTTAATGCAGTCACCTACTACCAGGCACATCCAAAATCCTGTCACCTGATGAGCAATGTTGTTGCCAGCCCTTGGAAGATGACTCCCTGTTGTCCTTTGCCTGCTGAGGCCCCGAGATGGCTATCTTCTGTAGCAAATTGTTGTTCTCTTATCAAAAAATGGATCAGCATCTCTCTCTCCCCCTCTCCTAAGCTGTAAACTAATTGAATGATCGAGACCCAGCTCCCAAAAACGTTTTCTCTGTTTGCATGGGCATTTTGTCAAGTGGCAGCTTTCTAAATCCATTTTTCAGCATTATCTAGCCATTCTATTAAATTTTAGAATTAAATAATCGTGAAAATTAGTTTCAGCCCTTCTAACCCCGCCCAAAATTAAATGTGCCCATCCATAAATAAATTGGCTAGACCATTTGCAACTTGGAGTGGTCCCCAACCTCTATTTACCCTTGGACTGATATTAATTTATTAATTAATGCTAGTCCCTAGTGTCACCACCAATACTTAGTGGCCAAACAACTATCCTAGGGTCAAAATTGACACCAATTGATCCCCAAAGCCTAACTCGCATAACTTATTGCAACTTTTGCCTTTGACATCCATTGCATCCTTGGGGTCCTTGGCCTATTACTATGAAATAATTGCCATGTGTATCACATGTGCTAAATAACGTTACACATTTGATTAATAACTTAATCAAATGTTATTAGCAAGATTAAAACATCTCAAAATTTCATGTCCTTGTGACAGATCTCCTTCTTGAAATCTTTGCAACCGTCCTCGATTGCACTGCATTATGCCAAAGGAAAAGCATGCTGCATTGGAAGTTCCATAAGCCACTGTTATCCAACCATGGCACATGCCCCAAACCTTGTTGGAAATTTCTAGCCAACATAAGCATGATATAAATTTGAAATATAGTTCAGAATTGCTAAAATCCCATTGGATGCATCCATAACTCATGTTTCTCAAGTGTTTTGACTTCAGAACCATAGTAAAGCATATTTTTAGCATAAACCGTGGTCGAAACTCCTACTGGCATTTACTTATATGTTGCTATCCATGGAGCCAGCCATAAACCATAGAAATTGAGCATAATTTGATGATAAATTGATCACTTTCTGATTTGAGAATTGATCACAAACTAATTGCAAATGTGACTCAAATTGATTATAATATGTTTGTAGAAACTGATAAGTAACTAATGCAAAAAGTGATGCAAAATTGATCCCAAAAGTGACCATAAACGGTTCTCAAACTAATAAAAAGTTGAGCTAAAATTGGATAGAAATTTTGCCTCAAAATGGAGGCAAAAACTCATGCCAAACTGATCATATATTGATGCAAACGTATAACTTTAGTGCCTGGGTAAAGCTCATACTCATTTGCATATATCTCACAGTGACTAATACACAGAGTAGTGACCTCATGGTAGACATACTGTCGGCAGAGTACCTTGGATGCATACTGAATACATCTGAGACCCACTACATACGATATTACTGTATGCAGATGAGATTGTTCTCATTTTAGATTCACTGGAGGGTTTGTAGTGCCATCTAGATGCTTTGCACATCTTTTGTAGAGATAAAGACCTCACAAAAAACCTTGGGAAGACCAAAACCATGGTTTTTCAATACTTCAGCAGCATGGGTGACTAGATCTATGTACAATTCACATTTGGGGGAGACGTACTGGAGCATATGAGGGAACATGTCTATTTGGGAGTCACTTTCTGTGGCCCACGTTTTTCGTTGAGAGGGGCGTCAGAGGCACGTCTGGCATGTGGATACGTAGCACTAGGGGCACTTGAGAGTCAATGTGCTCACATACAGTTCCAGGAGCCCCACACCAAACTTTGGTTGTTTGACACCCTAGTCACACCTACATTACTATATGGAGTAGAGGTATGGGGTTGCAGCTTATACCATAGGTGCCTTAGCCCACTCATTGATCAGATTGGAGTAGAGAGGGATTATTATGATGGCTGGGATAGCATGGAAAGGCCATTGATCATGATGATAGCATGCATGATTAGGAGTAAGCCCTCCACCCCACACCCCATTGTCAGAGCATAGCTAGGGGCGACACCCATAGTCATGGAGGCACTCTTCAGGGCAGTGACCTTTTGGCACAGACTATGGGAACTTCCACGCCATAGATACTCTAGATTGGCACTAACCTCATCTAGACAACTAGCAGCAAGAGGCGAGAAGAAGTGTTGGTTTTCATAGATGGCTATTTGGATGAGCCTACATGGTTTGGATATTGACCGTCTTTCACCTTTGGATTATAGCCTTGATTTCCCTACACTTTCTCTCAGCCGATCAGAGTTGAACTAGGTGATTAGAGCTGATATCTTGAGGATTGAGACGGCAAGGACATGGATCCACCCACCACTCCCTCTAGGATCGAGGATGGAGTTCTACAAGAGCCATTTCTTGTGCCTCTTTGATGATGGTTTTACTATTCGGCCAGCATATATGGACACCCATCTCTCTCATAGCGTACGGGTTGCTATCGGACAGATTCGCACCTCCTTACATAGGCTCCAGATGGAGACAGACAGATGGACAAATACCCTAGCAGAGGATAGGACTTGCCAGCTTTGTGGTTGAGAGCTTGAGACGGAGGAGCACTACATATGTAGATGCATAGTATACTATGACAAACGAGGACGGTACCACTGCCTCTTCCAGGATGGATTTGGACCCCTTCGTCGCGTCATGGAGTAGAGGACCAGAGATGCCTAGGTCTCTTCCTCCTGGAGCTCGAGAGGCGCCGAATTGCACTACTGTGAAACGGGAGGTCAGCTCACCCAAAGGGACACACATAGAGAGCAGTGACAGACTTCCTCTACAGAGCCGACCCTACTGACACTACCGGCCTAGGAGAGACAGAGCAACCCCGCTAGACACCTTACAGACCACACCGTGGAGTCACATTGGATAGAGCCATTTCCCTTCGTAGAGCACGACGACCCCATCTACCACGACCACGTTTGAGGAGGCCACACCACAGTCGGATTAGAGCCATTATCACGAGACACCGCAGACTCACCACTAGGCATATCGGTGAAGTAGCTAGGGACCCCATCATAGCTGAGATCATGTGTAGATCTTGAGACCAGCTATAGCTCATAGTTTCCACCACACTTTTGTACATGGCTAAATCAGATCTGGTTCTCCTTTTCTTTCCTTTTCTTTTCTATTGATGGAACAACACTACACATGGTTCAACCCTAGTATAGCCCCATCGTATAGTTATTTTTAGTATTGTTTCGTAGGCCACCCACTTACTTGTAATGTTATCTTTACCTTGCTGATGAGATGACATTAGACATGGATGTACTCTGGATTTTGTCTCATAGACTACATTGGCCTTATGTAGACGTTAATATATCTTTCTTTCTTTCTTTCTTTCTTTCTATAACTGGAGGAGTGGAAGTGCTATCTCTACCCTTGAGCATCAAGCTATACTCCGGACCCCTGCTCTGTTGAACTTGACAGAGCTTATCGGCTCTAACTAAAAGGCATCTTAGTAAAGTTGCAACAATTGAGGATGGTCTGCCAAGTCATCCTCTTCCATCCACTTTGCATCTATTGGTGAAATAATACTGAAGCTTTACCAAGAAGCATATGGAAACTTTATCTCTAACTTTACTTGCTTTAAAACCTCCACTATGTTATAGGCCTTTCTTCTCCTTAAGCATTGCAATGTTTTATACTTTCACATTGTTGCAATACCAACTTGACTAATATGCAATATTGCTTCCACTTGATTAGCCTCTCATGTGTACCTAACATGCTAGGAGCATCATATGCATTAGGAAACATTCTTGTTTGCATACTTTGGACCATTGCAATGTGACTGTGCATGGGAATACAGCCATACCAAGATACATTTTTTGATATGTTGCGTGTATTACTAGTTGCATTTGTCCTCAATGCCCACTAGCACCATTTGCTTATGGTCACTATCCACATTTGGAACATCATACTACTGTATTGGCTCCTCCTTCAGTGCATCCTGTTGTCTCAAAGTTCTTGAAGACGATCTCCTCTTCTTGTCTTCGCTGGCCTCTTTTTAGGGGTTCAAAAAGCATATGAACTGAAGATCATTTGCCAATTGCATAAACATTTTAGCTGCTGTCCTCAACTGATCTTAAATTGGCCATCAAATTCCTCTTCCTCTTGCAAGTCATCAGCTTCAAGAGACCTAGAAGGACTTACATTTTATTCTAAATCAACATTATCAGCTTGCTATCCATGCTGCGTGCCTTGTCCAAGATTAGACATTGCATTTTCCCTGACACTTTGTGAATTTTCAGATCGAGAGGCATCATACTTGCTTGATCCCATCTCACTATCTGAAGACATTCTTGTTGTAGTGCTCAGTTGAATACAATTTCAACACTAGAGCATAGCTTTTGACCTTTAATAAGGTGCCTCGGACCCATCAAGTCAAGGGAATTGATGGTATCCTGGCGATGGAACGAGGAAACTAGCCTTCCTCCTCGGAAAGAGTGGTAAATAACTTGATTTAGCACTAATTACAACAAGCATAAAATTCACATAAATTGAAAATGCACACTTTATCACTTTAATCTTGGACATTGGATACCTTGTTGGGCCCAAAATTGGTGCCCCTTGCGGTATTTCTTTATCTTATATTGCAAATGGAGGGGGTACAATTGAGATCCTCTGATCTCCTGTGCTAATCCAAGTGCCTCTTGCTGTCAAAATTGACTAATAAGCCTCCGAACCAATTTGCCCCTTGATCCACTTGTGGATTGGCCTTTACCCTACTTCTTGAAAGGCAAATTCCCCCCCCCCCCCAATCTGATATTGATTGGCTAGCCTCTTGAATTTCGGTTTACAACATAGATTGATTGAAATCTCTTTCTTTGATGGCTCAAATTGTAGAAAATGTTGAGATAACTTGAGAGATGGTTGGGGGATGAGAGAGAATGCTGTAGAGAGAAATTGCAGAGTTTCATTGCGAAAAATGTTGAAAAATTGTTGCTGCACTGCTCAAACAGCCATGGAAGATATTATCTATTGCTTAGGACCACGAGATAGACTAATGTCCCATTCTGTATGCTATCATCTGTACCAAAAGGACCTTTTGCTTCTGTCACTTGCCTCAAATCTAATATTGACTGGCTAGCCTCTTGAATCTCGATTTACAGCAGAGATTGATTGAAATCTCTTTCTTTGATGGCTCAAACTGCTGGAAAATGCTGAGATAACTTGAGAGATGGTTGCGAGATGAGAGAGAATGCTGTAGAGAGAAATTGCAGAGTTTCATTGCGAAAAATGTTAAAAAATTGTTGCTTTCCTGCTCAAATAGCCATGGAAGTTGTCTCCTATTGCTTAGGACCACCAAATAGACTACTGCCCCATCCTATATGCTATCATCTGTATACAGAAGGACCTTTTGCTTCTGTCACTTGCTCTTGGAGGGCTCCAAATTGTTGTCCCATATTGTACTAATCCTTGGTGGTTAAAATCACATTAGTAGCCTCTCCTTGCTCTCTAACGGCCTCCTTCTTTCTCACAATGTTTAGAATAGACTTCCATCAACATCTTAAAACGTTTTTTCCACTTGCGCGGGCAAGTTTTGCCAGGTGGCAGCTTTGTAATCCCATTTTTCAGCATTATCTATCTTATTAAACTAATTTTTAAAATATTAAATTTTAAAATTAATTTAAGAATTATTCTAGTGCTCAAAAAATTAATTTCACTAGTTAATAATTGAATTGACTGGGCCAATTTGTCTTTCAAGTATCGTTGAGTAGTTGTTAGCCCTTAGACTGGCATTAATTAATTAATTAATGCCTAGTCTCTAGTACCACCGTTGACATTAGTGGCCAATAAATTGATCTAGGCCCAAATCTGACACCAGGTACCACCTAGTACTTGTCAGGTATAACTTATCACAACTTTTACCTTTAATACCCATTGTATCCTCAGGGTCCTTGGCCTTTTACCATGAAATAATTGCCATGTGCATCACATGTGCTAAACAACCTTGCACATTTGATTAATAAATTAATCAAATGTTATGAGCAAGATTAAAGCATCTCAAAATTTCACATCCTCGTGACACCAACTGTAGGTGCTCAAAAAGCTAGCTAACTAGCATTAAATGCTGGTCATACTGAGGAAAATGCTAGAAAAAGTAAGGCAAGGCCACGGAAAAATCCCAAATGACAATGACAATGTTTGAGAGGAAGTTGTAGACTGTGGAAAGCAAAGACTGGCCTAGGAATGCACATAGGAAGTTGACAATTGAAGAAAATGCACCTAAACTGTCGGAGCTCTATCTCTCCGTCAAACTCTGACAGGAGCTCACAACCAGGAGGTGACAGATTGACATGACTAACATAGGTAGGCTAATAGAACAGCAGCCTGGAACAAAAAACGCAGACCTTCAGAGGCTAGTGACAGCAGCAGGAATGATGTAGATGGGCTGCACACCGAAACACAGCAGCTGGAAAGCCCGAGGAAGCAGGGCAGCAGCAGAGAAGAATCTCCAAACAATTGGCGGCAGCATTGGTAGATTGGGTGATAGGCTAGAAGGAGGGGCAGTACCTCTTTATGGATGGGTGGCAGCTTTTGGGGCTGTGGATGAAGGCTGATGATGAGAGTAACGACGATGATGGTAGTAGAATGTGGGAATGGATAAATGGATGAAAGTGATGCCCTTCTATAAAGGATGCTGGAGTGAGAATGTCTAGGGTGTCATGAAAAAGCAATAATGCCTTTTTGGGCTGTTTAATGAGCTAAAAAAGTGCCAGAAAGATATGATAACTTAGGAGGAAAGTTGTGGTACCTCAACATCCATTGTTTCTTGTTTTAATTGGAATCTTGTGTTTAGAAAGAGAAGAATAACTTTGCCAAGAGAATTGGCCTCCAGAAGGGCCAAAGATGGAGAAATCCAGCAGCAAAAATGTCTTCTTTTAGGGCTGTTATAGTAGTAGAAGTTATACTTTGTACTGCCCTGCTTGTTATATATGATCTGAATCTTTATGTGATGCCTTTAATGTTTGAAACTAAGAATGAATGCTCATTGCATGCCACAAAACCTCTCTATCACATGCAATTTTGACAAGTATTATTACCATATGCTTGCATTTAGGACATGTGGCATAACTACTGTCTTAAACTAAGGCAGATGTCTCTTTTCCCTTGTATAACTAAAGATGCAATTAGAATTTTATGCTGCAATAAGATGGTATGTACCTATGTGGCATGCCATGTGTCTCACGTGTCTGCCATGCATCATCTGTGGACCGTTTTTCGATGTCCTGATCACATCCGTACAATTTTTTTTTTTTCACCATGGACATTGGAAGATGTATTCATACTTGAACTTCCATGTTCTACTCCCACTTGGATATCTTGGATGAAATTTAAATCCGCTAGTCATATATCTGTGCTTCCATTTCAAAGTTATTGTGCATCTCTTCAATTGTTCATTGTTCTGGCACACTCACTGATGACACCTTTGGTTCAATCCTCTGGTGCAGATGTGATTTCACAATATAGTTGGATGTATAGGGTCTCACGCCAAAGAAAAGGCTTGATAGCAAAATTAGGATTCACACACAATTTGCTGCAGCCTGCAACTATTTGTGCAAAGCCAGAATCAATGGATAAATACTTCAGTACCTCAATGAGGAATCTTCGAGAATGCCAATCTCATCAAGATCTTTGGATCTAATTAAGCCTCCTTTATCCTAATCCTATGGATTTTGAGGTGGAGAGTGCAGTTCCTCGTGGCTCGGCCGAAACACAAAATGAACATGGCAACAGACAATCATAACGAGGAAAGAGCATGTAAAACAAGGATTTAGAAGAAAGTTTAACTTGAATGCAAAGTGAAAATGGCATTAGACAATCATAATCAGGAAAAAGGCACATATCAAGGATTGAGGATCTAGAAGAATGTCCTAGCAAAGCTGACACGTAACTATTTGTTAGTATAAATCTCCACTAAAATTGCATCTACTTTTCCTGTTTGTGACAATTTTGGAATGCACTCAAGGATTTTTTAACTATAGACTGGATCAGGAAAAGCAGCGTGCTATTTTCTTAAAATTCTTTAACCTACAGGCAGAATCTATGAGAATGCCAATCTCATTAAAATCTTTGGATCTAAGCAAGCCTTGTGCATTCCTAATACCCGCAGATTCGGGGGGTGTAGAATGCAGTTCTTACACCTCATGGTTTAGCTTGCCTGCCAAATAAACAGGTCACTAGACAATGATATTCAGGAAAAGCCTTGTCAAGGCCGTAGAAGAAAGGTCTCACAAAGATGATATACATTACATGGTAGAATATAAAATCCTGTGCACATGTACCCCTCTAATGGTTAACACATTTGACACAAAATTTGCATTTGATTTTCTGTTTGTGGCAAGTTTGGCATGTACATGAAATGATTTTTGAGTTTTGTAACCTATAGACTGGATCAGGAAAAACAGCATGCTATCTTTTTTCCATCTTCGCAAGAATCAACACAAAAAGGGCAGCAGTTCAAGCCGTTGTTGTAGTTCCAACAAGAGAATTGGGCATTCAGGTGGGAAAGAGAGTAAAAAGGTGTGTTGTTTTCTAGTGGTTTTTTGTACCAAAGCTTCTCAATGCATTTACATAAGGAATTATGCAGGTTGTGAGGGATGCAAGGAGGCTTTCAAAGACACGAGATGCTGAAAAGGAGGAAGAACCAGGGTCGATCACATTGATCGGCAATATGAGTATAATGGCTTTACTGGATGGGGGCTCATTGAAAAGACAGAAGATCTGGCTGAAGGTACTTCTATCAGTTGGATCTTCCTTTACTCAATAGTTTTTTTGAAGATCTCTTGAAAGATAAGGCTAGATCTTGGAGCTGGTGGGAAGGTGCTTCTTGGATTATGAGTGTGTCCATTGAGGGAACTGATCTCATAATCACACCTTAGATTGTTGTCTGTCGCTGTAGCAAGATGTTTTGTTTCCAATTGTGATACAACAGCAAGAAAGCCAGTGGCCAAACATTTAGAAAAAAAAGTATTTGTTTGTTCACATCCTATAGTGTGCTTTTAAGTTAAGTATGCTCTAATCTTTCTGGATGATGGGATCTTGCATTTGTGAATGGATGCTCTATATCCAACATGGTTACTTTTGGTGATACCTATATCCCTGGTGGGAAATTCCAAAAGGGATGAAAGTGAAGATCATAATGATCAACCCATATTAGTTACTGACCGCACAGTAATAGCGTCTAGGGGCAAGATCTACGGTGGATATTGTTGGCTAGGATGACTGAACCAGCATTGAAGATGAGCAGAAAGTCATATGGGGAAAGGAGGAACTTTCACTCTCCCTTCATTATGCAGTATCAGTTATGAGGATGATTGAGGATTGTTCATGTTTCTTCTGAAGCACACCATATGGAGATGGGGATTAAGCGGGAATACTTTGGAACTCCTATCAGCCTTTGGAACTTCTGTCAGCTGAAGTATCATCGCAGCTGAAGAAACATAAATAGTCTGAGGGTTACTTTGTTGAGAGGAGATCAACTTTGGCTTGCCATTGGTCTTCAACTACACGTGATTGCAATGGGGCAGCAAAAGGGTTTGATTCTGATAGAGTGCATCTGCCGCCTTCTTTCTTCACATATAACTATTTACTTCTTTGAGCCTATTCATCAAGATTTGTAAGGCTTAAAACATGATCTTTTGGAAGTAGAGTAGTCACAAAGGGTTTCAAGGCTAGTCTTTCTTCTTTTTCTTTTTAAATGTCTCTATCTGTTCTCCGTATGGCAGTCAGTGCAGTGCCTCGCAAAATGGCAAGGTTGCATACATTTTAATAAGCATTGGGAAATGATGCAAAGTGAACCTATTTGTGGTAATAGTTTCTGCACGTCCCACAAGACAAATCTTGATGTCCCTCACAATTGCTTGGAGTAGAATATTGTTTCTTTGGAGCGTAGGAGAATCAAGCCAAGAAGTGGTACAAAAGACTTGTGATGAGGCACTGAAATGTATGAGAGGCTTTTTGTATTGTTTGATGTAGAGATTGAAGCGCATGGAATTGGACTGAACATGCCCATCTTTGTGATTTTATTAATGTTTTGGAGAAGCACCAGGAAAAGAAGAACATCTTTTATCTTGTGAGCTCCCGCTGCACTGATATATTCCTGATTCTCATAGTGGAGTTGTATCATATTAACATGGGATGGCCATTTTCTAGCTTCCCATCCCAATCCCATCTTGTCCCTTTACCATCACAGTCCCATCCACATGTTAGAGCCCCCTCTCATGGTGATAGGGGATGTCAATTCTTGTCTCCATCCCCATTCCTGTACTTGTTCCCCAAACCCATCCCATGTTACGATGATTTCTGTTCCCATATGCATATTCCCCTAACATACTCCCGATTCTCATAATGTATTGTTTAGCACCATTTCTTTGTGTATTGCATGTTTGACATGGTATTAGATGTTTAGGCTGATGCATAGTAGTTCCATGCTCATAACATCGCTTACCTAAACTAGGATTGCTCGCCTAAACTATGTTTATGCTCAATTTATGCTTTGCTATGGTTGTTTGGCAAGAACAATTGAGAAATGCATTCTATGGGCTTTTGGCTGCAGTTTTTGATTTTTTATGAGTCTTATGTTTTATATATGCTAGCTGGAAATTTTCAGCAAGTGTTTGGCATTAGCATGGTTAAGTAGCAGTGGGCAATGTTGTTTTTACTATGATGCCTTTTGGAAAATTCTAGCGGAGTACGTTTCTCTTTGGCACATTATAGTGCAGTCAAGGACGATTGCAAGGATTTCAAGGGGGAGGTCTGTCATGAGGATGTGAAATTTTAATGCTTTGCTTAGCATTTCATTAAAAGTTAATCAAATGTGCAAATGTGACTTGCACATGTGAGGTGAAAGCTAATTAGACCTTGAGATATTAGTTGGTGCCAAAGGCAAAAGTTGTAATAAGTTATGCTTGATAGTTATTTGGTATTAGATTTTGGCCTAGACCAATTTATTGGCCATTAATGTGAGTGGTGACACTAAAGACTAGGCATTAATTAAGTAATTAATGCCGGTCTAGGGGCTAATAATTGCTAAGGCTACTTAGGAGACAAATTGGCCCACCAATTTAAGTATTGGCTGGTGGAATTGTTTTTTGGGGCATCAAAATAATTTATAGTATTATGAAAATTAATTTAATAAGCTAGACAATGCTGGAAAATGATTGATATCATTGAGTGATGACACCCAAAGTTGTGTTGTAATCCACTTGTATTGATCCATAAATGGAAATAGGCTTGTACCCTAATTGGCTTGGGAGCTAAAAAGCCGCTTTGGTTTATCTTGAATATTCTAACAATAATTTTTGAACCCATTTTCATCTAAGGAGGAAAGTATAAGCTCAATGAATTATGAGTTACTATTAAGTTTGCATTTAGGATACCTCATCTCATTAAGTTTATAATTTCTTATTCTTTTTCCTATTTCAACTTCTTTGTAAGTCACTTTGATTCTCCATTACATAAATTGCACTAGTTACAACAAAAAGTTTGTATTTCTAGGTCCCTCTCTCTCCTTTCTTGTTAACTCCTAAGCCCCCCACTAAGCCTACTAAGCTCAGGATTACAAGTTTTTTGCACACATGCTCAAACCCCCTTTTCCCTCCCTTAAGTTCGTAGATATCTACATAAAGTGCAGCAATTCTTCCATTCTTGCTTATTTGTTATTGATTTTATCTAGATAGGAACCACCCCCCTCTCTCTCTCTCTCTCTCTCTCTCTCTCTCTCTCTCTGTGATAATGATTGCTTCACAATTAGTGGAATTGGTCTGAGTTATTTTGAAAAGCAAAAATTTGGAACTACTTGAAAGGAGTCATAATGACTGTACAATTATAGAGAAGTAGGCTCCACAATTAGGAAAGAAGTCATCTTCCCACTACTGACAGAGAAGTAGGGAATCCAGCACTGAACTTATATAAGCAGTTTGTCAACATAAAAGCTCTCCATTGAAGTGTGAAGCATCTGAAGGCTTAAGTGGAAGGGTCTGACTGGTGGAAAGTCACTATCGAAAAGCATCCTAGGAAGCCTATGGTCAAGCGAAAACCAGTTCTGTATCTGAAATCAGGAAAACCAACTCTAGGAAAATTGGAAACAGTACCTGAGGAACTTCTTGTGTGGCATCTTGGAAGACTAGTGTTGGTGCCTCCTTGAAAACCCATGCCTTCTTGGAGATCTGCTCAACTCAACTGAAGCAGAAGTCTCTTGAATCTGACTGAGGTGTTATGACTAAGGCCTTTTCAGAAGCCTTCTGGAAGGTCTTTTGAAATTTGGATTCAATCTCTGCCAATCCAGGAAGTCTTTTATTAGAGCTGGGAAATCTCCTGCAGATGGAGCTCCATGTTGGTCATGGACAGGCTGGATAAACTGAAAGCACAGAGTTTTAGGCTGAACTAGGAAGAGGGACTAGCATCAACTGACAAGTTGCTGCTCCGAAATAAAACATAGTAGGACAGGTCTGGTTTGGTGGAGAGGGGAATTCACAGAATACTTTCTGGCCACTGTCTTGGGCTAGAAATGCAGGTGGCTGAGAGAAAAAGGAGCTGTTGGGGAGTATGATTATTAACAAAAAATGGGTGGAAACTTCTGTGCTCTGCTGAAGACTCGCTTAGAGCATTGTGATCATACTGGCAAAGCTCATGCCAAGGATTGGAGGACGGAAAACTTTGGAAAGTTATAATTTGGCGTTGATTAGTTAGAATTGACAGAGAGGATGGAGGCAAAAGGGCTGACAGCCCGCTGCACACTCATCTGGAAACACTCACATGTGCAAGTGCCTGATAAGTGACTTAATTGGATGACCAAGGTTGATTAACTGCAGATTGAGGACCAAGAGCAACTTCAAACAGCCAGAAACTCTGAATACATTTCCAAAGTATGCCAAATCTTAACAATAAATGCAAAGTGGCCAACTCATCAAAAACCTGTGTTCTAACCATTAAAATTACCTTGCTTAGAACTTAGCATCTGTTGTCTGAGACTGTCTGCCTTCCAATGTAGTCAGGGAAATCCTGCTGCAACATAGGTGCACTATAGCCATGCCTTTAATGGAGGAAAGATCTTACTGATAGAACAATTGTGGTGAAGGAATCTTACTCTGCAGAAATAATCTGACACAACTGATGTGGACAGTGTTAGTGGATATGTCAGTTCAAGTGTGAGTTTGTGCATGCCAACGAGGGCTGGGCACATCTTAGATATTTTAGGCATTTTATATCTGTCATTTTCATGGTGCTTGGGGCATTTATCGCTGGCCGACCTGACATCAGTTATGGCTTAGAATTGGCCTATATATTCTGGCTACTTCCTCTTCCACATAGTGTCATTCACCTGTTTCAGGTTCTGGTAGAGAGAGGGAGCCAATGCTGGTGCCTTGACGCTAGTGACTCACATTGGGTGTACTATCTCAAATCTTGGTATATGGATTCCATTTCCTGAGCATCTCTTTGCTTTTGAGTTCTTTGTGCATGGTTCTTTTCTTTTGCAGTGTTACTCTTTCACCTTGTGTTCAATAGTCTATTACAATAATTTTCCATTTTTCCATGATTGCATCCACTTGTGACATGGTATTAGACTGCAGGATCTAGGTTCTTGCTGCTTTTTTTTGCTGGTGCAGGTCTGCGTTTTGACTTTTCATTTGTTGTTTGGACCTATTCTACACTGTGCGACTGATTTAGTGTGGGCGTCCATCTCAACGTCTCTCTGTCTGCCATCTGCGTTTACAGTTTATTGGGCTGTTTCAGCCCTGGACTAATAAGCTGAGGCGACCTGTTTTCCTGTAGGTCGTTTGCATTTAATGCAGTTCTTGACTGCATTTTGTCATCAGCAGCAGCTGCATTTTGCTCTTTTGCTTCTATGCATAGCTAGGCGATAGTATTTCAGGCTAGTTCTAGCTATGTTTGGTCGGTCTTTTCCCTTTGTGACACTACTCACCTCTAGTGCATCTGGTTGTTGTGTTCTCATCACAACACTTTGGTTATTGTTGCCCTTTTCTCTATGTGCTTTCATTACTGCTTTGAACTCATGCAATCCTTGTGAGTCTGTATTTTTGACATACTTGGCTCCCTCAAGATTCCTTTTCTTTCTTAATCTTCTTTGTATCCCCTTCATCATGGCTCCTTCGGCATCTCCTTGTGATGGTTAGCATCAATATTCTTTACTCATCTATGAGTGTTATGTTGGAGACTTCTTGTTTTTAGCTTTAGGTTTCTATGTGGATACTGTCTCTTGGTGCTCTAGATGTTCCAGTTTCAGAGAGGGGTGACATATGGAAGAAGAAGTTGCTGTCTCAATGCTATTATTGTGGCAAGTAGGGACTCCTTTGAAGGGTCTGCAGGTCATTAGCAGCTTTATGAAAGGAGTAGGTGCAGCCAGTGATGAATGGTGATAACTCTCTCAGCAAGTCTTTCTCATCTCCAAGTCCAAGGTTAGGCTCTAGTTATGTGGACCTAGTGATGGCTGGAGGGGCCTCCCTTCTAGGTTGCTAGTACAAGTAATGCATGTCATCCTTGACAACTCTCCAGTGCTAGAGAGGGTGTGTGTGAGGGTGGTGAGGTGGGGCAGTTGTGCCTCATCTATATAGGTATATAGGTGCACAGGTTCAAAGAGGGATTTTCCTGACGCATTAACTGAAGTCAAATCTTGGAGCTGGGATTGACATCTAGGTTCATGATGGGCTGGTATTTAATAGAGAGTGGGGTTAGCTCCTAGTCTAAGCTCACATGAGGGGACACTTTGGCGGGGAATCCATGGTCACATATGTTCAGAGGCATTGTTTTGATAGGATGGTCTTGTATGCCACTACAAGACATTGTTGACAGATATTGAGAGATGCTATGATTGTTCTCTCTTTTCAGGAGTTGGTACAATCGACATTGACATGAGGTTCTCTTGGAGGCATCTTAGTGGTGGACTGGCCACTCCCTACTTGGATATCCATGGTTCTCTTTTGGTGGTTATTGTTGTATGGACCTTGATGGGTTCTTATCATTGTATCATTACGTTGTACCAGATCACCCATGATTTGAGAGAGGGTGTTAGCGGATATGTTAGTTCATGTGTGAGTCTATGCATGCCAATGAGGGCAGGGCACATTTTAGATATTTTAGGCATTTTATATTCGTCATTTTCATCGTGTTTGGGGCATTTATTGTTGGCCGATCTGACATTGTCTATGGGTTAGATTTGGCCTATATATTTTTGCCACTCTCTCCTCCACATAGTGTCATTCACCTCCTTCAAGTTCTGGTAGAGAGAGGAAGCCGCTGCTAGTGCCTTGACAGCCAGTGACTCATGTTAGATCTGCTCTATCTCATAAATTGGTATATGGATTCCATTTCCCAAGCATCTCTTTGCTTCTGAGCTCTTTGTGCAGTGTTCTTTTCTTTTGCAATGTTTCTCTTTTCCCTTGTCTCTTATGTTCAACAGTCTATTACAGCAGTTTTCCACGCTTCCATTAGTGCATCCACTTTTGACAGACAGTGGGCATATATAAGTACGCTATGAAGGCTGCTATTGCAAGTGAATTGATCACAGTTTGTCAAATAGCACTGTGGTGTGGAGGAAACAAGGTGCAAGAAAATCAGCAACACCACCTGCTGGACAGTACAAAAGCCTTCTTGGTATCTTGAAAGTTCTTGGAGTCTAGCTGATTCAAAGAGCTATGTCATACATTATGAAGATTGATAGAGAATCTATCTTTTGGAATTCTGTGGTCATAGATGCTTGGACAGATGTCTTATATGCTTGGAGAGCAAAATGGGCAGAAGGGCTGACTGAGACAACATGTTGATGGAGGGTTTTTTTTGAAGATGCTTGGATGTTCATGTCTTTGCATAGGCAGTGGGTGGTCATAAGGTTTGAGGCATAGCCTTTGGCAATCTGGTATGTTGGAGACTCCATTGACATCCTTTCAAGGCTATCCACAGAATAATCTGAAGGCCTCATGCTGAGCTGCCCAACAACTCCACAAGCGAGACTGGTGGGTTGCCACAACTGTCATATGCCCCTTTGTTACAGCTACCATCCTTGCCCATTCAAGCAAGTCAACTGACAACTGGAAGTCCCTCATGCATATAGAGCTGAAAGAAGATAAGAGCTCCCACAAGGCCGTGAACTGCTTCACAACCTACTCCCAAAGTCTGTTGGAGCCTCTTGTCAAGCCAAAAATCCTTCAAGTGCATCTCTCTCTTCGTTGGTGGCATTGAACTAATTAAACAATTCTAGCTGAATAGTCAAAAAACAAGATCAGTTTTAGCTGGAATGTTCTAATGGTTTCCACCCACTATGATTCTAACTCACCTCTGAGAGTAGTCTGTCCTCCCAAAGCACTAGCCACTGGTCAGTCAGCTTCTTATTTGTCTGGCAGTTCAGCTTCTGACAAGCTCAGGGAAGCTTCTTAGGGAGTGGAAATGAGGTCTGTCTTGGCAAATAGCATGTGGGAGATGCAAGTGGTCTCGGGAGGGCTTGGTAAATGTGGTATGTGAGATGCAAGTGTTCTTGGGAGTGGAACATCTCTCTGCTACCTCGATTTTGGCTTCTATTTTGCCAGAGACCTTTTATGCTTGTGGCGATAATCTACTTAGCACGTGGTATCTGTATGACATCAGATCTGTGGGAGACTCTGGGATAAAGAATCTAGATGATGTATTATGTTTCTAATGCTATTGTTATTGTTGCAGGCTGATCCACCTCAGATTGTTGTTGGAACAGTACAAAGTATTTGCAGAATGATTGAAACAAAGAACTTGAAAACACATGCCATAAACACCCTTGTTATTGATGAGGTGACGACTTTGTTTCTGTTTGTTTCAGGTTGATATTATCATACATTAGATTGTTTTTTAAGCTGTAAATGATGGTCTTTTTTAGTATCTGATTTTGTATTGTTAAATAATTATTGGAGCTTGAGATGAAACCTGAAAGCACTTTTACCATTAATTTACTTGTACATGCTGGACTCCTTGTGCTTGAATATGCAGCCCCAAAGGGCACTTATGGACAACTAAACCATTACAATTGTAGTTTAACTGGAAGTTTAATTATTTGAAGGAGCATCAGGCCTAGACCTCGTTTTAACCGCCATAGCTGCTATGTGACAAGGAGTTGGATTTAATGAAGACTTAAACAGGTATTAGAAGATGATTACATTATTTTAGAAAGAGAGTGCCTCTTTATAATAAATAGTTCCAACTGATGGACCAATGGGTGTCTGCCTTGGCTTTTATGAACATGGGAATTCTCATTTATCTGGACTGAAACCCCCACCAAGCTTGCTGACCAGTCTCCCCTGTGTTCCTCAAGCCAATGCTTTCTTGTCTATTTGCTTTGCTCCTAACATGGAGCTCACTCTTAGGGATGAAGTGGCAATTCTTGACGTGTTATCTCTGGCTTGCCATGTTGTTGGAGACTGGCTACCGTTCTGTACACTAAATGAGTCTAATAGGAAGATTCCACCCCAGTCAAAGTTATATGGATTGTATCTCTTGGCAATTGGATGCTTCAAGGTTCAGTTTAGCTCGCCCGAGCAGTTGGAGGTGGCAGTTGCCTCCAGCCTGCTCAACATTTGATTGTGGTGGCCTATTTCAATAGATTGGTTGAGAGCAAGGATGATCCTTGCCGGGGATGACATTGCCACCTTTGTCTTCAATGAGTACTTCAAGCCTTTTTTGTCTAAGATTGGTAGCACTTTCAGATACATCATTTGGACAGCTAGGACCTTCGCTGATGTGGTTTCCGAGGGTCCTCCTTGATACTCATCAGTCAGAGTTATTATGCCTACTAATTCTATTTATTCTCTTCCTCAAACTATCAGGATTATCCTCGTTCACAAAGGAACCCTTGGGCCTTACCTAGACTTTTTTTACTCAGCCTTTGGATTCAGTTTTCCAATTTGTACCTTTAGAGGTTCCTGCCACTCAGTAGGTGCAGGACTGATTGATTTGCAGGAGAGAGGATGCACAACCCTACATCCATGAGAAAGAAATAGTAGACTTTGATGATTCACTTGATTCAAGGAAATTTTCTTCCTTGTATGAGGCAGAAGAGATTGTAGGCTTGATAGATTCTACACTAGAAGACCATTGAGACAAGCATGGGCTGAGCCATGTTGGGCCTAGAGGCTCAAATGTTCCCTGTGAGAATCCTTTCATGGAATGTATGAGGCTTTGAAGGAAGACTATTGAGAAGAGCTGAAGCCTTGTGAGATAGGACTTGCGTAAAACTCTAGTGGGAGGGTCAATAAATTTTATTGCAATATGAGAGCATTACCTCATAGCAGAGTGGATGTTCCATAATTGTGAGAAGTTATTGCCAAGACAGTTCTATGTATTGGGCAGCGGCAATGTGAAACATAGAGATTCAGGCAGAAGTTTGCTTATGTGCAGGAGAGGAGTGGATTGAGGCAGTGCACGATGGAGCATTGTAAAGTAAGACTAAATTGTTTGCTGGTCTGATCTGCAATTTAGGGCTTCAGCAGCTGCACAGAGAGAGAGAGAGAGAGAGAGAGAGAGAGAGAGAGAGAGAGAGAGAAGGGAGAGAAAAGAGCGTTTTAGCTGCTGGATTCACTTCCTACCCTCGGCATGATCCTTTTTGTGATTAATTGCATTTATCCTTAGCAAGTGTGGTGTATGCCTGCCAAATCACTTACTTGGCTCTAGCCCCTATGCATACACATTAAATGGCTGGAGCCTCATGTTCCAAATGTTCTAAGCCCTTGGTCACATGGATCTCTTACGTGTGATGTTACTTGTGCCCTGTGAAGCTCGGATGTATGTATACTATAATATACGCACGGTCACACCTCCTTACAATGTTTCCCTGTAAATATTACGTTGGTTAATTAATGTTTTAATTTATGTAAGACATCCTCCCCCTTAGGAACTACTTTCTTCCTTGAAAAGAGAATTAGGAAGGTCTAACTGCAAAGTGGAAAATCTTTTTTCAACGATGCTTAAGCACTTCCATGTTGAACTCTCTTGAACAATCCTTCCATTTTACCAAGCACCCTTGATAAGCAATATTCCTTGTTCATCTACTACAAACATCTAAAATTCTTTCAGGCTCATGTGGAAGAGATTGTTTATTAAAACATTCCACTTTATGATCCCCCTAAGATGAGATTATCAACTTCATTCAATGTTTTGCTAAGTTGAAAAATTGGAGGTATCTTACTTGTGGCAGGAAGTTGGAGCTTGTAAGCCATTTCTCCTATAATCTCAAGTATTGTGAATGGACCACGATACCTAGGAGAAAATGTTGGACATTGTCTTGTTTTCATGGTTTCAGATTGCTCGTACCCTAGGATACACTTGCTCCCCCTCTTCAAATAGAAGAGGTTCTATGTTGGTTCGCATGGGCTCTAGCTCTATCATGTGCCTTCCTAGTGTTTCTTTGTGTAAGTATTAGCATATCTTGTAAGAAAGTTTTGGCTGCTTGAATCCTCTCCTTTTGCAATCCCATTGCACAAGCTCACCTGTGTATAGTATAAAGGGACTCTATTTGGTGGAAGAGTTCTTGGCACTGCTATATGCGAACTCTACCGTAGGTCAATACTATTTCCAATTAGTTTACCTTTTATTTACAAATGCATTGAATATATTGTCTTGGATTTGGTTAACCCTTTCAGTTGCTCATCAATTTATGAATAATCTATTGTAATCATGCTAAGTTTAGTGTCCAACCTCCTTAACATTGCTCTCCAAAAGTGACTAGTAAAATTTCTATCTTGATTAGAAACAATATTTGAGAGTCCGCATAGGATCTCTACAAACAATCTAGCTAGTTTTGGAGTTTTAAAGTTAGAGGAGGTTGGAATAAATGGAGCTGATTTGTTCAAACTATCCACAGTTACATATACAAAGTCGTGCTCCCTAGTGTCTAGGTAATCCAACAATAAATCAATGGAAATGCTCTCCCATTTTCTCGAAGGAATTTCTCAAGGGTAGAGATCTTCAAATTTTAATGTTTGGACCTTATTGATGTGGTACTCACTACAAATTAGGACTTCCTCATACATTTTAGGCCAATAAAATTGCCTCTTAAGAAGACTATTTTGACACGTATAGAGTATTAGGTGCCAAAGTTCTTGCTTTATTAGAATAGACACTCTTTGTAGTGCAAATAGTGTTTATCAATGGCAAAATTGTTCCACTTGAATCCCTTTTGGAGATCCCTTGATGTTCCTTCCTACGTGGTGTTCGTTTCATTTGGATCTGCTATTTCAATGGTCTCAAATATTTTGAAATATGCACAATCAACTTAGCATTTCTCGTGAGAGGTGAGAGACTGCATAGAGATCGAAGCTCAATTGAGAGTACAGTTGACAGCAAAGAGAGTGCGTGTGAGAGTGAAGACACAACTCCCAATGCAATAATCAAAGAGTGTAAGGTGCAAGTACAAAGTACAACCCTTAAATCCTAGGGTTGCTAGAGCGTGTTCACACTCGAAAGGTGTAAAACATAATAAATGCCTAAATTGCGTAACATAGGTACATAAAATAAAAGAGAATAAATTAGGGGGAAGAAACCTCTTGTAAGGAGAGTAAAAAGTACCCCAATATCCTACCGAGGATCACCGACACCCCTCTGTGAGCATAGGTGTGAGTCAAACCCAACATACCCCCCTGGAGTGAAGAGTGATCAATATACAAGGATCATCTACCAAAGGAGATCGAATTTAAAGCATTGTGGAATGCTTCAAATTTGTCATGAGGAAGAGCTTTGGTGAAGATGTTTGCCACATTACTGGTGGTAGGACTATAAACAAGGCTGATATCTCCTGCATGTAGCCTCTCTCTGACAAAGTGAGAGTGAATCTCTGGGTTCCGTGCCACTCCAATGGCACTTTGACTGTCAGTAAACAAAGGAGTAGGCTCTGTGACAGATACATCTAAATCAGCCAACAAATGTCTCAGTCATACACATTCAACTTTGGTAGTGAAAGCTGCCTTGTATTTAGCTTCACTTGACAATGTGGCAACAATGGATTGTTTCTTGCTAAGCCGAAAGATGCAAGATGAGCCAAGAAAAAATAATTACCACTTGTAGAGTGACGTGAATCAAAATCACTAGCTCAATCTAAATCACTGTAAGTATGTGGTTGTAGTGGTCCCCCCTTGGCATAAAGCAAACCAAGAGTCCTAGTACCTTGCATGTAACGAAAAAAATGCTTCACAGCTTGCCAATGTGACATGCGTGGTTGGTGCATATATCTACTTAGGGCTGAAATTGCAATTTGAATGTGGCCTTGTGTTGCATAAGTAAATGAGACATCCAATTGTTGGAGCATATGTATGGATATCAAACAAATCATTATCATCATGCAAGGACAGCTTGAGTCCAGGTTACATTGGGGTACAAACTGGCTTGCAATCCTGTAAGCCAAACCTCTCAAGAAGTCTATCAATGTATCTAAACTGTGACAATCCAATGCCTCTAGCATCATGAATGAACAGAATACCCAAATAATAGTGCAAAGGCCCCAAATTTGACATCTCAAAAGTTTGCTACAAATTTTGTTTGAATGCTGAAATTTCATCAGCATGTGTCCTTGTAAGCAGAAGATCATCAACATAAAGACATATGACCAGTAAGGATCCCCCTCTTTGCATACATAAAGTGTGGACTCTAATGAGCTGTTAATGAACCCTTGGTTGAGTAAAAAGGCATCAATTTTCGCATACTAAGCTCGGGGAGCTTGCTTCAAACCATACAAAGCCTTTTTCAGCTTGCACACGAAGTGTTCGAATCCCACAAGTGCAAAACCAATGGGCTGCTGTACATACACTTCTTCTTGAAGTTTCCCATGTAAAAATGCAGTCTTAATATCAAGCTAGTGTAGAGTCCATCCATAATGGGCAGCCAAAGCAACCATAGATTGAATGGTAGTTATATGGGATGTAGGAGTAAATGTCTCCTCATAGTCAATGCCTTTCTTTTGTGTGTAGCCTTTAGTCACAAGCTTGGTTTATATTTGTCAATGGATCCATATGTATTTCTTTTTAGCTTATAGACCCACTTTGTACCAATGGCTTTTTTCCCAATTGGCAAGGACTCTAAATCCCATGTTTGTTCTTTATGATAGAATCAACTCCAACTTACATTGCTGCTATGCAATGCACCCTATGTTGTGTATCTGCAAAACATTCAGGCTCCTTATCATCAAATGTATCTGCTGCCGTAACAAACTCCATTGAATGGGCACCATCATGTAGACGAGCTTGCCTTCTAGTACGACCAGCAATAGGAGCATCTAAATGACTATTATTCATAGTTTGCAAGTACCATCTTGGCATATGCCTAGCTTTGTGATTGTGTATAAGCTCCTGTTGAACTTAAAATTCAGCATTTTGCAGAGTATTCAGATCAGCCATTGGCTAATTTTCTGCATTATCCAATGGAGCAGCTGGCTGAACATTAAGTTCACTTGTTGAAGCTCTAGCTATATCACTAAAAGAAATGGGCAGCAGCCCTTCAAATACATCATTGGTAGCCTGATATGTATCAAAACCAGCAAGGGATGATTCTGGTTTTTCATAAAAAACCACATCCCTATTGACAAATACCTTCTTAGAGATAGGATCATATAATCTATATCCTTTGCTCTCACTGGTGTACCCCACAAAAATGCATTTAATAGCCTTGTTATCCAACTTTGTTCTTAGTACCTTGGGTATGTGAGCATACACAAGACACCCTAAAGTACAAAAATGTCCAACAGAAGGTTTCTAGATGTTCCAAGCCTCAAAAGGCATGACATTCTCTAATGCCTTGGTAGGGCACCTGTTCAAAACATGGCAAGTACACATAATTGCTTCCATCCGAAAACTATGTGGCAAACTCTTTGCTTTCAGCATACATCTGGCTATCTCCATGAGTGACCGATTCTTCCTCTCTACAATCCCATTTTGCTGTGGAGTATAAGTAGTAGTGTACTGATGGACAATGCCTTTTTGCTTCAAAAAATTATTCAGCATAGAAGACATGTATTTTCCCCCTTGGTCCGAATGAAGACTTTTAATTTTGCAGCCAGATTGATTTGCAGCAAGTGCTACAAAAGCCGAAAATGCATCATGTACTTCTGACTTTTTCACCAAAGAGTAGACCCAATAAAAATGAGTAAAGACATCAATGAAAGTGACAAAATAGTAACAACCACCCAATGACTTTGTCTGCATAGGGCCACTTATATCCGAATGCACAATCTGTAAAAGCAATAGCATGAGGAAACGAAAAACAATGCATTTTTTCCAAAATGCATCCCTCACATATAGGTTCTATTCTTTGTTTGCAGGATGTATTATTTGTGCTAGGCAAAAAGAAGAATTTGTAGTCTAATTTTTCTTTGGCAAATTATGGTTTGCAAGTCACATTTGGTGATAACAGATGTATGTTCAGAGATAAAAAACACGTCTTTGGTTTTGACTAGCACTTTATGTCATGGTTATATGAGTTAGATGTTTTTTCAGTTGATGAATCACTCCCTTAGCATCTACTCTCACTCCTACTGTGTCACATGCAAAGTTATGGCATGCTTGCATGGGCCATGTAAACTATGGTAGCTTGATGCTTATGCACTGTATACAAATGCTTGATGGCAAAAACAATAGTCACGGTCTGCAACAAAAGACGTGGACTCAATAGCAGTAGAAGGGGCATCAGAAACAAACATCCTCGACTCCTTCTCCTTGGCTATGTGCTTTCTACATTTTGTGATATAGTGACCTGGCTTCTTGCAATAGTGGAATGTGCCCTTTTAGCTTGTGTGGCCCCTATTTTTTGCTGCTCTGTGAAGTACCTGAAGTCTCAAAGCTCTGTGGAGCACTTTTAGCTTGGTTGCCCTTGTCCTTCTACCTTGCCATAAAAGCCTTCTCAGAGGCTATGACATCCACCCCACTGTTCTTTCTTGTTTGCTCTTCCTCTAAGAGCAACCTAACCAACTGAAGGACAATAAGTGGCTGTGGGGAAATCCTCATTGTGAGATTCAAGACCGTATGAAAGGCCAAAGACGAGGGCGACAATGAATTCAAAGTAGTAGAGATCAATTGTGCATCTGAATAATACTCATCTACATTCATAAGCTGCTCATGCAAGTCTTGAATTTTATTGAGATAATTGTGTATAGAATCACCTTCATTCATCTTCACAATCTCAAGCTCTTTCTTCAAGAAAGAGATACATGTCTCATTTTTTCCAGCAAAAATTTGCTCTAGAGTTAGCCATGTTTCTCGTGAAGAAGCCGCAAATCGAATATGTGGGATGATGGACCGTTGAACTACCAATGCAATCAGTGACAATGTGTGAGCATCTTGTGTGTCCGAAGCCTTTTGTGCTATTGATCTTTGGGGAAGTGGTTGAGTTGGAGCAGGCTGAACAGGCTGAGCGGTCCGAGTTGCCCTTTGTCCACATCCTCCTAGAGGTGTAGCAGGAACCACAACTCCAGGCTGAACTTCCTCACCATTGGTATAATCCCAAAGATTCTTTGCAATTAGCACATTTTTCATCATAAAAGACCATAGAGAACAGTTGTTGCCATCCAACTTATCCTCCTTGGACACATATGTGAATATGTCACCTCCTTGATTGGTCATGGTAAATGTCACTGATCAAGGGGCACAAGAGCAATACTTCAAGCTGAACCAACCTGGAAATCTGAGAATTTCCAGAAATTACAGCAAGCATCCTGCTGTACTTGGCAAATCTAATCATAAAAAATTGTCTGATGTACACGCTGTCCAAGGCATAAACAATGCTCAGCAGCACAAAAAATGCAAAAGCCCCAAAATTTCTCGTCTCAAAATGCACAAATTCAGTCTATTACAGATTGTCACTGATGTACATTTGCCAATCTTTGAGCTGACATCAAAAGCCCCAAATTTTTGACCCGAAATTCACAAAACCTCTGTGAGAAATGTGTCCTAGACACTTGCAAGAATAGAGATATGCTGCCTGGGCACAAGCCCTTTCCTGAAGATGAAATCTGAATTAAAACAAATTAAAAATTTTGCCTTTTGTTACCTCTGATATGAGTTATCAAAACTGACAGGTTGTGAGCACCAGGGCACTGGCGATGGTGGAATCAAGCGGTGTTGCTGGAGGTCAAGCTGGAGGTGGGCGGTGACTGACCAGGGGGTTAGCAGCGTAGGCAGGAACAGGCGGTGCAGGAAGCAGCAGATGGAGACGAACAGGCTAGGTGGCGGGTGTTGACAGAGGTGTTGCCTAGGGCAGCTGCACATGGAACTGGCGCAGGTGGTGGGCGCTGCTTGCACGCTTGTCAAATGGGCAGAGGAGGCGAACAAGATAGGGCATTACTGGCGCTGACGGTGCAGACCAGTGAACTGGGCGGATGAGTTGGAGCTGCTGGTGGCGACTTTGGCTAGTGGGTGCCTGTTTGAAGGCACACAAAACTGTAGGTGGCGGCAGATAGGAGTAGGTGTAGGCGATTGTAGGCTTAGGTCGCTGGACTGGCAGCGCCTAGGGCAGCAGCTCTATGCAAGGAGTTGACTTGCTGCTAGTGGGGCTAAATGCTGCCTGTGGCTGTGGAGCTAAGAACAGCTGAGAGGTGGCAGCTTAGCTGGCGGTGGCCAGGAGTTGAGCTGAGCAGAGGGTTAGCTTTGATACCAAATGTGAGAGGTGAGAGAATGCATAGAGATCGAAGCTCAGCTGAGAGTATAGTTAACAGTGAAGAGAGTGTGTGTGAGTGAAGACATGACTCCCAATGCAATAATCAAAGTGTGTAAAGTGCAAGTACAAGTACAACCCTTAAACCTTTTAGGGTTGCTAGAGTGTGTTCACACTTGAAAGGTGTAAAACACAATAAGTACCCAAACTGTGTAAGATAGGCACATAAAATAAAAGAGAATAAAATTGGGGGAAAAAACCTCTCGTAAGGAGAGTAAAAAGTGTTGTGCCAGTGACACTCCTCTGTGAGCATAGGCGTGAATCAAACCCAACATTTCTCTCTAATGGATTCAAGCAGATCAGAAGTGAACCGAGTAAGACTCTTCATTATCATGGAAATTCTACCAAGGAAATTTGTAGTCATGCTGTTTTTTCCTTGTTTGTTGTGTTGTGGCCGTTGAGATTAATTTGATCTGTAAGTTAGTTAATGCTTTCTTGACCAAACACAATCGTCACTTCGGTACCCCATAAATAATACTGCCATTTCTGTAACGTATGTTTTATTGCTTACAACTTTCTTTTATAAGCAAAATAATTTTGTTGTGCTCGGTCAAGTTCTTGCTCTCAAAAGCTATGGATTAACCCTCTTGTATCAAGAGTGCACTTGTTGTAAAATTACTTGCCACAATTTTAACCTTAAAGGATTTGTTGGGATTATAGCAGCAAAGAAACACGCTCCTTTGGGTTTGAAACTTGTGAAACATTTCTAAAAATAAGAGACGTTTCAAAGAGTAAATTGTTGCATAAAGGCTATGGGATCTTAATAGGGGTCCTTTTTTCCCCCCCTTCTTCCACGCTTCTCCCATCAGTTTTGTTTCTTTGTCGTGTGTGGACGGTAGCGGTTTTTTAGCCTGCCAAAGTTGATTTTGGATGAGAGACTTACTTTTTGTACAATTTGTTTAGTTATTGGACTTTCTCACTCTAGTATCAATTCATGTCTCGAAAGTTGATTATAGGACTCTAGGCTCATTGATGAGTTATGTATGATCTATCAAGATTCATTTTGAAATTTAACATTGTCATTTTGTTTTGGAATGAGAATCATGATGTTGTAGCTTGACTTATTTCACATGGCACATGGACTATGTAGCATGTGTATTTCAATTTCTATGTGTGATATGCATGAATCATGATGTTTGAGGTTTGAATTATGATATCACTCAAAGACTAAACTTTGACACAACTCAATAATGGATGCGTAACGTATTATTTTCGAGCAACTCTCATGTATAATCATTTATGCTCAATTGATATTTCTTTGTCTAAGAGAGTTCCAAGGAGCTTTAAAACTTATTTCTCTTGTTTAAAACTATAAAGATTCCTTTATAAAAGAACTTGAGTTTCTTATTTTATCCCCTCTTGAAAGGAACTTACGAAACACATTTATGACATTTTGTTTCTAAATGTTTTTGGTTGCTATGGTTGGGATCCACTATATTCAAACTTGGAGTTGTAACAAATTAGCAATAGCTATCCTAAGCTTTCTATTTGGTTTGTTTGCCATTTAAAGTCGTTTCCTTTCTCTTTTCCTTTAAGTTGTTCGATAATGGGAATAGCTATCTTAATCCCCAACGAATCTTTAGTAAATCGAGGAAGATTTACAACTCTTAATTAGAGGCGGCCACTCCATAATGGTCGTAACTTTCTTAGATCCATCTTGATTTCCTTTTAGATAATATGCCCTAAATACTTGACTTGTTCTACAAAGAATTTACCCTTGGATTCTTTGGTATAATGGGAATGGGCTCTCAACAATCAGAATACTTTTCTTGGATGCTCCAAATGTTCTTTCTTTTATACTATAGTTCAGGATATCATTAAGAAAGACTACAACAAAGTGATCTAGATAGGGCCATAAGACATTATTCACAAGCTTCATGAACATGGCTGTGTTGAGCTAAAAATATATAGCTTTATTTAACCAGCCCCAAAACTTAAATTAATTAATAAATTAAAGCCTTTTATTAAAAATAAATGCGGTCCTAGAGAGTTTTGTGTCCCACATGCAACCATGATTTGGGAGGCCCCGAACTTTTAATAAATAGATATGCTGCCCTCCCATCCAATCAATCAACGAGCTACCACATCTCCAAAAACAACCTTGTTTTGCTGTCTCTCTTCTCCAATTGCCTATTTGTCACTGATCTAGCCCTATCTTGTTGCATTTGTTGCTATCAAATCCCTTAGGAGTACGACACTCTTTGCCCCAGTCTTCGAGACATGGGAATTTGTGAGTTAGTATTCATTTATTGCATGGCGTTTTTGCTACATAAACATTGTATTGTATTCAGATTGATTCATTTCATTATTCTTTGTGTTCATTGTCTCTGAGTTATCCTAACCCTAACTGTGTTCTATTATTAATTTGTGCTTTGTCGTATGATTGTAATTGAGTTTCTATGATAGGGCATTTCTTTATATGGTATTAGAGCTAGGTACTTCCTAAAGAAACCTAGACCCTGATTTAAAAGCTCTTCTCAGGAGCCAATGACTATAGTAGAATAGTTGACTTTGAACACGTCTACACCGACTCAGCTCTCAAAGGAGCCTATGTTGAGAATTGAACAAGAGTGGCATCCACTGTCAACTCCGTTAGGTTTCGACACAGTAAGATCCCTCTAATTACATCAGAGATATGTAGATGTCACAAGGACGTGAAATTTTATTACTTTGCTTAGCATTTGATTAAAAGTTAATCAAATGTACAAATGTGACTTGCACATGTGAGGGGTGCATGTCAATTATTTCACAATGTGGGACCAAGGACCTTGGAAAATTAGCGTGTGTCGAAGGAAAAAGTTGTAATAATCTATCCTTGATAAGTACTAGGTGATACTTGGTGCCAGATTTGGGCTAAGACCAATTTATTGGCCATTAATAATAGTGACGATTTTAGTGACTAGGCATTAGTTACCTAATTAATGCGAGTCTAAGAGTCAATAATTGCTCATGGACACTTGGGAGGCAAATCAGCCTAGCTAATTTAATTATTGGCTAGTGAAATTAATTTTTCGAGCACTAGAATAATTATTGAATTAAGTTTTAGAATTAAGCTAGATAATGCTAGAAAATGGGATTAGAAGGTTGCTACTTGGTAAAAATTTCCCATGTAAGTGGAAAAAACATTTTTGGGGGTTGATAGAAGTCTATTCCAGCCATTGTGAGAGAGAAGAATGCTATTGGAGAGGGAGGAGAGATTATAGAAATGTTCTATGGCATTGGAGACTTGCTTGGAAGCTGAAAATAGCTATTTGAAGGCTAGGATAGTAGGTGACAGTCTCAAAAGGGCCAAAACAGGGAGACGACAGCAGTTGGAGGTTGGTGATAGCTATTTTGGGCTCCCAAACTGAAGATGATTGCAGGTTGGACTTGGCCACAATCTAGAGGAGGGAGAGAGAGAGAGAGAGAGAGAGAGACAACAAACGATCTATGATGGAAGTAGATGGTGATGATTGGTCTAGTCTTTTCTCAATTCCCCTCAGTATTTTTGAGCAGTTTGGGAAATTAGAGAAAGTTCAATCAATCTTTGTTGTAAATTCTAATTTACTGTAGAAATTAGGATTTTGACAACTACCTCACGATGCTTGCTCAAAATTGAAGGCCTAAGACTTGAATTCCAATAGTTGAAATTGAAAAATTCCAAGGAGATTCAAGAGGGCATATACTTTCAATTTGGGGCTAAATTTGTATTGCAAGGAGCATGGTTAAGGGCAATTTCTTAAGCAAACCAAGGGGCAAATTGGTTTGAAGGCTTGTTGGTCATTAATGACAGCATGGAACACTTGGATTAGTGGAGGAGATCGGTGAATCTCAGTTGTACTCCATCCATTTGCAAGAAAAGATAAAGAAATACCAAAGGAGTCGCAAATTTTAGGGCCAACAAGTTGTTCATTGTCCAAGAAATAAGAGGTAAAGTGTACATTTTCATTTATGTGAATTAATTTTTTATTGTAATAATTGTTAAATTAGATTATTATCACCCTATTTGAGGAGAAAGTTTGGTTTCAATAGATGAGGAGCTGAAGTTGATCTTGGCTCATAGAGCCAGGAAGACCGAAGAGCTACATTGACAAGCCTTTAAACAAAAGCTGCATGAAAAAGGTATATATAATTCTTTCTTGTCAGATGTAGTGCATAAGTTTGATGATGTTGCAGGGCTGTCAAGACCTCCATTGGGGATGGGCCTCCCTCTTGGAGAGAGAGATTGAGAGTACCCTCCTTCCTTTTTTCCTCTCTCTCCTACTTCGATGCAAGGTATACAAGTCTCTTCTTTTGTTCCTTTGTTTGTTTCTTTTACTTCACCGCCTTTGCAATATGTTGGTAAAGGACAAGTCAAAGCTAGAGTTTCATATGTTGATCTCATGGAAAATCTTCCATTGAAGATCTACTCGTGTGTTAATACAAAAAGGGTTGATTATTTAAAAAAAGTATGGTATCTCTTCTTTTTTCCTTTCTTATTTTCATTATGCTTCTCAAAGTCGAAATGTGTTTGGTATATCATCTTCATTACATTCTTCATCTTCATCTTCATTTCAATTTCCATCAACTAATCAAATTCAAGTAAAGTCTGCGCGGTCCATTTCGAGAAGACAACATAGTCCTTGAAGAGGCATTGGCCTTGAACCAAAAGGCACAAGAGGTCTCTACAAGGTCTAAGCCACAAGATGCAACATGAGCAATGCATAGGGTTATTCCTTGCATTTAGCAGGTGTTGGAGTGCAAACAAGGTATAGACATTGGCACCGAGGGCAACAGAGGGCAGACGAAAGGAATCACTTGGAGGTAGGTCACAGATGCACTGCTCGTCTCTCTCATAGGGGTCGCAATCCCTATGGGGCCCAGAGGTACAATATGCTTGAGCTTGCACGTTGCAGGATGCAGGGTGGCAGGAAGGGTGACAAACATCTAGCTAAAGGTGCAAGCAAGTGAACCAGGTGCAGTAGAGTGACGAATGAGGCAGGATGAAAGCGTCAAAACCCTATTTGCAAATTGACGAACGCAGGATGTAGGCGCAGAAACCCTAGCTTACGACCAAGGTCATCCACCCTAGACAATGTATTATGACATGTGGGGAAGGTATCACTATCTTTTCTGTGAGGGCTTTGGACCTCTTTGTCATGTCATGGAGTAGGAGGATCAAAGATATCTAGGGCTTTTTCTCTTGGAGCTTCAAAGGCACCGCATAGCACTGCTATGAGACAAGAGACTAGCTCGCCCCCCTAGAGGGACCTAGGCAAAGAGAAGTGACAGATTTCTTTCATTGATCAGACCCCATAGGCACTACTATCTCAGTAGACACAAATTGAGCTTGCCAGACTACCCCTACTACATGCCGCAGAGTCACACTAGACAAGGCCATTGTACTTTGTCGAGCATGGCAACCTCGACCACACGGTTGACGACTGAGGGGTCTATATTATTGTCAGATTAGAGCCATCATTACGAGACACAAGAGACATTAGCAAGGGGGCCTTGGATCACATCATGGTTGGGATCATGCGTTGATCTTGACATTTAGAGAGGAGCTACTATAGCTAGACACTCTATACATTTAGTTTTTTAGACATAGAGATCTTTAGATGTTAGCTTTATACTATGATGTAATTTCCTTTCACTTTCATAATGAGATGACATTGGACAAAGATGTACTTTGGTTTTGTCTCATATGCCATTTTGTAGACGTTAATATATCTTTCTTTCTCTCTCTCTCTCTCTTGTGAAGAGGTTTGAATTAATGAATTTGAAATATTGAAATGCACACAAAATCCCGACTAGAGGAGGAGAAAATGCACTGAAAGACAATAAATTGAGTGCTCTAGAATGAGCTACCTACTCTGTCAAAACAAGTGACAGATAGGTCAACAGAGCTCCTAAAGTCCTCTTCTGACTACTATCCCCTCTCAGATCTTGGATGTGGTGGAAGGCCAAGGAAGAAACAGATCTTGGGTTGGCAAGAGGAATGCTTGTTACGTACATGCCATGATCAAGTGTACGGATTAATTCTTGCTCATGCCATACGAATCCACATCCCATGTGAATGCTTCCTTAACAGGACATCCTCGAGCCAAATATGCGAACCCAGCCTTGCCATGTCATCATAGAACCTTCTAGAAGATATGCCATGTCATTGCCTACATCATCGTTGATAATGTTATCATGGAATATTCTAGATCTTTAGTTTCCCTCTAAACTTATAAAAGGAGAGGCTTACCATAGAGCTCCTCAATCTTGCCAATGCCAGTCTTGGGAGCTCAAGGAGTTGAGACCTCCAAGTAAGTAACTTCGAGTTCCAGTTCTAGTTCTTGTCTAGTCATAGTATCTAGTTGTTATGGGAGGACTAGATTGTGCTTGAGAGACTAGACAAGATGCAAGATTTGTTACAAGAATTTTGATTACAAGATAATCTCACGTAGGGGCACAAGGTACAATGATAACTTAACAAGACGCAGAAAATCCCACAACCCGAGACCGTAGGTATGGATACAAGATATCAAAATTATAAGATCTCCCTGGACAGGGATGAACAATATACAAGACAATACTAGACAAGATCTCGTACTACGAGATTACAAGGTGATGAGACAAAGGAGTATAATGGAAGACAAGACAAAGGAGAATAATGGTTAAGTTATCATTATACATTGTGCCCCTATGTGGGATTATCTTGTAATTAAAATTCGTGTAACAAATCTTCATCTAGTCTAGTCTCTTGAGCATAGTCTAGTGCTCCCATAATAGTTTGGCACGACTACTTTCTAGCCCTATTGAGCACCATGGAGGTGACCCTTGAAAGAATTGTGGACTACCTTCAAAATCTCCAATAAAAAAATCAAGACTTGAATGAACAATAAGCGCAACTTCAAATAGAACACCCTATGCATCTAGGCCTTGTGCTTCAAGAGATGTAAGACCAGATTTGAGACTTGTAGAACGACAGAGGAAGTGATTAGATGATTCCATATGTTTATCAATCCCCAACAAGAGAACCCAAGATCAACATGCCCAAGAAGTTCAATGTTGACCGTTCAAAGTTCACGGGATTCTTGCAACAAGTAAAGCTCTATATTTGCATGCAACCGGATAGGTATCCATATGATGCTTCCAAGGTGGGATTCATTGGGACTTGGCTTTGTGGTCAAGCTTTATGATAGTTCACTCCAATCTTGGAAAATAATATGCTAGTACTTCATAACTACGAGGTATTTCTTTACAAGCTCCCTTCCACATTTGGAGATGTAGACATTGGTAGAGTAGTAGAAACAAAACTTTAGAAGCTACAACAAGATAACTGCCTTGCCTTTGCTTATGCATCTGAATTTAGGTACTTAATCTGTGACCTCACTTGGCTTGAGGAGTATTTTATCAGCCAATTCAGATGGGGTCTTCAAGATGACATCAAGGACCTCATGCTCACTATGCTTGAGGTAAAAACACTCAACGATTTTATCATACAAGCCATCTAGTGTGATAATAGATTGTTCGAGAGGAAGCAAGAAAAGCGAGAAGAATTAAGGCCTTGCCAATGGAATCGATCCCCAATTAGAGACCTAATGAGAGAAGAAACCAAGCTTGAACTGATGCAAATAGATAATACCAAGTTTCAGCCCTTGAACCCACAAGAAAAGCTAGGGGAAAAAGAGAATCATCTATGCCTATATTGTGGAAACCTTGGACACATCTCTCTAAATTGCCCAAATAAGAGGGCAAGAACCCTAGGAGTTGTTGCAACCATCCTCGAGCAAGGAAACGAGGATGTTCGGTTATAAATGAGACTGTACAACTGGACCTTGATATAAGAAAGGGCCTCTTGATCCTAGCCACACCCATGGAAACTTTCCTTGTCACAGTCCAGATGATCCTGCTAAGAAAGACCCTCTCTCTCAAAGCTATGGTCGACTTTGAGGCCTTTGCATGTTTCATTGATGATGACTTTGTGAATAGATACCAGATTCGGGTACTCCAAAAGACCAATCTTGCAATAGCTGAAGTTGTGGATGGAAGACCTCTAGCATCTGGAGATATTACCAAGGAAACCCGACCACTCGTGCTAACTCTTAGCGATCACAAATCTTGTGTATGCTTTAATGTCATATCTAGTCCCACAAATCCAATCATCCTTGGGATGCCTTGGCTAAAGAAACACAACCTAGAAATTGATTGGGTTAAGCAAAAGATTGCATGTCGTGAAAATCAAGGAAAGTTGGTATATCTAGGAGCCAAAGCCTTTATGCACATAGTAAGGCATGAACTGATCTACATGATATATCATATGCTAGCTCAAGAATCTAGTAAGGATGAGTCAATCAAGCTGCCAAGCCAGTATCAAGAATTCCAAGATGTCTTTGAAAAAAAGAATGCAGATTCTCTTGCCCGAACACAGACCATATGATTGTGCTATAGAACTCCATGAGGGGGCTCAACCACCTTTTGGACCTATCTACAGGTTATCCCTTGATGAACTAGCTGAACTATGCAAGAACATTGATGAGAACTTAGCCAAGGGGTTCATTAGGCACTCGAAGTCTCTTGCTAGAATCCCAATTCCGTTCGTGAAGAAGAAAGACGGCTCGCTTGGAGTGTGTGTGGATTATCGAGGACTCAACAAGATAACAGTCAAGAATCAATACCCTTTGCTGTTGATACCAGAGCTCTTGGAATGCCGAAAAGCCAAGATCTTCACAAAGATTGATCTACAAGGGGCTTATAATGTTGTATAGAGTAGAGAAGGAGACAAATGGAAGATAGCATTTTGCACAAGGTATGGTCACTTTGAGTATATTGTTATGCCATTCGGTCTCACCAATGCTCCTACTTGCAGTGTTTCAACATATGATGAATGATATCTTCTGAGAGAATCTAGATGATTTTGTAGTTATATACTTGGATGACATTTTGATATTCTCAAAAGATCCAAAGGAGCATGAGCACCATGCAAAACTAGTTTTAGAAAAGCTCAGAGAAAAAGGAGTATAAGCAAAACTTGAGGTGTGTTTTTTCTATCTGAGAAAAGTGGAATTCTTGGGGTACAATGTTTCCCAGAGAGGAATCTTCATGGACCCCAAGAAGATCAAGACTATTCTTGATCGACAGACACCCACATGAGTCGGCGATGTCCAATGTTTCCTTTGCCAACTTCTACAGGATTTTTATCAAGGATTAATCAAAGATAGTCACACCACTCACTAGACCCATAGGAAACTCAAAGTTCTCATGGATCTCAAAATCCGAGAAGGCCTTCCAGACCCTGAAGACCACTTTCACCACTACCATGATCGTAGTCCACCCAAATTCTACCAAGCCATTTTTCTCGGAGACCGATGCATCAGACTATGCCTTAGGAGCCATCTTGTCCCAGAATGGAGATGATGGTCATATGCATCCAGTGGCATTCCACTCAAGAAAGTTCTCCCCTCCAGATGTAAACTATGAGATCCATGACAAAGAACTCCTTGTGATTGTAGATGCCTTTGATACTTAGGATCATTATCTAGAGGTTGCAGCTCCGTCTATACAGATCACAAAAATCTAGAATACTTTATAACAACCGCATCCTCAATCAAAGACAATCTCGTTGGAGTAACTTCTTATCTAGGTTTGACTTTGTCATCACCTATCGCCGAGGACGCCAACAATGCCAATTAGATGCTTTATCAAGAAGATCCTACCTGACACCTAAGAAGGGAGAAGAAGCTTTTGATCAACAACGAGCAATACTACTTAAGTGAGAGCACCTCTAGCTAGTAGCCATCTCCAGTTGTCACCAAGGCGAACCTACCTTGATTCAATTAATCCATGAAGCTTGATGATTTGACCAACAATGTCAAGAGAGAAAATCAAGAGGGAAAAGGAAATGGAGTTTGTGAGTTTTAGGAAACTAATCGATTGTTATACTAACGCTTTGGAGTTAATAAGACCTTGGAGCTTATGTCAAGAGATTTTTGGTGGCCCCAAATGTGGAAAGAAGTTAAGAAATATATAAAATCATGCGATACCTGCAACAGGGCCAAGGTACCTCGTGACAAACCACATGGCCTCTTGCAACCCTTGCCCATTCCAGTGTAACCTTGTCTTCTTTGTCCATTGATTTCATAACAGATCTTTTCAAATTAGACAAATACGACTCTATTCTTGTTGTGGTAGATGGGTTTACAAAAATGATACATTTCATCCCTGCCACCAAGACCATTAGAGGCGCAGCTACCGCTAGACTATTCCTTAGATACATTTTCAGATTGCATAGACTCCTAGATGACATCATCAACGATTGGGGTCTCCAATTCATATCTAGTTTTTGGAAGTGCCTTTGCAACCTCCTTGGAATCCAAGTTAAGTTATCCACAGCCAATCATCCACAGACTGATGGTCAAATAGAATGGGTAAATCAATTGTAGAGTTTGCTTATAACAATCGTATCCATGCATTTATCAAGTAAACTCCTTTCTTTACAAACTATGACTAGGATCCAAGGATGGATGTACATCTCTCCAATCAAGTAAAGAACCCTGCCACTCGAGATAAAGCTCAAATTACCTAGTAGATAAACACTAAGAACTCAAGCAACAAATCCAAAAGGCTCAGAATCAGTACCAGCACTATGCGAACTAGTATTATCTCTAATATTCAGCATGCAAAGTTTGCGATAAAGTATGGTTACTCAAGTATAACCTTGAGACAACATGGCCCTCCACTAAGCTAGATCACCAGAGATTTGGGCCCTTCACTATTGTAGCCGAGATCAACCCAGTTGCTTATTGACTGCAACTCCCCAGCACCATGAAGATCCAAACAGTCTTCCATGTTTCCTTGCTCAAGCCATACCATAGCTCACCACGGGGTGGGGGGTAGGGGAGGGGGGGGGGGGAGAGATCTAACCCCCCATCACCTGTCCAAATTGAAGATCGTGAAGAATTTGAGGTTGAGCATGGCTTAGACTCGAGGATCTCCCGAGGTTGATTGAAATACCTTGTTCATTGGAAAGGATATGACATTAATGATCGTAGTTGGGAACCTGCAGAATATCTGCAAAGAGCCCCTCTCAAAGTTAAAGGATTTCTTAAGAGGAATCCAACGAAACTTTAACCAAAGCATCGAGCCATTCCTCGTGGAACTCATTGCTAGAGGAGAGGGTGATATCATAGACATGCCATGATCAAGTGTACGGATTAATTCTTGCTCATGCCATATGAATCAACACCCCATGCCAATGCATCCTTATTAACAAGACATCCTCCAGCCAACCATGCGAACCCACCCTTGCCATGTCATCATAGAACCTTTTAGAAGATATGCCATGTCATTGCCTGTATCATCCATGATGTCGTCATGGAACATTCTAGAAGATCTTTAGCCGCTCTCCAACACCTATAAAAGGAAGGGCTTGCCATAGAGCTCCTTAGTCTTGCCAATGCCAATCTTGGGAGCTCGAGGAGTTGAGACCTCCAAGTAAGTAACTTCGAGTTCTAGTTCTAGTTCTTGTCTAGTCATGTTATCTAGTCTTGTCTTGTCTTCCATTATACTCGTGTTGTCTCGTCACCTTGTAATCTTCTAGTACGAGATCTTGTCTAGTACTGTCTTGTATCTTGTTCATCCCCGTCGAGGGAGATCTTGTAATTTTGATATCTTGTATCTATACCTACGGTTTGGGTTTGTGGGATCCGGCATATCTTATCGAGTCGTGTTGTCTATATCTACATTCCCATGTTGTGGGATTTTTCCGCATCCTGTGAAGTTATCATTGTATCTTGTGCCCCTACGTGGGATTATCTTGTAATCAGAAATCTTGTAACAAATTCTGCATCTAGTCTAGTCTCTCGAGCACAGTCTAGTGCTCCCATAACAATGCCAATGTTGATGAAGTCCGTTGATGTAGATTGTTGATGAAAAAGCTCTTTGCGATCTTGGGAAACCCCCTCTGAAACATTGGGGCCAGGGAATCCACAACGGCATCATTGAGATGATCTCCCTCTAAAAGGGATGGCGTGTATGAGGGAACCACCGGAGGAGAGGGTGGGGGATGGGAAGGAACTTGTGGACTAGATGGTGCACAAGTGGGAATGGGTCTAGCAATAGACGATTGCCTCAGAGGACCTTGCTTAAGAGGAGGGGCATGGAGCTTGTAAAGCCCGCTCTCCTTCCAACCTATCACGATAACGGCCTGCTCGGTGAAGATAACGCGAGTACCAAGCCTAGTAAGGCCATAAATTGAGAGGAGTGGATAGCCCAAGTTTAGAACAAAAAGGGCTTGTGAAAGAGAGCTCAAAGCGTGGTCGAAAACAAAGTCAAAGTGCCAACACCACAAATAGATACTGATACAATGTCAGCAACAATGTTTGAATCCTTAGAAGGGCTTAGATCCTCTAACAAATCACCTCATGGAATCATATGACTAGAAGCTCCACTATCAACTAGTCAAGGTTTCTCAAAAGACGATGCAACCATTGAAGAAGGCTCCTTCGACTCAACAATATGAAGGAACACTGACTCATGGATAACCGCTGGAGTAGAGGTACAATGTTCAGGCTTTGGATGTGTCCCCTTGTCAGAATATGGGCATTTAGGCTTCTCCGAGTCGGAGTTAAGAGCCTGAAGAAGTCTCTTGTCTTTTAGCCTTTGACTTGCCTTTCTTCTTTCCCCCTCCCGAAGTTGCAACAAAAGCTTTAGTTGAGGTGGATCAATTGGCAACCTCTTTGGCACGCTCGTCATGCTCAAAACAAGTGGGGCAAGCTCCTCCCATAGAAGCTTCTCACGGGTTGTCAATGTAAGAAGGTTGGTGTAGAAGACATCAAATTGGGGAGATGGCAATTGAGTCAAAAGAATCAATCATAGTCATATCCTTTGAAGAGATTATCCCGTGCCAAGGGACACAAACTCATCCCTCATATCCTCTAACGTGTTAATATGACCCTTCATGGAAGGAGAATCATCAAGAGTGAGCATTCGTAATTTCTTCTCGAGAGTAATTTGGTGGGCAAAGTTCTTCTAATGGTACAAAGAAGCAAGCTTTGTCCACACTTGCGTTGCTTTCCGCAACTTGCATGCATGCACTAGGACAGAATCCTGTAAGCTCGTAAAGAGGAAAGATTGGGCTCTAGAGTTGAGCTGATTGCAGAAGGCTGCATGATCTATTGATGATCCAACGGTGGGATCCTCCACTGGATGGGGAATAGGATGGGTAACAAACTCCGAAAGATCAAAGATATCAGGGATACATTCCAGCTTACACGACCAAAGCGAGTAGTTTGAGCTGATCCTCTTTGGGTAAAGAAGGGGAGTATGGGCTTTTGTACAGAGGGTGCCATGGATGGTATATGGAGGTCAGTAGAATGGGCCTTCTATGAGACATGGATAGAACAGGGAGGAGAGGGTTCCCGAAAAAACGTGCTAGGTGACCTCCGTTCTTCATGATCCGCGCAATAATCTCGCTGCTAGGTGACCTCCGTTCTTCAAAGTTGTGAAACTGGTGGTAAGACATCTTCAAAATCCTACAAGGCACCCACAAGAAATTTGCGGTTTAGCGGTAGATAGCCCCAAAACAGGAGGAAATGGCTACAGGATCACAACGAAATTGATGTAGAGAGTCTACTTGGGGGAGGAATAGTATCGCCAACACAAAGAAGCTATCGTCTTCAAGAAGAAAGCTGCGTTTTCAGCAAAATGCAGATGTGGATAGCCTCCTTTGCAAGAATCAACACTTTGATACCATGTTCTGATACCATGTGAGAGTGTGCAATGGAAACATAGAGACAAAGGAACATAGAGAGACTGTGAGAAAAGAAAAATGAAATCTGCATTGAACAAGAAAGAATGCTGATACAAACGGGAAAGTGGAAGGAGACTGATCAGTCCTTGCAAGCAGCCCGTAGCGTTAGTGAGGGTACTAGAACAGGCTGACGATGATGGCAACACTGGAGATGGAGGAAGATGGTGGTGTCGTGCACTTGCCAAGGAAGAAGGAAGATGAATGAATGATGGGAGGGATAGGCTATATATAGCCAAAAATGCCCAAATATGGTGGACTTGCATGAGGGGAGGCTGTGAATGCTGGCTGACCAGCAATAAATGCTGGTCATTTGATGAATAAAATGCCAGAAAAATAGGGGTGACCTTGGAAAAAGTCCTAGATGACAATGACAATATCCGCTAGGTGTAGGGAGACCGTGGAAAGTAGTAACAGCCCGAGAAATGTACACAAAATCCGGATTGGAGGAGAAAATGCATTGAAAGGAAATAAATTGAGTGCTCTAGAATGAGCTACCTCCTCCCTCAAAACAAGTGATAGACAGGTCAGAGCTCCTAGAGTCCTCATTTGACTTAGACTGAGTCTCATGGGTAGGAGATCACAAGGCATGATAAACATGATTGCTAACAACTCCAGTTGGGAAAGGCTTCAGTTAATCAAGTATACCATGTTATGATTAATGACCACCATTGGCTGGTCGCTAAGGCCAATACTGTCTGGGGTGTGCACAAATCTCAGCATTGGTGGAAAATGACTATCATGGAGGGTTGGTTCAATAAGACATCGTATAAAAGTAAAGTCTTCTTTTGGTGTGTCATGGTTGATGGGCTGCCTCTTGCTGCGGCACTTGCAAAACACCACATCTCTAATGGTGCTTCTTGTTTTTGCTTCACCACTGTCGTGGAAACTTCTCACTACTATTTTGTTTGTGCCCTTTGGCACAGAAAATCTGGTCCCTATTATTTGCTACTTGGTAGGATGTGGTTGGTAGTCACTGCATCCCTTTCATCAGGTCTTTCCTTGGCTCAAATACCCTTCTTTGGCACAACCACATATGAAGATATTGTTTCCATTCCTATGTTTTTGGGACTGCTAGCACAATTAGACAATTTGGAATGCTTTTGTTTTTGATTCCGCATCTAGGGTGCAAACTCACCTCACCAATTTGAAAGGTCTTCTACATTGACAACTTGATCTTATTCAGCACACCAATCTCCTTTCTAGGGAGGACTTGGTCCCTTGGCCTACGACTCTTGTTGCTTCTTTGGTGTGACTTTTGTACTATTTTAGTTATTTGAACTCTTGTAAAGCGAGTTTATGCACAGCGGCCTAGAGACATCCTCCATCTTGTAATCATGTAATCTTGTACTTTTTTTGTAACTAATACAATTACCTAGAGAGAGAGAGAGAGAGAGAGAGAGAGAGAGAGAGAGAGAGAGGTGTAATCAATCAGCAAAATCAGTTTTTGGAAGATGTTCAACACCTGATAGCTTCTTTTAGCTTGAAGGTTCTATCCAGAGGGATGGAAGCATGGGCGGTTTTTAGGGATAATGCGTGAGCCTTATCCCAACAATATGGTATTCAGCATGCTTCCTTGTTTCGAGCTGAATTACAACATGCTCAAGCTTTATTAGCTCATTCCTTGGCTTTGTGTCAGATTGGGGATTCCGATGATGACTTGCTCACTTGCATTGAATGGTTGAAAGGCAGGGTCCAATCTCTTCAGGAAGAGGAGTATGCAAAATACAAACTGTTAGCCAGAGCCGAAGCATTACATGATAACAAGAGTCAAACTCATCAATTTTTTGCTCGTTTGCATCAGAAATATGCTCGGGAAAATATTATGCGCTTAAAGGATGGGCAAGATGATATGGTGACTGATCCTACCTCCATTATTCAGATGACTGTTGACTTTTATAGGGCCTTGTTGGGTCCATAAGAGATCCTTTCAGATGCTATTCTCTTTGCTCGAACATACATTCGTGATTTGGTTAGTAATCAGGTCAAACCAGAATGGGTGGATTTAATGGAGGCTGATATTTCTGAAGAGGAAGTGGAAGAAGTGCTGTCTCACTTGCCTCCAAGGAAAAGTCCAGGCTGGGATGGACTACCTAATGAGCTGTTTTCAGCCAATGTGGAACTGCTTAAGGATCCATTAACTCGATTGTGTTAGCAGGTGTGGAACTCGGGTATGATGCCTTCAGATTGGAAGATTGCAATCATAAGGTTGTTGCCCAAAGTTCCCTCTCCGACCTCTTTGAAACAATGGAGACCCATTTCAGTTATGGGATCATTATATAAAATCTTCTCCAAGATTATTGCCAACAGATTGGAGAAAGTATTTCCGCACCTCATTCATCCACGTCAATACGGTTTCATTAAAGATTGGAATATAATGCACAACATTTTGAATGTCCAAAATCGATTATGCCAAAGCTTCTAGCCAGCAGGTTGCTATGCTTCAGTTGGATATTGAGAAGGCATTTGATCATGTTAGTTGGTCATTTCAAAGGCAATTAATGTCTACAATGGGTTTTGGCCCCCTTATGATTTCTCTAGTTGATACCATCAGTCAAGGAGGTGTGGCCCACATTGCTCTTAATGGAGGGATTACGGAGGAAATCGCCTTATCTCGGTCTCTTCGGCAAGGCTGTCCACTCAGCCCCTTGCTATTTGCTTTGGTAACTCACCCGATGCTCTCATTATTGGATAAGTTGGCAGCTCAAGGTGAGATAGTTGGGTTATCTCTTTCTGGTAGTGATCAGTTGGTGGGCCAATCTTTGGCAGATAATTCTTTTATGTTCCTCAAGGCGGATCTTATTAATGTCAATTGGGCAATGGTGGCTTGGAACCTTTTTGGTTTGGCATCGGGTCTTCACATTAATACTCAGAAATCCACCCTTCTCTCCTGTACAAAGAATGATCTGCAGGCCTTGGGATGGAATGAAATTGTGATCTCGAGGGGCAATATAACTAGATACCTGGGATATCCTATTGGTGTGGAGGTTGTTCCCCGTGCTTTGTTGGATTGGATGGCATCCCGAATTCATGACAGGTTCATGTACTGGAAATCTTAGAGTTGGCCTCTTCATGTTAGGCCAAAAGTGGCTCAATGCATTATGATTAGTATGATTTCATTCTTTTTGCCATTGTTACCTTGGACTAAGAAGTCCCTTTTGGATTTGGTCCAGCCTATCAGATTTATGTTGTGGAAAAAGAAAGGTAATCGTTTGGGGCAGGTATGGATCTCCTGGCAGCATGTCACCACTCCGAAAAGGATGGGGGGTGCAGCTTTGGTGGATATTAATTTGCATATGGCCGCTTTGAGGCTGTCCCTTTTGTAGAGTCTATGTATTCAGTGTCATCCTTGGTTAGATATTGCCAAATTCTTCATAGAAAAGACTGGCATCTCTCATGGAAGCACGGTTATTCATGCTTCTTGGTGGCATGCGCTTAATTCTACGAGGCCCATAAAGGTCTCCCAGTCTTTTCTTCTTTCTCATTTAATTGCTTCTTGGCAAGAGATGCTTCGTTTTGCTGTCTGGCATCCTCTGGATATTTGAAAGAAGGAAAATTCATTGCAAGGAGAAATATTGGCTTTCTCAAGGTTATTGGATTGGCCGCATAAAGATTTGCAGAACGATAAGTTTAATCGGATGGCTAGGTTGGGGTTGAAGACAGTCTGTGATGGGGTTATTTCTGGGCAGCCCCACCTTTATTCTTTTAGGTGTATTTGTCAGTACTTTAGAGTGCCTTGTGGATATAGGGACATTTGGTCGTCAATACAAGACTGTCTTCAGAGGTTCTCTCCTTTGCTTGCGTTATAGCCATTGCATCCATGGCGTGATTGGAAGTTTGTGCTTCCTGATGACTTTCAGAAAAGGTCAGCGAATTAGATATACTATCAGATGGTGGAAAAGATGGGTCACGGGGAAGGTTAATAAGTTCTGGCATCTCAGGGATAGCAAAAAGAAGTGGCTGGATAGATTTATCCAGCTTTGGAAGTCTAAGGTTCCGTATCAGGGTAAAGTGTTCATGTGGCGGCTGCTCATTGGGGGTCTTCCAACGGGAGAAGTGCTCCGTGCCCGAAAGATCTTTGCAGGGCGTTGTGTTTTCTGTACTACATGCGATGAGACATTGCTTCACCTCTTTGTCTCTTGCCTTGTTGTGTGACAGATCTGGAATTTCATTTCCCGTGCGTGGTTCTCGGTGACCCAACACCGCATACCAGTTCGTTCATGGATTATGGGAAATATGTCCTCTATGCCCTCTTTGTCTTCAGATTGTTCCTGCCTATTCCATTTTCTTAGATGGACAGCCCTGGGGCACATATGGTGTACTCATAATGCCTTTATTTTTGATTTGGCATCGGGCATCCATGGGCATGTGGCCCGTGTGCATGGATTGGTGTTATGGCAAATCACTTCTATGATGTCAGCTGACCTGGTCCTTCTGGACATTGCTGCTCCCTGGCTGGTGATTGTTCGCTCTACTCCAGCTGTTCTTTCTGTTTGATTTATTAGAATTGGTTATGTAATAGGTCATTCTGAGAGCTTGCTTGCATCTTGTAAATTTCTACAGAGATAGTGTGAGAGAGATTGAGTATGCTGACCTGATGGTCTGATGTAATAGAATGTAAGAGATAGAGAGAGAATGTTGACCTGATGGTCTCATGTAAATATTTACTACTTAATTCAATTATCTTCATGAAAAAAAGAAGAAGAGGTGTAATCATGTAATCTTGTACTTTTTTTGTAATTAATACAATTAGCTATATATATATACTTAATTCAATTATCTTCATGAAAAAAAGAAGAAGAGGTGTAATCATGTAATCTTGTACTTTTTTTGTAATTAATACAATTACCTATATATATATATATATATATATATATATATATAGAGAGAGAGAGAGAGAGAGAGAGAGAGAGAGAGAGAGAGAGGTGTTTGTTGTTATAAGGCTCTGCATGCAGTTGATTTACATGCCTTGTTTTGAGAAAATTTCAGGTTGATGCAATGTTTGGGCTGACAGAACATGTAGGTCTCCTTCGAGCATTATTAACAAAGTATACATTTGCCCAAAATCGGCAGACAATCTTAGCCAGTGCTACAATTCCCCAACATACCCAGTTCATTGGGAAATGTATTAGTGAAAAATGGGTGAAGGTAGCATCCTCTGTCTTTCATCCTGCAGTTAGAATTCACAAGAAGATGTTTAGTTTGTCTGTGATGCTAACTTCTTTCAAACAAGTCACAGTTTTGAGGGCTCAAGTACTTGCTTATGGGGGAGTTGGCAATATTGCTTAATTGTATTCTGATGTGGCGAAGAATGTTGTTGGAAACAAACCAACCATTGGAATTATCAAAAGATTCACAATTGTTTTCAGTCTGTATGTCTGATTTAGCATGAAGTCATTCTGGTTTTCTTCTTATATGCATCAGATGAGGGAGTTGGCAATATTGCTTAATTGTATTCTGATGTGGGCAAAGGATCTCAGAAACAAACCAACCATCAGAACTATCAAAAGATTTGCAATTGTTTTCTGTCTCTATGTCTGATTTAACATGAAGTCATTCTGGTTTTCTTTTTACATGCATCGGATGTTAATTGAAATGCCAACTCGAGGCATTAACCTTGCACATGATTTTTTTGTGGAGGCTCGTTTTCCAAAAAAACTGGAGGCCTAATGATGGAACAGGGTACGTGAAGCATTAAAGGAAGGATGAAGGCAACCACGAGCCACGAACCACAATGTCCTCTTGAAGGGATAGGAGGGTAGTGGAAGGGGTTGGTGAGAGAAGGGAAGAGTGTTTGATGATGGAGAAAGAGGGGTGAAGAATGACTGATGAGTGGTGGGGTGGTGAAGAATGAATGAAGTGATTGCCTATTTATAGGGATAAGCTATCTAGTGTGGCACACCACTATGTGCATAGTTGCCTCTGTACGACATGCCGTACAATTCGTATGGTACGTACTAGTACAAATTCATATGTTTTTTTGGGCCTATTTGGGCCACCTAGTCTACGCGTCCTCGATTCCGCATCCTGCGCCCCCGCCTTTACTCCTGCACGTTTCGCGTGCCTATGTTGCACTTTTTTGGGGGGTGGGGGGGTGGGGAGCTTGGATACCTCATCTTCCCCCCCCCCCCCCCCAAAACCCAGCCCTCTTTGGAAATCTTGATTCTTGAATGGACTTGTGATTTGTCAATTCTCGAATCTCACCTCCCATTCCCTCTTTCCCGCACCCTATCGAAGCATTTGCCATTCTCAAATCTCATCTCCCATCCCCTCTATCCCGCACCCTATCAAAGCATTTGCCATTCTCATCTTCCATCCCCTCTCTCTCACTCGTGCTCTTTCAACTTTACCCTAACCCTCGGGCCTTTGGAGTCTTCCTCCCTTTCAACTTTCAAGACTCAAGTTTCAAGAGTCGAGACTCAAGCATCTCTCTCTCTCTCTCTCTCTCTCTCTCTCTCGGGCCTCTTTATCCATCATTGGCACCATTACTCCTGAGAAGCACGAGGCCTTCAATTTGCATGCGATGCATGTGGAGAGGGACACAAAGAAGTCCAACTCCCACCATTAGACATGCAAGTATTGCAGGAAGCGCTATATAAGTGGTGCAACTTGGCTTCTCCAATATATTTCCAAGACGGGGAGGCAAGTTGCTCCATGCAAGGAGATCCCTCAAAACATTGCGGAGGAGATTCTTGCCAAGATGAGAGGGGGATTCACAAGAGGAGGAGGAAGTGGCTTATCGACACCAACTCCTATGCCTACTAATGAGGAAGCATACAATGTGGGCATATCTTCAATCGATGCGGGAGAGGTTTCTACCATTGATGGTGGGGGACTCCACATCCGCATTCAACTCCGGTAAAAGACAAAGAGTGGAGGCTCATGCGGTGCCAGAGAGACAATCCTCTCTCTCTCAAGCTCACGGCCATATGCGTGGATCAGTTGCCTTTCTTAGAGAAAGGCAACGACTTGCGGACATTGAAATTGCACGCATGTGAAGGATGGACTGGTGTCACATACAATGACATGAGGACGAAAAAGATTGATGAAGAGAAGGAGAGGATTGATAGAGCCCTTGATCCTATTCAGGCCGCATGGATAAAATATGGTTACTCCATTCTCATCGACGGATGGAGTGATTGTAAGAAACGGGGCATCATTAACATACTCGTCGTCTCACGTCCACTCGGTACTTACTTTTTGCGGGCCGTAGATACTAGCAAGAGGGGGAGAAAAATGATGGCACATTATTTTGGTGGCAAAACTTTGGATATGCACTGGAGACCATTCAGTCCTTAGCCATGAGGATCCTTGCCTAGGATTACTCTTCGGGTGCATGTGAGAGGAACTGGAGTGCCTATTCTCTCATTCACACAAAGATTCACAATTGGCTTAGCACACGACAGTTAGAGCAGCTAGTCTATTGCTGCACTAACTTACACATGATGAGGGCTATGATGAGCATGGGTAGTCCGAAGTAGGTAAAGTTTAAACACTTAACCATAACATTTTAAATTTGTTGTTTTAACTTTTAAACTTTGAACTTTGAAGTTTATACTTTATAATTTAGACTTTAGCATTTACAATGATCAATCTTACGTGCATCACTGTATTATGTAGGTGAATGTTGATACATTTAAGTTGACGGGCAACACTCTTCCGAGTATACATAAGGAGGTGGACGAGGAGGAGATGATTTTTGCAGAGCTCTATAGAGAGCTTATAGCAGCAGATACTCATGATACTTGTAGTCAGCGTGCTCGTGGGTGAGGAGTTTGAGTAGGTGGTAGCAAGGGCATGGTCATTCGATGCCCTCCATCATCGAGGAGGGGTGGTTTGAGTGGCTTGCAAATATATGTAAGGCGGGGCTCTAGTAGCGCACATTCTGTGTCTCATGATGATATCCCCCGTTTGCCTACACAGTCGCCACCTAGGGAGCCATCATTTGATGATGATGGTAACCTCATTAGTGAGGATAAGTATGAGTGTGTCTCATCATCGGATGCAGAGGAGTCATCTTCAGACTCTCTTGATGAGCACTCAGATGGTTCTGATGATGATGATGATGATGATGATAGTGATGCCTCATCATAGATTTATATGAAATAGGTCTTTTTTTTGTATCAGATATACTAGACTGTTGTTGTATCGCATGTTTTGTGCAGCCCATGTGACCGCGATGGTCTCACCCTCATGTATTTATCTTTTTCTATAATGAAATGGCTATTTCCACTTTAAACATGTATTCTATGATCTATCATTTAATGATTTATGGTTTTGTTATTTAAAAAATCATCTTAATTTTTTTCGTATTGTTATCGTACCGTAGCTTATAAAATCATAATGTACCATTTAGTTCTGTATTTTATCGTACCATACCGTATCGTACATTTCGTACTTGACAACTATGACTATGTGGATAGCCACTAAAAAAGTGGCCAAAATGCGGATACTATCCCTTTTTAGGGTTGTTAGTACAAAACTGTAAATGAAGTTTGTAAACTGAAGAAGTGGTTTCTCAAACCCCCTTTCAGGCTCAAAAAGAGGTGAAGAAAGAGGAATTCAAAGATCTCGTTACGAAGTCGCGATTGGATCTCCAAGGCCCTAATTTAAGTGGTCTTTGAAGATCTTGGGTATTAGGAGGAGAAATGACTGCTTGATAAATGGTGGGTGATGAACTTCATGGTGAGGAGGTACCCCCTCTAAGGGTGGTGGTGGAGTTGTCTTTTGAAGCCAAAGAAGAAAAAGCTCTAAGGGCAAAGAGAGTGGTCCCCTTCTGAAGCCCCCTCTACAAGACGAAATATATAATTTGAAAGAGAGAGAAAATAGGGGGAGAGAAAGGAAAAAAAAGAAAATAAAAAAATAGAGAGAAGAAAAAATATATAGAGAGAAAAGAGAGCGAGCTTGAAAGAGAAAGAGAGAAGAAAAGAAAAATAAGAGAGAGAGAGAGAGAGAGAGAGAGAGAGAGAGAGAGAGAGAGAGAGAGAGAGAGAGAGTATATTAACGTCTCTAAAAGGCCAATGTGGCCTATGAGACCAAAGCAGTACATACAATGATGGTGTGTTTCTCATCTGGAATGAGAAAAAAGATGAAAAACATGCCTATAAGACTAAAAAAGAAATGAAGTAGTGTCCTATAAAAGGGGAAACATGTCAGTGATCTGAAAGTGAGAGTAGAGAAAGGAAAACTCTCCATCAATGATATGTCTGTTCTCTAGGGAGGTGTATCTTTGCATGGTCTCGGCATCTGTCTTTTGTGGCGCTCAATGATGGCTTTAATTTGTCTGTGGTGTGGATGTCTAGACCTTCGTCCGGGTGGACGTGGGCGCCTAGACCGGCTAAGTGCCACTGCTCTATCCAAAGGGACACCTACAGAGGATGAGGTCCAATGATGATGTACTCCTGTAGGCTGTGTGGCAGTAGTAGTGGTATCTGCCATACTCTATCGTGTATCAGTGAAAAAATCAGTGACTGCTCTCTGTTTATGTGAGCCGAGCTGTGGGGGCCTCCTACTCTGTAGAATTGTTGCTCTGCGCCTCTGGAGCTCCAAGAGGAAAAATCCCAAGCATCTCTGATCCTCAAACTGCATGATCCGTCTCAGGGGTCCAAAACCCTCTCGAAACAGACAGTGGTATCTACCTCGTATGTCATAATATATAGTGCATTGGCAGATGTAGTGTTCCTCTGTCTCTGGCTCTCTGTCGCATGTGGGCATATGCGTTCTTCTGTCTGTATACCCTCCCATTTGCCTGTCTCAATCCTCAGGTGGTGGGATGAGGTGCGGATCTGACCAATAACTGTGCGTAGTCCATGAGGCAGCTGTGTGTCCATGTAATTGGGTCGGGTGATGAAACCATCCTCAGATACCTGAAGGAAGTGGGTCTGGTAGTGTGCCATCCTCGTGCCATGGGGGGAGGGGGGTTGGATCCAGGTCCTCTCTGTATCTAACTTCAGTATGTTTGCTCTGATCACATGGTTTAGCTCTGATCGGCTTAGGTCAAGTGTAGTTCAATCCAGGCTATAGTCAAAGGGAAGTAGTCTGTCAATCTACAGCCCATGTAGACTCATCCGTGTACTCATTTGAGCATACCAACAGTGTCTGTCACCGTTTGCTGCTAGTTGTCTAGAAGAGGCCAGGGCTAGCCGTGGGTATCTATCTTGGGGGAGCTCCCATAGTCTATGTATGAAAGTCACTGCCTGGACCAAGGCCTCAGCCACCATGGGTGATGCTCCCAACTCAGCTCTGATAATCTCGTGTGGGGTCGAGCTCTTCACTCGTATCATGCGTGAGATCATCATGACCAGTGGTCTTTCCATATGCTCCCATCCATCATAGTATTCCTTCTCTGGTCCATCCTGGTCTCCCAAAGGCAGTCTCCTCGTGTGAAAGAGACTCGGACCCCAAATAGCTGCCCCATATAGGAGTGTGGGTGTAACCAGGGTGTCAAAAAGCCACAGTTTGGTGCGCGGCTCATGAAATTGTATGTGAGCACATTGCCTCTCCAATGCACCTAAGGCTGCATATGCTTTTGCCGGACGAGCATCTGATGTCTCTCTCCAAGAGAACTGTGGTCCTTTCAATGTGACCCCCAAATAAACATACTGCCTAACCATCTCCACTAGCTCTCCGTCAAAAGTAAACTGGTGCTCAGCTCTTGTCACCCAAGCTGCTGAAGTGTTAAATACCATAACTTTAGTTTTCCCAAGGTTCACCTTAAGATCTCTATCTCTACAAAAAGCTGATAATGCATCCAAGTGTCTATTTAGTCCCTTAGGTGAGTCAGATATAAGTACAATATCATCGGCATAAAGCAGTAATGGTATCAGCACTCCAGCTAGGCTGGCTCCGGCCCCACCAGTCCTATCCACATATTCTGAAATTTCATCTATATACAGCCCAAAAACTGTCGGTGAAAGTGGACAGCCTTGTTTCACCCCAATGGTGCTATTGACTGTATTTGAGATGCCCTCAGGTGTTCGTACTCTGCCTATCACTGTCTCATACAGGGCATAGATACTCCACTGTATCTGTACGGGCACATCAATGTTTTGCATTCTTCTCATGAGTCTAGCAGGTGGCACTGTGTCAAAGGCCTTGCGAAAGTCCACAAAACAGCAATAGATCTTTTTCTTGAATGCCTTGCCTTCTTCGATGATTGCCCTCAATGTAAAGATATGGTCTAGAGTTGTATATCCCCTCCTGAAGCCAGCTTGGCCTTTTGACCTCAGGCCATGCATCTCGGCCCATTCACTCAATGCTTGTTCCATGATAGAGCCATATATCTTGGCCAGCATGTGTCCAATCATGATAGTTCGGTAGTTACTAGGTAGCGCGGGGTCTCCACTCTTAAAGAGCGGCACAATAATATGGTCTGACCAACAGGTTGGAAATCCCTCACAAACTGCCCTATTAAAGATGTGAGCCAGCGTTGGTGCCAGAATATCACAGGCATGCGTGAAGTGTTCAGCCACTAAACCCTCATGGTCTTGGGCTCTTCCATTTTTCAGTTTCCATATGGCATTCCTCACTTTTTTTTCTGTGAAAAATCTGCAATTTGCTGGTCTTGAGGTTGAGGGAAGTGGCATAGGCTCTTGGCCAGGAATATCATAGAGTGTGCAAGCATATCCATGCCAATCATCCGGTCTAGTAATTTGTAGGGGTGGCTGGTTCTCGTGCATCTTTTTCCATGCTCCCTTGCTGTCCTGCCCCAAGAACATGGAATACATTTCTATTTCTAGTTTTCTTAGGTATTCCCACTTCTTTTTGCGTACCAACCATCTGAAGAGTGTTCGAGCATGCTTATGTGTACATATGCCAAGTGCCATCTCTCGCTGAAAACGTGCTCGTGTCTCTCTGCACTCATCATCATACCAGCCATTCTGTGAAGCATTACCTCATGGAGGTTTATCTGACGGTGTAGTGTGAGGGAAAGCATATGCTGCTGAAGTGTGTATTATCTCGGCCAACTGTCCTGTAAACTCATCCAGAGAGGCCTGTGTGTCTAGCTCCCTCAATGCATCTCGCACAGTAATGCTGTATATGTGTGAGGTTGCTTCCACAAAATCATAGCGTGGTAATTTTGGTACGTGTGACTATGCTTCGTGTATATGCCCATATTGCATTGTGAAAGCTAGAATAGCATGGTCTGCTACTAATCCAATTGGTCTGTCTGAGATTTCAAAACTTTTTATGTCAAGTAGCAAGTTGGGTGATCCAATCAAATAGTCCACTGTGCTTGACCCTTTCTTGTTATTCCAACATGTGAAGCCATTAGATCTTGGCCACTGTGGTAGCCCGTTAAGGATGGCCAAACCATGTGCACTTCCCAGTGCCAGTAGGTGTGTTCCATATTCTGTTCTCTCTCTATCTTGGGCTGATCTAGCTAATCCCACTTCATCTAATGCAATATCTCTGAACATCTCATCACTAATGTCAAAGAAAGCAGATTGATTGTTTCCTGTGCGTGCATTAAAGTCTCCTGCTAGTAGAACATCCCCAATTCTCATGTATCCCATTATGTCCTCATATAGTGGTGCATACGGGGATGTCTCTTTAGGGGTAAACTTAGAGTATGCAGGGGGGAAGTAGCATATGGCAATATACATGTCTCGAGTTCTGCTTGTACGTAACCTAATCCATATGTATCTTGCCTCTACATCTCTATGTACCACTTGGACTGTATCTCGGAGCTCTTCTCTAAATAGAATTGCCACTTGGTACATAGAGGGGCTCTTTGCAAATATTCAGCAGGTTCCCAACTACGATCATTAATGGCTTATAGACAACTTCTAGATTAGGATGACATGTAAAAGAAAGAATGTAGCTTTCAGCCAATTTGAGAGGATTTTATGTAAAAAGAAAGATTAACGAAATCACACGGCGCACAATCGCTGTTTTCAGACAGTGAACACTCTGAAGTGGGAGATGAAGAGGGAGTGATCTGGCAGAATTCAGATCAAGTGTGTTGGTATTTTACCCCCCTTTCGGAGCCAATGGAAGCATTAGATTGGCGATCTGAGCAACAGAGAGGAAGGTATTATTTTATACACGTTTTTGTCTATTAGAGTTTTATCTCCTCATAATGCTGAAATAAACTGACAGGCTTCATCTCTGTTAGTATTCTTCTTCATTTTCTATTTCTTTCTGGGAGTATTCTTCTATTTTTTCAATTTTTTTGAACCCCTTCTCTTCCGTCTACTCCTCTCCCTGAATCTACATTCACTCTGCTGTCTCTTACCCCTGTGGTGGACTTTCGACACCAAACGCACCAACACCATGTTAGGGGAAGTTTATGCTATCATCAGAAGTGAATTCTGGAAGATGTTTGGGCTGATTTGGGACTGATATCTTCAGCCATATTGAGAGAATTCGCTACAGCAGTGTTCTTTTAATTCATTTCGTACTCTACAGAAGACATCTTGTCAAAATATACAAGTATTATATGTCCCTATGGCAAGGCAATGCTTGTAGATCATTCATAGATGCTTTGAGTTGAATTAAGAGGAGTTTTTTCTCTTATTTCTTGGTTGTGGTAACTTATCCTTATCAGAAACTCAATTTGAAGCTCTCTTGAAGCAAGCCTCTTTGCTCTATAAGCCTTGTAATTGCCTTATAAGCTTTTGTTCCTAACAGCCTACATTGAATGTAATCATGCAAAATTGATTCATGCTATGGCATCATGTATGAATGATGGGATGCAGAGTTGTTTATGATACATAACAGCATGTTGTACTTGATTTTATAATTTGTGATTACTCTTGCAGTCAAGAAAACAAGCTTGATTTGAGTTAGAACTTATGAGATAATACTTTTGTGATCTTTGCTAAGAACATGCAGTTGGAAGCTCTATTAACATCTTCAAGAACATGGCTTGAAACCTTCAATCCTACTCTTATCCCTACCATCTCTGGAGTGTAAGCTCTTGAACCCCCATACATTCTTCTGTGTCAAACTCCTGTGATTGACCGTGAAGTACCTCTTGAACCTTCAAACATTCATTGTAATCTACTTATCTCTTGAAGACACATCTCCATCTATCTTGTTTAGTTTTCTTGCCAAACCCTTGTGGTGATCTTCAACCCTACGCGCTGCGACATTGGTGAATCCGACGTGAAGGTCGGTGTAAGAGAACTCCAAGATGGGAGATTCTTTAGTAGATACTCTACAACAATTGTGCGCATATTGCAGCGGACTCAGCAACAACAAATCTAAATGTTACAACAAGAACAACAAAGGCAAGACGAAGAAAAGATTGATTCCACAGCTATTAAGGCCTTGGAGGAAGTTGGGGCGGGAATTAAAACAATTTAATGGTCAAAATGTCTCTGTTTTCATTAACTTATATGTTGAGAAAATGCTCTTCTTTGGTGTACTGCAACATGCATAGAGTCGCTATTTTGTCAGACTAGCCAAGCATGGTCTTCAAGAAAGAATCCATGGTCTTTTTCAGCGAGATGCGGATTGGGCTGCATTCAAAAAAGCCCTACGTGAAGAATTTTTCTTAGAAGACTCTGATCTAATGATGAAGAAAAGTTTCACTGATTGGGTTGAGAAACCTAACAAAGGTTTAGCTGCAACAACTTTATACCATGAGTTTGAAAGTAAATTTGGACAACTTGATGCTAAAGACCAACAAAGTACGGAAGGTCAAAAAATTAAATTATTTCTTAAGGTTACATATGCCATTCTATAAGAGAAGCTTACTGATTGCCTAGAAAATGCTACCTCCGAATTAGGAGTTAAGACTGCATGGACAGATATTACTGATGCAGTTAACATGATTGCTCGAAGAGAGCGGATGCGACTAAGATTGGGCTCTACTTCAACTTTAATAATTCCATTGATGGAGCTTGTTCCACCTTCAAAATCCCCTATTCCTTTGACTAATCAACCAACTCTTTCTTCTTCTGTTCCTTCTAAAAATGATGTAATAGATGAACTCATTAAAAGTATGCGTGACCTTCATTTGAATCTTACAGAAATTAGTTCCAAGGTGGAGAAGCTAGATATCAAATTTGAAGAACGAGGACGATCATCAACTCGAAGACCCATGAGAGAAGGCTATAAGAGGCACTGTATTTGGTGTAACAGCCAACATGACAAGAGGGAGTGCTCTGCCTTTCGTGAGGCTGAAGCACAAAAGCTCGTCTTTGGAAAAGATGGAAAAATTCATGCAGCTGAAATTGGTCTTCCACTGGAGCCAAATTTTGGCAATGGTGGAATAAAGAAAAGATTAGAAGATTTATTTGTAAAGAATGCCTACGCAGCAATTGATGCATGTACCTATGGGCTGCAAATTGAGTGAACTAAATCAAATTTGAAAGCATGTAAAGCTAATGTGCAATCTAAAGTATGGATGCATGCATTAGATCAAATGGAACACGGCAAAGTAGCCAAAGATGATTTGACTAACGCTAGTCAGTACATTCGAGGAATAACTGGTTGGAAAGAACCTGTAGATTCTTTTTCTGCCTTTGCACATTTGACTGACGTCAATCACAAAGAAGTCTTTATTGAAGAAAAGAGAAGAAGAGAAGATGAACAAGGGCCTTCCTCTTCTGGCCCTTTGAAACGTGTAACTAGAAGAACGCCTGAACAACCAAAGCTTGCTGACAATATAACCCTAGATCAAGAGATGGAAAAAGCACCACAAACAAAGAAGACTGAAGGAAAGAAAAAAGACAAGCAGCCAGGCTATAAATTGCAGAATGACATAGAATCTGCAACCGATCTCAAAGGAGTTCTAGAAGAACGAATTCTGGGAAGTAAAATTGAGTTCACCTTAGGTGAAATTCTCGAAATTGCCAAACGTGAATTTCATGATGTAATTATTAATGTAATCAAAAGAAAAAGACAATATGTTGGTGATGATGCTAAAGAAACAATGCATGCTTTTTTGCAAGCTCTTCGAGTCTTTGTGCAGGATGAAGAGAAGCTGAGTGCACAAGGAACTCAGCTTGAAGCAGTTAAAGAGTTAATTGCAGTAATTGAAGTTGAAGATAAAGAAAGCATGGATGCAAAAATTAAAGAAGTGAAGGCTGAAAATGTAGTGGTCGGCTGGTCCAAACCAGTTGGGCAGCCCACCTCTAAAAAAGAAGGCCGTCTTCTACAGCACACACATGATGAGGAAAAAGCCCGATTCATTCTAAGCAGTCACTACTCCCGTACACATTGGGCAAGAGCAACAACAGAGACAATCGACAAAATTGGAGAAAAAGAAACACCATGTATTGCACTCTTAGACTATGGTTTTGAGGTAAACGTCATGGCAAGGAGTCTTTATGAAAGCGGCGGATAGATATTGATCGAGGTTGGCGAATGAGAGCTGCAAACAACTCTTCTGGAGAGTTATATGCTACATGTCCTAATGTGCAGGTAACTATTGGAGATATAAAATACAATTTTCACTTTTTTGTTCAAGACTCTTGTAGTTACCCTATCATTCTTGGGCAACCTTACATTTCTGAAGCCCACTTGGAAACAAAAGCTCTTGATGATGGTTCTTCCTATGCTCAAATCCGAAGCAAGGATAATGAACGAGCTGTTCAATTTCTTACTGTGTGTGTTAACCATCATCGAAACAGAGATCGGCTGCGTGATTATCTTATGCCTCCTAATGCCCGAGAATTCAAGGATTTTCAGGTTGCACTGCTGTAAAGGAGGCTATGGCAGTACGTCATGTAAAAAGATTGAACCTCCTTATGCTACAGAAACTCTCTCTCTAGCAAATTTGTATGTATATACAGCCAATAGTATGGGGTGTTATAAGTCTCTTCCAGCCATGACTAAAGCTGAAAGAAAATATTTATGTCATGTAAAAAGGGTCTTGAAAACTTATGACATGATGGCTGAAAATGAAGATATTTCGGGTATTTTTTTTGGACTGATTACTATTGACACATTGGCTGAAATATATGCAGCTGGTCATATAGAAAATCGGGCTGAAAATCAGTCCATAGAAGTATGTACATTGGATTTTTATTAAACAATTCAAGAATTTGTTGAGCAGGAAGACATTGGTTCACTTAACAAGGCTGAAGTGCAAGTGGAGACAAAATACAAGATGGTGGATAAGAAAGTTAAGCCTGTGGCAGTCCCAGTGCCTCTTGAAAGTGAAGGGCTGACTGATAGGGCAACAAATTAGCCAAATCTTCGAGATTGTTCCAACATTGGTCACAAGTTCACATCTAAAAGTATAAAAGAGCTCAAAATAGGTGAAATTTTTTTCCTTTCGCTAGCTAAAAAACACTCTTTTATGCAAATGCTAATGAAACATAGAAAAGCTTTTGCATTTCAGCCAAGTGGAATAGACTGTGTGGACCCAAATATTGTGGCTCCTACGGTTATTTTTACGGTTCCACATGTGGCTTGGAACCTCAAGCCCATTTCCGTTCCAAGGGCACATTTGCCCAAATTATTGGAACTTCTAAATGAGAAGATCAAAATGAAAAGTTTAGAATCTTCTTGAGCACCTTACTCAAATCGATGGTTTACCGTGCCCAAGAAAAATGGATCCTTACGATTCATTCAAGATCTAGAGCCTGTTAATCGTGTCACAATCCGAAATGTTGGTTCAGGCTCAATTGTTGGTGAGTTTACTGAAGCTTTTGCAGGTAGAGTAATTTATTCTATGGACGACCTATATTCAGGATATGACCAATTTCAACTTTCATTAGAAAGTCGAGACATTACCACAATGAAGACACCTCTTGGATTGGTCTGCATGTGCACTCTACCACAAGGTGCAACAAACTCCGTAGCTCATATGATGAATGCCATGCAGAAGGTCTTAAGGGACTTTATTCCATAACTTACTCTTCCATTTTTTTATGATGTACCTATCAAGGGATGTGAAGACAATGAAAAGAATGAGGAGCTTGACGAAGATGGCTGCAAGACATTTGTTGTTAACATTCATGATTGTGACAAGATTTTGACAATACTAGAAGAGGTACATCTTATACTTTCTGGAGCTAAGTTGATTTTTGGAGTAGAGTGGCTCCTACGGTCGTAAACCTTCACCAATCAAGATAGATGCCATCAGTAAAATGCAAGAAGAATGCACAAATATTTCAAAGGTGAGAAGATTTTTTGGTGCATGTGTATTCTATCTCGTATGGATATCACATTTTGCTCATGTGGCAAAAAATCTCTATCAATTATTAAGAAAATGCCAAAGATTCTCTTGGGGGAAAGAGCATACTCTCACTGTACGCAAACTAAAAAAGTTGTTAATTTCAGCCCCTACTCTCAAAACGGCTGATTATTCAAATGGTCAACTCATCATCCTTACTGTGGATACAAGTTCCATTGGGATAGGGTGGACTGTTGGCCAAGAAGACCTTGAAGATAACAGGTATGCAATTTGCTTTGGAGCAAAGGTTCTCAATGAACGTCAAAGAAGGTATGCACAAGTAAAAAGGGAATTGTGGGGAGTTGTAACAACTTTAAAGTGTGATCGTGAATACTTTATAGGTACTCTATATACGACATTGCTATTCTAAGATGGATTGCATATATTAAATCTCTCAACCTCGAATTAAAGCATATTGCAGGAAAGTCGAATCCAGTTGCTGACATGCTATCACGTGCAAGATATGACAATGAAGAAGAACTGATGGAAGAAGATGAAGCTGAAGAATCTATATTGTTGAATTTCATTCCATGGTTGTTGAAAGTACATTTTCAATTGTTGCATATACAAACCCAAAGCTGAATCTTGGAGGTGAAGCTGATCTTTTTAATGATATAGCATTAAGTATAGTAAGAACATGACAAGGTACTGCTGTAAATCAGCATACAACAACAAAGATAAAAGATTTATCTATGAAAGAAGGGTGGTCAAGTAGAAACCAGCATGCTCATTGCATTGCTTAAGTTCTAGTTCATTTCCTTGAAGAAGATTATGAAGAAGATTGGCCAATATTTGAGCACAATGAAGAAGAAAGAAACTTGGATTGATGAAGGGTTTAAGTATATTTAGAGGAAAGCTTATGGCTTCTTTCTTAAAAGTGCACATCTATGGAAGCACGCAAAGAAGAAGAAAGGAGCGCCTGTTCGAGTTTTAGGTAATAAAAGGTTGCAACTACAGGTAATGAAGGAATTTCATGAAAGCTTGTGGGTTGGCCATAGAGGTATATGGGAAACCTTTATTAAAGTCAAAGAAAAATATTAGTGGCAGAACATATATTGAGATATAGAGCATTTTGTTAAAACCTGTTATGTGTGTCAGATGTATTCTATGGTCAAGCATCGAGATGGGTTACAACCGACTTATCCCTTGTCTATACATTATAGATGGGTTATTGATCTTGTAACCATGCCTACAGGGATATGAAATATGTAGTATTTAGTGCTTGCAAAAGAAGATCTAACCAATCAAGTTGAAGGTAAAGCTTTAACAACCAAGACCACTCAAGTTGTTTGTTGCTTTTTGCTTGAAGAAGTATTTTATAGATATGGCTGTGTTGGCAAGGTAACCATAGATAGAGGAGAATTGGATGCCGATGAGGCATGCAACTTCTTTGCTCAATTGGGTATCAAGTTGGCTTTGACATCAACCTACAATCCTGAAGGCAATGGAAAGAGTGAGAGAGGACATCAACCTATTCTCAAAGCTCTAGCAAAGTCTTGTAGAGGAAAGATCAAATAATGGCCTAACATGCTACCTTTTGCATTATAGGCTGACCGGACTACTCACAGTACAGTGACTGGCTATATGCCAGCTGAACTTATGCATGGACAATAATCAATTATGCCAATTGAAGAATCTATTCTCACATGGAGTCTTCTACCTTGGGAGGAAGGCATCAATAGAGAAGAGTTGCTGACTTTGCGCATATGGTAGCTAGAAAGAAGGCCTGAAGATGTTCAAGCAGCTATTAAGAAGTTAAAAACAGCAAGACTAAAATACAAAAGAAGATTTGATAGGCAACATCGACTTCGGCCAAAAGCTATCCAAGAAAATGATTGGGTGCTTGTCTATGACAGTAGCCTAGATAATCAATCCAGTGCTTTTAGGAAGATGGTAAAGCATTGGTTTGGCCCGTATGTGGTAAAGGTCGTTTATGACAATGCCACATATTCATTGGTTGAATTGGATGGGACTAGCATAAAGATATCCATAGCTGGAAAAAGAATCAAGCTCTTCAAACGAAGAGAAAGTTCAACATATGAGTTAGAAGATTTGGATATAATTCAAGAGCATGAAGACATAGAGGAAAAAGATGAAGACATTGACATGGCAGAAGATACTTCTTCTGACACTGCAAATCCATAAGACTTTGGTACATGCCAAAGGATGTGCAGGTTAGGAGGAGGTGGATGTCGTGCCACTATGTGCACACCATGTAAAAATATCTAGAGTGTGGCTTTCTTATTGATTTAGAGAGCCAATCCCATTTTAGACATTAGTGTTTGTGTCCACGGTTCAAAAATATTAGATTTTTGGATAAGTTTTAGCCAATTTTTGATATTTTAGATATTATCTCTTATAAAAATCCATAAAACTATAGACAACTTTTAGATTAGGGTGACATGTAAAAGAAAGCATGTAGCTTTTAGCCAATTCGAGATGATTTTATGTAATAAGAAAGATTAACGAAATCGTGCGATGCGCGATCGCTATTTTCAGGTAGTGAACAACACTCTGAAGTGGGAGATGAAGAGGGAGTGATTTGGCAAAATTTTGGCAGGTGTGCTGGTATTTTACCCCCCTTTCAGAGCCATTGGAAGCATCTAATTGGGGATCTAAGCAGCATAGAGGAAGGTATTATTTTATACACGTTTTTGTCTATTAGAGTTTTATCTTCTCATAATGCTGAAATAAACTGACAGGCTTCATCTCTGTTAGTATTCTTCTTCATTTTCTATTTCTTTCTAGGAGTATTTTTCTACGTCTTCAATTTATTCGAACCCCTTCTCGTCCGTCTACTTCTCTCCTTGAATCTACCTTCACCCTACTGTCTCTTACCCCGTGGTGAACTTTCGACACCAAACGCACCGACACCATGTTAGGGAAAGTTTATGCTATCATCATAAGTGAATTTTGGAGATATCTGGGCTGACTTGGGACTGATATCTTCAGTTATATTTAGAGAATTTTTTTACAAGTGTTTTTTAAATTCATTTCTTACTCTACAGAAGACATCTTGTCAAAATATGGAAGTATTATGTGCCCCTACAGCAGGGCAAGGCTTGTAGATCATTGATAGATGCTTTGAGTTAAATTAAGAGGATTTTTTTCTCTTATTTCTTGGCTGTGGTAACTTATCCTTATCAGGAACTCAATTTGAAGCTCTCTTGAAGCAAGTCTCTTTGCCCTTCAAGCCTTGTAATTGACTCATAAGCTTTTGTTCCTAACAGTCTACATTGAATGTAATCATGCAAAGTTGATTCATGCTATAGCATCATGTATAAATGATGGGACGCATAGTTGTTTATGATACATGACAGCATATTGTACTCGATTTTATAATTTGTGATTTCTCTTACAGTCAAGAAAACAAGCTTGATTTGAGTTAGAACTTATGAGATAATACCCTTGTGATCTTTGCTAAGAACATGCAGTTGGAAGCTCTATTAATATCTTCAAGAACTTGGCTTGAAACCTTCAACCCTTCTCTTATCTCTACCATCTCCGGAGTCTGAGCTCTTGAACCCCCATACATTCGTCTCTCTTAAACTCCTGTGATTGATCGTGAAGTACCTCTTGAACCTTCAAGTATTCATTGTAATCTACTTATCTCTTGAAGACACATCTCCATCTATCTTGTCCAGTTTTCTTGCCAAACCCCTGTGGTAACCTTCAACCCTACGTGCTGCGACATCGGGTGGCAAAATGTACATAATAATAATAAGTATTGTCAACATTGTCAAAAGGCTGGCCATTTTGACGACGAGTGTCGATCAAAGGTAAGAGACACAGTATCAAAACCCAAGTCACATATTTGTGCCCTTAGTTGGGCGGCCCCTATCAAGGGCAATAGGGTGATGGCAAGGGGGAGTGGAAAGGTTAAACTCGTACTACCACGGGCCAACTATCTCAGTCAACAACATTCTCAACTCCAGAGGGCTTGTCGATGCGAGTTTCATTGACATTTGTGAGTTGTCCTCCGACGAGATTACCTCAAAGGCCCACTTGTCACAGCCAAGCACATCAGCACCTGTTTGGATTATTTATAGTGGAGCTACACATCACAGGACTTCTATAGAGGACATCTTCCGTACCTGAGCCCCTGCAGCCAAGGGAGTCTACGTAGGAAACAACTCCTCAGTCAAGATCCAGACTCAAGGTTGCGTCAGTTTTGCCACTAACAAGGGGGTGGTCGTTGGACAATGCATACCGTGTTCCTTAGCTTGGAGTGAACTTGTTATCTGTTCAATAGCTTTGCCGGTTGGGGCAACGAGTTTTGTTTATAGCAATCATAGTTGAGGTCCTTGACTCTCAGATTGGTTTAGTAATTGCTCACAGTGAGGCACAGCCTAATGGCCTATATCACATGACTCATTTTCTTACTGAGCCGATAGCCAAGGGTTCCGTGTTCTATCGCTCCAAGCATTAGCCACATCTCAGGAGCCTACGAACAATGAGTATCTTTGGTATTTCTGCCTAGGGCATCTTGGCTATGACTCTCTTTATAAGTTCTCTCGTTGTAAGATGGTTGAGGGCCTCGCCTGAAGCTAGCTTGAGATTGATTCCCTCAATATTCTACACATAGAGGTGAGGCAACTCTTAGATTGATTCACGTTGATCTTTGTGGACCAACATCCACTGCTGTCTTAAATGGCACGTTATAACTCTTTTTTATAATGGATGATCATTTGAGATACATGTGGATATATTTCCTCTGCATGAGGTGTGATAATGGCAGTGAGTTAATCTCCAATGAGTTTTTTGAGTTTCTACAGCAACATGACATCTCTTACCAGCTCACCTTTATCAACTTTGCCTCTTAGAATGAAGTTGTAGAGCGTAGAAACCAGACAGTCATAGAAATGAGACGTATGCAACTTCTTTGGTTAATTCATACTAGGCCAGACTTAGCTTACTCAGTTAGCATTCTCAATCAGTATTTCACAACACCTAAATTGTCACATTGGATTGCATGTCTTCGTATGTTGTGTTATTTATGGTGTACTTATTCTTATGGCCTCACTCATGGTTTTGGTTTATGTTTGTAGGGATACACTGATTGTGTTTGGGTAGGAGATCTTGACACTCGGCATTCCAATGGTGGCGACCTCTTCACCTTGGGCATAGCTCCCATTTCCTGGTCCAGTCGTAAGCAAAAGACAGTGGCAGCTTCCATGGTTGAGGCCGAGTATAGGGCTCTCTTTGATAGCCCCATCAAGGCCATCTACCTGAGGAGCTTACTAGCGGCGCTTCACTTCCGTTGTGACTCTCCTACCCTTGTCTATTGTGATAACCCTATGTCTTGCATTGCATTTTGCGTGAGCATGACATCTTGTATCTTCCTTTGCATTACCCCATGCATTGGCATCCTGTTCATGTAAACATGCATCTGTACGTATTTATGCATTTTCGATCTTTTGGATTGGTCGACTTTGGATTCACCATATTCGTGGCATTGCATATGGCAGTCTCCAAGGCAGTTCTCCCTAGCTTGTCTTGCTTGCTTCACATCTTTGCTATATTTGTGTCACCCATACCTTAGCCATTTTCCTTCTTCACTGACACCCAATAATGGTAGGGATAGAATGCTTGTTTTGTGAAGGTCTTGGGTTTGACCATCCCTTATTACTCTCCCGTTTGGGGTATGGATGCTCAATAGGACAAAAACTTATTTGAAACCCTCAATGTTAAATCTATAAAAACTACAAAGCCCTTTTGAAAAAAAGTCCATAGCTAACTCCATCCACCTTTGTAGGATTTGACTGGCCATTGGATAGCCGACTTGCACCCTTTGATCGATACCCTGGCCTCTCTGGGGTGATCACTTGGGCTCCCTTGGTAAGATAACCATCGCCTCTGTAGTCTTAGTAAGCCATTGGGCTGCTGATACACACCCTTTGTCCGATTCTCTGACTACTTTGGGGTGGGACGCCTTAGGGTAAAAGAGAATGTAAAAAAAAAGGGTTTGACTGGTCTCCTCGTGGCACCGTTGTTGGGTCTGAGAGGGGATGCTGAGCTAAAAGTGTATTAGCTTCACTTAAACAATCCCAAACCATGCTTATTTAAGGAAGAAACCTTGTTTATTTAAAAAGAAATGCGTTCCCAGAGTGTATGTATCCCATAAGCACAAACCCACTTGGGAGGGCCTAAACTTTCTATAAATAGGTATGCTGCCCTCCATTCAACCCTAATCTCGTTTTTGTAGGTTTTAGGTGTTTTCAACTTGCTGCCCACACGTCGTTGGTGGAGGACATCGTAGTCCAAGCTGTCCATTGCAGTCTTCACTCATCTGGCGCTTGTTTTCAGCCCTCCGTCTCATCAGTTTGTTGCTGTTTTCAGCCAATTGCTACTATCCGTCATCCAGCTGTAGTACAAGCTGCCACGTCAGCATATTGTTGCACTTGCAGGCCCCAGTTGCCACCCTGCAGATTTTTCTCCTCAGCTTGCGTTTGCTGTTTTCTCTCTTGTGCAGCCTACGTTCACTATTTTCTTTCTCCTCACCTGTGTTTTTACTCTCTCTCTCTCAAGCACTGCGGTCTGTATCAGATCTAGCCTTCCTTGGCTGAGTTTGCTGGTGTTCGACATTCAGAGGCTGCCTTGTTGCAATTTGGGATTTGCTCGAAGGACGACACACTGTCCAGCTCATTACCCTTGCCCTAATCCTTGAGATAGAGGAGTTCGAGGTACAGTATTCATTCATTGCATTCTGTGTTTGTTGCAAGAGCATTGTATATTCAATAGTCATATCATTTTATCCATTCTCAATGTTCATTGTCTCTTAGTTACCCTAACGACTAAAATCGTCCACAATCAGCATCAAATACTTGGCCTTCCCAAGGGAGGCCGTGCCCATAGGTCCGCAGAGGTCGGTATGAACCAACTCAAGCGGAGAAGTAGACCGCCTAGAAGCAACCTGCGGGTGAGGCTGCCGGTGTTGCTTGCCCCTGAAGCAGCTAGGGCACAAAGTGTGAAGAGGAGGGAAATCAAGAAGTCCCTCCACTATCTTCCTCCTAGAAGCCCGGCGAAGTGAATCAAGGTTCAAATGACCATACCGAGCATGCGAAAGCAGCCCAAGCTCATGGGAAGTCCGCGCAGCCAAGGCTGTGAGCGTATAAAGCCCACCCTCCTGTGTACCTGTCCAAAGAGCATCACCTGTAGAAGCATCCTCCACTATGACTGCATCCTGTGTAAAAATGACTCGGGTACCTAACTGAGTAAGACCATGCACAGATAATAGGTTAAAACCCAAATCAGGCACATAGAGAACTTTGGCGGAGGAAGACCGCCTGTCAGAGAACATAGCTAAAGTCCCCACTCCATGAACAGGAACTGTAGAATTGTCACCAATGGTGACAGTACCCCCTCTGGAACGAAGATCTTGAAGCCAATCCTGACGGAAGGTCATATGTGAAGATGCTCCACTGTCGACGAGCCAAGGCTTCTCCTGTGTGGTAGAAGCTAGGGCAGTGTCTTTCTCAACAAAGAGATGCACAAACGCAGATTCTGTTGTGGCTGGGGCCGCCTTCGAGTCCTTCTCCTTAGGCTTCAAATGGGGATACTTCTGCCAACACTTCTCCTGGGGATGAGTGCCCTTCCCACAATGGGGACACTTGGGCTTCTTCTCCTTCGCATCCTTCTTGTCCTCCTCCTTCTGGTCCTTGGCCTTCTCCTTCTTTTGTTTCTTCTTCTTGCCACCACCTGTGCCAGCCGTAAATGCCTTGGTGGAGCCACTGGCTCCCACCTCTTTGAGTCGCTCGTCATGCTCCAAGACAAGCGGGGAAAGCTCCTCCCATAGGAGTCTCACGGGTTCTCGAAGTGATGAGGCTGGTGTAGAAGACATCATAACGGGGTGATGGCAGCTGAGTCAACAGAATCATCGCCATATCCTCAGACGATATCAGACGACCAAGAGAGGCTAGCTCGCCTCGCATATCCTCCATCTTCGTGATGTGCTCCTTCATGGAAGAAGAACCATCAAGACTGAGCATCCGCAACTTCTTCTCCAGGGAAATCTTGTGGGCAAATGTCTTGTGCTGATACAAAGACGCAAGCTTTGTCCATACTTCCGCCGCGGTATTTAACCTGTGAACATGTACAAGGACAGAATCATGTAGACTCATAAAAAGAAAGGAACGGGCTCGAGAGTTGAGCCTATCCCATAAGGCTGCACGGTCCATAGAGGTGCCATCGGACGAATCCACGGGGGGTCGGTCGATGGGCGAAGAAACAAGCTCCCAAAGGTCAAATGTATCGAGGATGCAAGCTACCTTGCATGACCATAGGGAGTAGTTGGAACCATCCAACTTGTCTTCCTTCGGAAAGGAAGGGAGAATCGGCACCTGGATAGAGGGAATCAAGGAAGGCATCCGCACATCTGATGCAGTCTTCACTGAAGAAACCTTCGCAGTAGATGGAACCCTCTGAGATGCATGGACTGAAGAAGGACGAGTGCGAGGAGGTTCCTCCCGATTTCGCACTTCACGATAATCCCGCCTCCGCTCAGAGGAATGATGAGAAAGAAGCTCATCCTCTGAGTCTTCAAAGCCTGAAAACTGGTAAGACATCTTCCAATCTGCAAAATACCAAAGAAAGTTGTGCTGCTGACGAAATAGGACCAGCAATGTGGTCACCAACCACCAAGACGCAGGCAGAGAGTGCCTACAAACACCTGGATCTGCAAAACGCAAATAGATCTGATGTCGAACACCAGAAAAGAGACCACCAGCACCAAGAGACAGCCCGGACAGAGGTCGCCAGCAGGAAAGGAGCAGCCTGGGTTAGAAGCGACCTGCAGAGCAGCAAAACGCAGCCTGTAGGGAGGTCGCCCTGCAGCAGAAGAGGTCGCCTGGCAGCAAACGCAGGGTTGCTGCGTCATTGGATGACGTGGCAGCCCCTGTGTACAGCAAACGCAGGCTGTACAGCCTCCTGATGCAGTCGCCTGGCTGGGATGGACCTGTTGGCAGCCGCCTGAAGCAATCGCCTGGCTGTTATGGAACTGTGGGCAGTAGCAGTAAGGTATTTCTCTCGTCCTCCGTGCTCTCAATCAGGCGATGATACCATGTGAGAGTGCGCAGCGAAAGAAGAACACGAACACAAAGGAGAGGAGAGAAGAAGCAGAGAATGAAGGAAGAAAGTCTGCACTGACTGAGATGAATGCTGAATACACTGGAATGGACAGAACAGTCCCTGCACGCAGCCCGGAGCGTCAGTGAGGGAACCAGGACAGACTGGAAGCAGAGGCAGCACCAATGCCGGAGACGGAGACGGAGGAAGCAGTGCTGTACCTGCAGAGCATGAATACTGGACTGACTGGGGGGGCTGCTATAAATAGCCCCCAGCCAGCAAACTGGCCGACCAGCTAAACTGGCCGACCTGGCCAGATCTGGCCGACTATGGCCAGATCTGGTCCGACTGACCAGAACTGGTCCGACTGCCCAAAATAATGGGCAGTCAGCCCAGAAACAGCCCAGATTGGGCTGTAAAATGCCCAAGGCTGAATGTTGACTAAAGCAGCCTAAAAAACACACTGACAGAGCTCCTCTGTCTCCTGTCAGACTCTGACAGGAGCTCACAACCAGGAGATGACAGACTGAGACTGAATAAGAGCAGGCTAACAGGTCTAGGGCAGCCAACATGCACCCATTGACCAATGCCTTGCTGCTTTAGGAGTGGGATGTCTTGGGGTAAATATGGGATGGGTTACGCTTGTTATCCCTTTGTAGTTCTAGTTTTAGGCCTGAGAGGGGCTGTTAAGCTAAAAAAGATGCATTACACACTAAACGTTAATTAGCTCATTAAAACAGCCCAAAATTGAAAAAACTACCGAAGTTTCTATGTTCCATAAGCAAGCACCCAAACTTTGGGGGGATCCATATCTATAAATAGGAGGCTTTCCAGCCACTTGCTCCATCCCTTGTCTTGCAGGTTTTCCCAATCTATCCCTAGTTCATCATCACGTGGCTGCCAGCTCCTACTCATGCTGCTGCCCACTCATTCCTCGTCATGTTCGACAGCTGTTGTGATCATCTGAAGGCTGCCCGTACTTGCATTTGGTTCCAGTTTTTGTTGCAGCCTCTATTCAATTGTTGCATTTGAGTGTTCCCAGCTGCTGCCCTGATCATTAGGACTCAGTGGACTGTTGCATTTTCATCCCTTCAAGCTCCCTTGTTGCTGGTCATTGTCTGGAGCACTTTTTAGCATGGGCCTGATCTGCATTTGCATCTGCAGCAGGTCGTTTTTGCATTTTCAATACTTTTCTTAATCAGCCTGTACTCTGACTGGTGGTTACAGCACTCAGGATCTGTCTCCAGTGGATAGCACAGATCGGCACCTCCCTCAGCCCACTCCCATGTGAGCCATCAGCTGTTGGACAGCTCTGCCCTTGAGCATTTTATACACATTCATTCAGTATTTAGTACTTTTCATTCACTCATTCATTCATTATTCAGATATTTTCATTTACATTTTGCATTTGTGTTTGAGTTCACTTTGTTTTAGCCGTGATCGTACACCTTGTGTGCTTTCTTTTGCAAACCCCAGTGTATCTCCACATGCCTTCATGTGTGCACATTCTTTGTGAATGCTTAATGCATTACCCAGATGTTTGGATTTGTTCTGAATTGCTTTTGTTTATGAATCTTCTGAGGCTTTGTATTTTGCATTACTGACTTTGCAGATCAGTATGTGTCTTTGTGTAAAGGATTGCTCTCTTGTCTGACTCAGCAGAAACAATTCAGCCATTTGGATAATGGTTCACAATGTTGTGCTGCAGGAGAATATGGTCTATGTGCAAGCAAACCGCGCAAATAAAATGCCCACTTACATCAAGCATTTCCATGTGGTACGAATCATTTTCATCTTAAGATTTACCCCCTTACCACCTTCCAAGTATTCTCTGAACTTTATGCACAATGACAGGATCTTTAGAAGATTTGCATTTGACTCTAATAGTCATTATGAAAGGTTGGTAATCTTGTTGTGCATTCAAGTGAGGAAGACTGATTATAAGCATTCTTTCTTCTTTTAACTCACTTTTGTCTGTGTGTTGGGCTCTTGCAATAGTGGCACTGTATTAGTTTGGTTGTCCGAGTCTGGAATTTATACCTCATTTGGTTTTTCTTTTAGTGTGCTTTATCTTTTGGCTGTGGGATGGAATGAGGATAATTGTTCTTGGTAACTCAGGTCTGTAGAACAGAAGAAAAGCTGGAAGTACTGAAAAGGATGTTAATTGCTGACAAGCCACAAGCAGCCATCATATTTGTCAATGAACAGGTACACTGTCCTGTGGTTGTGAAAACAGTATACACATTCCAAGAGATAACTAACAACATCTATTGTCAAGGTTGGAGAAAAATAGAGAAGCTTGATACAGTTGATGGTAACCTTTTCTTTGTGGCAGTCTGAAGCATCAAAAAGAAAAGGTCAAATGCCTATGACAGATATGGTTGCAGAGTTTCTGTCATCATCTGCCATTACAAGCTTAGATGATGACTCTCAGAAATGGCAGCCATTGGTTCTTGAAGAAAATGAAAGTATTCATGGAAGAGCATCCAGTTTAGCTGTAAGTTGTTCGAATTTATTGATTCTTTAACTGCTGGAGAACATATTTCACCTGTTCAGAATTCTCATTTAAAATCTTAGAAACTGCTCATAATTAGCTTTTTGGTGATAGAGTCACCCTTTCTTTGTGTATGTTGGTTCATATAAATCGGTGTTGTCATGTCAATCATGAGATGCAACGTTAGGGCCTTTCTTACAGTCATTGAGGTATTTTATTTGGCCTCAAAAGCACTTGTTAATTGTTGCAAATCTTGCAAACTTTGGGTTTGTAATACCCCTCAGCCTTGGAGTCCTCGTGAGCTTTTCACTTGAGTCCCTCACAGGACCTGAGTGAGACACCGAGGCTGCCATGTGGGGATGACTTTCTTGTGGGTAGTAATTGGTGCTCTTTCTATTAAGCATTAGACATAACTACTTTATAAAAGTGCATCTAGACTCTCTCTTGCTTGGAGGGTGGTGGTACTTTTAGCATTGACCTGGTACATCAGTGCTCATTGGCTTTCTCTAGGTCAATGTGTTGGTTAAGTAAAGTGCCATCTCAAGTTGAAGTAGGAAGTAGTCTTTATGCTGCTAGAAACACTCCTTTGAGAAAACACATCGGTCACATCTCCCTTGGTACCTTCAGATGGGCCTTCCACTGCCTTGTCTTGTTATGGGCACAGCCTTCTGTGCAACGCCCTATCTTACCAAACACCCAACATTGATGATTCTATTATTCATATTCCTCTGTAGTGAAAGCGCTTACAACAAAACTACCCTTGTTCACTTCTGACTTGCCTTGGAGTTGTGTAGACAGCCCTCCATAAAATATTAAAGCACCCATTTCTTGAAAAGGACAGTCCTGGCTACAGTGGATGAAAGCTTTATTTGAAACCAATGCATTAGTTTGGCTAATCTTCGTCTCTGCCATAATTGCCAAGAGTTGATCCTGGAGTCCTTTTACTTTCATGAAAAAGTCTTGCACAATGAAAGGAAGGGTGTAGGGCTTGGCTTTACGAATAATGACAAAATGGGAACAAGATTGCTTCTCTTAAAGCTCTTGCCAAACCTATGCATACCTCACAAGATATCTGCAGGGATTTCTGAAATAGTTTCATATCATCTTTTAAGTTTAACAGAGTTAGATTTTAAGCATAATGGCACATGAATAAGATCCCCTCTCACGAAGCACTTTGAAGCCTGCCTGTACCTCATGAGATATCTGCAATGATTGCCAAACACAGTTCTGTGTCCATTGTCAACTTACCTTGAAAATGATCTCTTAAATATGAGGTCCAAATTGTCAAGTTCTACATACTTAGCTTTTAAATTGTCCAGTTCAAAAATTTACTTTGCTTCTGTGCAGTTTTCTGAAGGTTTCTGTGCAGTCATTTTGAGAAATTTTTGGAGTCAGTATAAGAGAGTCAAATTTTGCCACTTATGAAGGTGATTGTCTTTTACATTGCTGCATTTGAAAAGAGACATCTGCTTTTGCAGGCCTTCCCTGCTGACAGGCACCTTCTTGTTGCTACTGATCTAGCAGCCAGAGGCCTCGACATTCCTGAGGTTAGCCATATCTACAACGTTGATCTTCCTCCAACAGCAATAGCTTATGTCCACCGTGGTGGTAGAACTGCCCGCAGGCCTTTGACCTTTGATGAAGGCATAGTGACAACGCTTGTGACAACCAAAGAGTTTTTTGTGTTTGAGAGATATCAAAATGAGATAATGTTTCAAAGTACAGAAAGAATACCACCTCTATGATGGAAAGGCTGTAATCCAGTGCATTTTTGTACTATATAATGGAAGAGACATTGTAGCTACCTTTAACATGGCTTTGATTCTTCAGAATTGGGTACTTAAAAGCAGCTTCGATATTGACACAAACCAGCTTCGATATTGACACAATCCCCCCCAGCCCAACACACCCCCACACCCACTGCAAACCTTGTTCTTTCATTGGTTTGTTAACTGTCTTTTCCATTTGTAGCCTCTTCTTTGTTTTTTATTTCCACGCTGATAAAAAAAACACACACACACACACACACACACACTCTCTCTTTTTTTTTCCGTAAAAGGTAATTGTATTAATTACAAAAGAAAAATACAAGATTACATGTTTACAAGATACATGATGACACTAAGCCATCATGTGAAGAGGTTCCAGTATTGCTAGATACAAAGTCATGGCAAAGACGCGGAGGAAATTGCCATATGCTAGGGACATAAGTCCTCCCTAGAGAGCATGTCACACACACACACACACACACACACTCTCTCTCTCTCTCTCTCTCTCTCTCTCTCTCTCTCTCGTATATTGTTACCATCTCTCCTTGTTTGCTGTTGTGATCTCTCTACTGCCTTTTTTGCCGCCACCTTCTCCATTGGCTCTATGTTGCCATCTCTCCTCACCTATTGCTATTTGGTGACTTCTTTGCTTAATGATACCAGCCATTGTGTTTGCTTAACAATACCAGCCATTGTGTTTTCCTCACCTACCATGAATTTTCTCGTACTACATTTTCTCCTCCTGCCTTGCATTTTCTCCATTTGCCTTGTGTTTTCACTATTTGCTATCTACTGCCATTTCCCCTCCCCGTGTCCAATGTTGCCTGACTATACTTGCCAACACCAGCCATTGTGTTTTCTCCACCTAGCATTTTTTGTCACATGTTTTTTCCACTTGCCCTGCAATTTTTGTCAATGCATATCCCTATGTTTTCACCCATCTCCTTTTGTGTTTGTTCTTTGCTTGCCCGTGCATTTTTTGTCACATGTTTTCTCCTCTCGTCCTATGTTTTCTCCACTTCCCATGCATTTTTGTCAATGCATATCCCTATGTTTTCGCCTATCTCCTTTTGTGCTTGTTGCTCACTTGCACTTGCATTTTTTACCATTGCTTGCTACTATGTCACACAGCCATTGTGTTTTTCCACGCACCTCACATTTTTTTGTCACATGTTTTCTCCTCTCGTTCTATGTTCTCTCCACTTGCCCTACTTTTGTTGTCGATGCATATCCCTAGGTTTTCACCTATCTCCTTTTGTGTTTGTTGATCACTTGTCCCTACATATTTTGCCATTGCTTGCTACTATGTCACAAGCTATAAATGAAAGGAAATGCATGTCATATTTAGTCAAAACAGGTGATGAGCACATGTGATAAGAACATATCAATCTAAACGAGTAAACATGCATCCAAACAGTAGGAGTTACCTTCAATCCAATTAACATGGAGCATGCGGAAATCAAGTAACTAATTGCTAACTATATCAACATAGCTAGAAAGAAGTTGAAAGTGCTCTTGACATCGCAAATCAATAGCTTGTGGAGTAAATGTAGAAGCTATAAGCAAAGTATCTATCACTTTCTATGAGACCTATAGTGCAAGACTAGGAGATCAACACCCTTAAGAACACGTTGGAAGAGATTCCTAGACTACAAGAATGAGAAATTCAACCACATTAGTGATGACCTTATATACTTAAGAAGATGCAAAAAAGGGGGTGAAAATTGAATGATGGATATAGGTAGTTAAAAAAGGTGAATAGTAAATAAACTTTACTACCAATACTAACATGAATAAATACTTTGGAATAATAATGTAAGTCGGTATGTGCACTATATGTGTGAATAGTGTGATTAAAAGTTATTGGCATAATGGAGGAGAACATTAAGGAGCTACAAGGGAAGATGGACATCTTAAGAGGTCAACACTCTTTAATATGTTGGAAGAGACTCCTAGACTAGGAAGGATAAATTCAACCACACCTTAGTGATGACCTTTTGTACTTGAGAATAGGTGCATTTACACACCACCCTCATGGACATGGTATCACCATGGTGGACTCCCTCTCCCCCAAAAAGGAAAAAGTTTACCTTGTTTATTCATGATCTTATGTAACTTTACACCCCATTGGACTTGTAGTAGACCATGCCAACCTCTCTTTTATAGATGTCTAGTTCACATCGAAAGGCTCTCCCATACAATTTCTAAGCATCGGAGAGATTATTTTTCCCTAGAGATGGGGATAGCTACTTAAGAGAGGTCTTTGAAATACCAAATCATGTGGATCTCTACATTTCACTATATGAGCCCACACAAGATTTCAATGAGACTTTACATGCATCAACAAGTACAACCTTCTTGTACTCATGGTGCACATACCAAGCTTCCTTTGGGATGATATCCAAAATAGTTGGTATGATGATGAGTGCCACGACACAAGCACATTTGTGGAGAGAGATGACACTATGATCTACTGCCTATAAACATAAAAAGGCTACTCTTCATCTGCCTTATGTTTTCTCTATTTGCTATCTACTATCATCTCCCCTTCCCCTGTGTCCAATATTGCTTGACTACCTTGTTTGCCAACACTATCCATTGTGTTCTCTCCACCTACCTTGTATTTTTTGTCACATGTTTTCTCTTCTCGTCCCATCTTTTCTCCACTTGCCCTACATTTTTTGTCATTGTATATCTCTATGTTTTCACTTGTCTCCTTTTGTGTTTGTTGCTTGCTTGCCACTACATTTTTTACCATTGCTTGCTACTATATAACATGCAACCATTGTGTTTTCTCTGTCTACCTTGCATTTTTTGTCATTGCATAGTGAAAAGAACATATCGATCTCAACCATTAAACATACATCCAAGTAATAGGAGTTACCTTCAATCCAACCAACATGGAGCATGTGGAAATCAAACAACTAATTGCTAACTATATCAACAAAGCCAAGAAAGAAGTTGAAAATGCCCTCAACATCATAAATTGACAGCTTGCAAAGTGAATGAAGTTGGAAGCAAAGTATCTATCACCCTCTATGAGACTAATAGTGCAATATTAGGAGATCAACACTCTTAAGAACATGTTGGAAGAGTTCTTAGACTAGAAGGAGAAATTCAGCCACACGTCAATGATGATCTTATATACTCAAGAAGATATAAAAAGGGTCGATAAAGTTGAATGATGGATGATGGATATAGGTAGTTAAAAAAGGAAAATAGTAAAAAAGCTCTATTGCTACCACTACTATAATCAATAATATATATATTTTTAAAAAATAAGATGGTATTCACACTATACATGTGAATAGCATGATTAAAAATCCATGTCATAGTGGCGGCGAACATTTTGGAGCAATATTGGAAGATGGGCTCGATGGGCTCCTTAAGAACAATCCTTAAGAAATTCAGCTACACGTTGGTGATGACCTTATATAGTCAAGAATATGCAGAAAAGGGTGAGAAAATTGAATGATAAATACAAGTAGTTAAAAAAGGCAAATACTAAATGAACTCTACTCCTACCCATACTATCATCAATAATGCTTTGGAAGAATAATGTAATATGGTATGTGCACTACACATGTGAATAATGTGACATGCCACATAGATTAGCCATACTTAGTTACCTAGTTAGTTGGATATACGACATGTATTAGCCATACTTAGTTGCATACCCCTTATTAGGCACATTCACATATTATCCTCACTAAGTGGTATCACCTTGGAGCAGTTGCCACTTGCAAGGTATAGATGTGTAGACATTGAGTACATAGTAAATGTGAGCGACTATGCACAGAGGGCCTTTAACCACCACCAACCTTCCATTTAAAGGTGAATGTGCTTGAGTGAGGAGATAACATGAAAAAGTGGCAAAGTACAATGTGTACATATCAATGCAATAGGATGAGGAATAGACGTCATCTCATCCTATTCCTATCAAATTTCTCATGAAGGCATAATGTTCCATTGGGAGACTTCTAGTGAGTACATGTGGAGTAGATGTGGAGGATTCTCATCTATAGAGATCTTGACAACCTCTATCTACTTATCCTCAACCATCTCTCTGATAAAGTGGTAATAGACCTCAATATGCTTGGTCCTTACATGAAAGGCCGGTCATTACATAAAAGACAAAATTACATACCAACTACATGGCACTCATATAGTCAAAATGCAATGTAGGAGTCATAGTCATAAACCTCAATTACATACCAACTAGATAATAGTCATGAAATCCAAATGCAATATAGGAGTCATAGTCATACTAGAATCTGCAACCAAACATCCTAACCGTAAGGCTTCATTGCAAGCCGCAATGGATGCGATGTACTCAGTCTTGATAGTAGACAAGGTTGTGCATTTCTACATCCTAGACATCCAAGAAATAACACCCCCAACAAACATCAAGACATTTGCGAGATGTGGACTTTCTACTGTCCAGATATTCTTTATAAATCAGAGTCTTTGTAGCTCATGACTCAAATATCTTGGCCACCGTAATAAATGCACATATCTACAATGCCCTTAAGGTATCTCATGATACCCTTCACGACATCCCATTGTCGTCGCAACATTGTATATCAAGTCTAGTAGCTATTACAACATCCATCAAGTTTCCCACTACTACGGATACACACAAGATCTTGGCCTTCTTAGCCTTCTCATCATCTAACGAGGAACAATCTTCCTAACTTACCTTCACATGAGAAGCTATTAGGCAAACAATAGGCTATCACCTTGCATATGTAATCGCTCAAGTACTCCATGGATGTACTCCTTCTGGGACAAGTAGAGAAGTCCCTTAGAGTGATTGGGCATAATATGAATATCAAGTATATAAGAGGCACGTCCCATGTTCTTTACCTCAAAGCTCTTCTAGACTTGAGTTGTCAAAGTATCTAGCTCAACATAAGTACTACTAGTAATCATCATATCATCAACATATAGTACCAGAATGATAAGACTACCATCATAAGCTCTTCTAGACCTGAGTTGTCAAAGTATCTAGCTCAACATAAGTACTACTAGTAATCATCATATCATCAACATATAGTACCAGAATGATAAGACTACCATCATGAGCCTTCTTCTTGTAAAGACATAGATCCATAGCATTGCAACAATAACCCAATGAACGCGTAAACATATGAAACTTGTGGTACCATTCCCTAGGTGCCTTCTTAAGTCCATAAAGACTCTTTCTCAACTTTCATACTAGGTGTTCCCTTCCCTTTTCCACAAAGCCCTTAGACCATTGTACGTAAACATTCTCATATATGTTTCCACATGAGAAATCCATTCTTACATCCACCTAATTGAGCTCCATATCTACTTTTGCATAGTCATTTCCTATTTAAAACCCTTTACAACCAAACGGATCTTATATGCTAGCTCAAGCCAACTAGGGATACTCTTCAACTTATACACCCATTTGCATGCAATGCATGTTTACCATTTGGCAAGAAAACCAAATCCCACATATGATTTTTTTGTAGTGAGTCAAACTAAACCTACATAGCCCTCTCCCAAGAGTGACTATCACCCTATGTGCATAGCCTCCTCATAGGTAAAAGAGTCATCACAATCTATCACCAATACATAATGTATAGAGACCTCAAAGCGATTAGGAGAACATGACTTGTGAGGCTTTAGTAGAGCATCTCAAGACTAGCTATGTGACCTACATCATGATCCTACATAACAAGCAAATCCTAGACCATTATATTATCAACAGTTGTAGGTTGTCTAGCTAGGGTTGGTTGGCTATACTATAACAAGAGGCTCCTCTTGAAAGAACACCCTACCAACCTCAACCACTATTGAGATATTTGCAATCACACCTACTGTAGCCTCTTTGTATGAGGCAATTCTGGGCATAGGACATGTAGGTATATTGAATCCCATATGCACAGAAAGGGAAAACTACTGCTATCCAACAACTATAAAGCATTGTACTTGACTACCACTTTGTGTGAAATGATGAATGCAATAGCATGATGCTTTCTTTTTTCAATTAGTGTCTTGTCATTGTCATTCTATACACAAGATTGTGTTTATGAGTCCAAGTTTCAATCTTGGAACCTAATTCACTTATGTAACAATTAAGTCCAGTGTCTCTGTCATCATGAGTTCATTCTTCTTCTTTCATCCACCATAGCTCCTTGCCATGCTCTAGATCCATGCATTTTAACATGGTATCAGAGCCAAGTCGGGCATGGCACTGCATCTCCAGCCTCTCTTGGTTCCTCTCAACCTCAGTCCAGCTCACTACTATTAGCCCATGACTTCATTTTCATCTTGCACTACTTGGCAACCATAGCCAGCAGGCTGCACCCACCTGTCTTGGAGCTTCTTGATCTCCTTCTACAAGCTATATTTCCCCGCGCTTCCTTCTAGAGAAACGTTCCTCTACTCTTGTGTAGCTCGTTGGTAAATCACAATTAGACATTGGTGATCATTCAAGTCAGCATTACGTGATTTCGTCATTGTTGCCAGAATTGCGCCTATGAGAGGTCGTACTGCTGCCGCCATCCCCTATAGTCCACGATTCAACCTCCAAGCTTAGGGAAAATTAATCTTGATATGTAAGCTTCTTTCTTGCCAAAGGGATTATCAAATGGCTTTGTCTACAAGGTTCACGAGCTGAAAAACCAGGTGCCAAAAATCCTAAACTCAGAACCTCCATAGCCACAATATCCAAGCTTCATCTTTCCTTCCATTTCTCTCTCCTGCCAACCAAGCCAAACCATAACCATCCTAGCACTAAAGTTTCTAGCAAATCCTTACATCAAGGAGGGGAACTTCCTGGATTTCTTTGAATTTTTTTCTTTGTGAAGGTTGGAAGACCTCAAGCACCACCATCAAAACTCAAGCTCCTCTTGTACTTCATCTTCTCACTATTTCTTCTCATTGGAGTTATCATCTATAATTTTAATCACTAAGTTACATTCCTTGGAGGTTTCTAAAGATCTAGAAGAGTTCAAGGAATATTAGAAGGCATTTGCAAGCCGACACACAAGAAGCATAACCATCAAGATAGTGCTTGTTAGCACTAAGCATAGTGTGTTTTCACACTACCTTCTTGTGTCCTTTGACACATTAGGTTTCAACCCTTTTTGCTAGCCAAGAAGTCAAGGATTTGAAGTTGAGTTCCAGTGCCAAACATAAAGATTTTTAAGTGGGTGCTTCTCATGAAGAGTAACATGTATCTTATGGCCCATTTACACTACATAGAAGGTGTTACTCTACCGATATGACAACATGAAGCTGTCTATATCCAAATGCCATCAATGTATCCATTTGAAGACCTTGAAGACATGAAAGTGCAAAAGTTTGAAGTCATTTCCATTGCCTCAAAGATAATGATATCTTTGCTTAAGGGGGACATGAAGACTAATGCAAGCAAAGATTACTAAGAAAAAGAGGACCATGAAGAAAAGGACCAAAAGAACAATGCAAGCAAAGTGATGGAGAAGAAGAAGAAGAAGAAGAGGATCAACCATGAAGATGCTGAAGCTGCAAGCAAAGTGAAGAACAAATACAGGATCGAAAAGAGCAAGCTGGACTACACCGACAAGAAGACCTACAATAAATTGAAGATCTATGTGAAAAGAAATGCTGAAAACTGCAAGGGCCTAATAGTCCTTGACCCAATTTTTTACTGACTTTTTTGAGCCTTGTATTGCCTAGCCCAAAATGTCTTTATCATAAGCTTGTAAACTCCTCATGTAGCCATGTACTATAGCCTCTATACACTTTGTGATGCCCCTATTATAGCCTCTGGATGTCCATCATGTTTTGGGTACCCATATTCAGCCTTTTTTGTGATAGCCTCTGGTGTTTTTGCCATGTTTATGGTGTGCCCACACTTTGCAGGTGTTGCTCTCACTAAAGCCTCTACATACTTTGTACTTTCTGGCTGTGATTGAGGAGGGGTATTGAGATATTTGCAATCACACCTACTGTAGCCTCTTTGTATGAGGCAATTATGGGCTTAGGACATGCAAGCAAACTAAATCCCATATGCACAGAAAGGGAAAACTACTATCATCCAACAACTATAAATAATTGTACTTGACTACCACTTTGTGTGAAATGATGAATGCAATAGCATTATGCTTTCTTTTTTTCAGTTAGTGTCTTGTCATTGTTAGTCTACGCACAAGATTGTGTTTATGAATCCAAGCTTCAATCTTGGAACTTAATTCACTTGTGTAACAGTTAAGTCCAGTGTCTCTGTCATCATGAGTTCATTCTTCTTCTTCCATCCACCATAGCTCCTTGCCATGCTCTAGATCCATGCATTTTAACAACCACCTGCTTTGGTCTCATATGCATCTTATCCTCGTGAAACACATAATCATGGCTATGGATAACCTTCCGGGCACTTGCAGATCCCAAAGGCAATAGTCTATCTCACATACATCACAACATCCAAGAAAGATGTATTTGACGGACTTTGGATTCAACTTATTGCATTTATCTTTTAGAATAAGATAAAAATCCTCGTATCCAAAGACTTGCAAGTGTGCATACCAGGGAAGTTTACGAGACCATACAACTTCTACAACTCTATCACCAAAGCCATGAATGGGGATCTATTAATTAAATGAAGTCCAAAAGTAATTGCCTCAGCGCAAAAATGTTTTCAGTAAGCCTGCTTGACCAAGCATACTATAGACTCTTTCATGAATAGTCATATTCATGTGCTCCACAACACCATTTTTGGGATGGGATATATGAGGCAATCAACTAATGTTTAATGCCTCCCTCATAATAAAACTCCTCAATTACCTTAGAGACATATTCACTCCATTTTCAAATCATAGTCATTTTCGCCTATGCCGAGACTGGTTCTCAACTATAGCAAGAAAGCATTGAAACATAAGTAAGACTTCTAACTTCTCCTTTATGGGATAGTAGGCCTAGACCTTACGTGAATAATCATTAATGTATGTAACAAAATAGTCTATGACACCTAATGAATGATAGGCCATGGGACCACAAACATTTGAATGCATAAGAGCCAATGAATCATCCATGCACGTAGAGCCAACCTTTTTATGTGAGTTATGAGCCTTTGCCATAAAACATTGATCACATGAATCAAACATGAGTAGGAAAGAGGCAGTAAATAATGTAAATGATTGAGGACTTTCATTCCTTTAAGGAACATAAACCTAAGATAGTGATGCAAAAGAGATGCATGTGGAACATCGGTCACACAACAGCAAAACATGATCAACATATCCATATACAAGCAAGGAATACAGGCTACCATTCAATTATCTAGTTAAGATAAGGCCTTTAGTGTCAAAGCTAGGGCATGATGTATATAATGCAACCAAAACGGAGCACTAGTACCAAATTGTTGTCTCACATCACTTATGGTAATAATAGCAGATATGTGATCATTACGTAGTCTACTTGAACTTGTAATAGCCCCTGAATCAAGAAGCCAACACTGAGAGCAAGCAGATTAAACATCAAGCAATTGAGTAGCTTCAAGAGAAGAAGTAGTAAAGTATATAATCATCTGAACTGTACTCCAAGGTATTTATCTCCTCAATTTTAACAACAAACTTAATAATGTACGATCATTAAAAGTTTTAGCATTATCTTGCACTTTTCCTTTTCCTATTTCATGCCTATCATTGTGTATTTTATGGCACTATGACCTTATGTGACTCTAATACTTGCAATAATGACCACAAGACAAACTACATGCTTGTCCATGGAACTTAGAATTGGCCTTATTGAGATTTGAGTCTCTACCATTGTTGTCATTCCTGTTATCATTATGTCTACCTCTAAGTATAAGTGCATGAGAAGTATGGGTTCCATCAATGTTCTTCTTATTCACTTCTTTTGTAAGCAAAGCACTCTCTACATCAAATTATTTAAATCCATGTTTAGGAGGATTAGTACTCCTAATAATACGAATTATATCCCAAGATTCTAGTAGTGTGACAAGCAAGAACAAAGACTTTATGTTATCCTCAAATTGAATGCCTTGCAAGATAACATAGTTGAAAATGGAGTGGAACCATTCAAATGAGTGGGCATAAGAGTGTCCTCCATACAAAGGCCCACGTGCTTCTTCAACCAATACAATTGTAAAGTAGGACTATACTTGTCATAATCATAGGCACCACCTTCAACCATAATAACATTGAAGTACATCTACTTAAAGAAAGACAATATGATGGTGAACTTGTACAACTCATCAAGCTCTTCCCAATCATCTCTATTCCAATATTTCAACTTTATGCCCTTGATTTTCAATGGTATCACTTGCTTCTTTTGCACCAATACTTCCCATATTTGATTCTTCCAATACTAAAAGTTATTCCTATCCAACTGAAAGGTGTAAGTAAGGATGAAAACACAAGTGAAAGCAAGAGAGAAGCAAAAGCAATGGAGATTCAATCAAGAGAACAAAAGAGAGAGAGAGAGAGAGAGAGAGAGAGAGAGAGAGACAGTATATGAGAACTCCAACAGTCACAATGTGTGTCCTGCCTTTCCTTGTTTTATTACTCCTGAAAGAATAAAGAATAAAATGACAATGATGCATGCCCACCACTTAGAGTGTGCAGGTGTGCGGGCGGTAAGTAAAAGTAGATGTGGGCAACTAGGCACATGCAACCTTTAACCCTCAAACAACCTCTCCCACTTAAAGGCGAATGTGCCCACATGTGGAGAAAATAAGAAAAACACAACCAATGTCTGGAAGGTCTTGATCAATGTTGGATAGGGTGAAAGTGATTGGGGAAACAATGGGACTAATGTATACCTCAATGAGTAGCGGCCATGAAAACTAAAAATGAAGGTCTCTTCTTGGGCTAAAGTAAATATCAATGAAGATCCTTAAGTGCGTGCTCTAATACTAGTTGAAAGGTGGAGCAAGAGGTGAGAACACAATCAGAAGCAAGAGGATGCAAGAGCTATGGAGGTTCAAGTAAGGCGGTATATGCAAACTCCAACTGTCACAATGTGTGACCTACCTTCTCTTATTCTATTGTCATAGAAAGAATAAAGAATAGAGAGTGATGGGCAGCCACCACTTGCATAGTACAAGTGTGGAGGCACTACTTACATAGTGAATGTGGGTGGCTAGGCACATGCGGCCTTTAACCCCCAACAAGATCTTTGGTTCACATGGTGAAAGGCCCCCCATACAATTCCTAGGCATTAGAGATATTATCTTTCCTTAGAGATGGGGGATACCTACTTGGGAGAGATCTTTAAAATACCATATGACGTGGGTCCCCACATTCCACTACAAGAGCTCACACAAGATTTCAATGAGACTTTGCTGCAGTAACAAGTACGACCTTCTCATACTCATGGCCCACATAGCAAGCTTTATCTGGAATGATATCCAAAAAAAGGGTATAATGATGAGTGCCATGACACAATAATGTTCGTAGAGAGAGGTGACACTAAGATCTACTATCTTCAAACATGCAAAGCTACCTTCAAACATTTGACATGATGTAACAAGTGAGCTTTCCTAGCTCAATTAGAAAGAAATTTATACAAGCTATTCTTGACCTAATGTCTAGTGAGAGTTTGAGGCTTTTCAAATATCATTGGCTAGCCATACCCATCAAGTATACTCACACATGGGGATAGTATGCAAACAAAAAACTCTATAGAGTATTCAATTAGTCCCCTCCATGATCTAATGACACCTTGCTCAGAGAGAGTCACTTTCTTTACAAATCATGGTCTATGATACCATTGATAGAATGCACACATGTAAGATACATTATCATGATGGATTGGTAGGATGACCAATTAATATATGCTAAAAATATTGTGGCAAACTCCTTCCATGTGTGTTTAATAAAGCCATGTGTGATGACTTCCCAAAGAGTAGGAGCACTAATATCATTGTGCCCAATCATTAGACCATCATGACTTGCCACACATTAGCCAAGTTATATACATCCATCCTCAAGTAAGAGTTGAGTTGATGGGCAAAGAGAGTGGGCTTGAGAGCACAAGGTTAGATTGGATTAGGAAAGGATTTTCGATGATGGATCATGTCTTCATGCTCAAAGCCATTATGGAGAAGGATTGACCTCATTGAGACAAATCTATTATTACTTTATGGATTTTCACAAAGTTTTTGACACAATCCAAGAGCGAGATTGATGTATATGTTTTAGCATTGTATGAGTAGGTGGTTGGTAGAGTGCAAATACCTAAGGGTCTTCACCTTTCTCCTATTTAGTCCACCTTTGGAGTGAAGTAGGATTGTCCCTCATTAATACCTTTTGGACTACATTGATGATATCTCTGAAAATATCTCCAATAGAGGAGACAAATAAGTGACAACCCCTAAAACTTTCCCTCAAATAATAACATGTTCAAACAAATTTTCACTCAATTGATTGACTATTGCCATCTTTTGAATTGATTTAATGTAGATGTGTTGCAATTGTTGTCTATGGAGGGTATGCCTTATCAATCTAGCAAAAGAAAGGATGGCAAGATGAGGGTAGTGCTATAGGATCACGGCTAGTGAAAAGGTAGACTTAAACTTTAGGTCTATTAGGGGATTGTTTTAAGTAATTTAATTAACTAATTCCTCAATGAAGTAATAAATGAATATTTAATGAAAATACAATTCAACGTGTATAAGTGATATTTATAGTTTTATAGTAATTAATAACTAATTGTTGATTATTTAATTAGCCTATTCTATATAAAGTATGAGATTTCTTTATCTTTATGTATAGATAGTTTTGTAGGTATATATAGTTATTATTTAACTATGATAGTTAGAGAATAAGAGAGAGAACAATAATGATAATGATCGAAAATACAATAGGAAATAATTTCTTAGATATAAACTTACTAAATATATGTGAGTATATACATATACATCATAATTAAAATAATGATGTAAGTGCATTTATCTAGATAAATCTATGTGTACACATGTATAGATATTTCAACGAAAATGCACCATAATAATTCAAAAAATATTTTTTTAATAAAATCAATATAAAAATGTATGTAAATTAATTGTAATAGATTCAATAGGTATTTATATATACATATACAATTACATTTACAAAGTGGTTGCATTATTAAGGTCAGAAGAAGGTTAGAGAGGTGGTATTAATAGAGTTAGGGGGGGCAGTTAAGGTCTATAAACATTCTTATTTAAAACGGCTTAGAAATTAAGAAGAGAGAGGGGTCGTTTTTTCAAATAATGTGGTGCCTTTCAACATATTTGTACTAATGTGTAGGATGTTGCCCACAACCCTGAAGTGGCCATTGCAAAAAGGAAGGCATGAAGGGGCGTGAGAGGGGAAGAGAGTTATGGTCTCACACACATGAAAATCGACATTTCTTGCATCATCCTCATTTGCTCCTACACTCACCAGAGCAACTATGCCTCCCCATTCAATACCTCTTCTCATCTATACACACATATAAACCACATGCTTGCTAGTCTTTATTCAAATTTTTAAAATTGCAAAAGTGTGAAAAAACTATCCAAAATGCCTTGAATCAATGTTCAAAAATCTAATAATGGTTCAATGTGATTCTATAGTATGTATACATTGCAGTGGTTCATTTCAAGAATAATAGGAATTCATTTATAATTTAGGGGGGATTTTGGATCCACAAAGGAATTTTGTTTACACAAAAGAGTTGGTCAAGTTTGTCATACTTGATATTTAATTTAGTGAAAGGTGTGTTAAGGATTATACCGGCATTGTTAAAGTGATGCAATCATTACATGACCCATAAACGAAGTGGTGTTATGTGATTAAAGAGCTAAAATTTGGGACTTGGTAGACATTAGTGATATTTGATTTGAATGTTTTCTATTTTATAAGTCTATGAAAGGAACTAATTTAAAATGATGGTAATAACAAGGAATCTAAATGGTGGAAATATTTGGATCAATTCAATCTAACTCTTCTAAAATACATTTTTGCAAAGTTAAACATAAACTTCTTAGATGAAATGTCACTATGCAGTAAGGAGCATTTCTATGAGGAGCTGCCCCTAAAAGATGGGGAGAATCTATAGTCTGCTTAAGTATCTTCCTAATTCTCGACTAGAGACCTAGCCAGTAATGCTTGTTTAGAGTGGCAATGAATGATTTTAGGATAATTGAACCCTAGAGGTTTGATTGGTTAGAGTGAGTAAAATTTGAGTCTAACTTTCTATTAGCCAACTCAAGTGATTTTAAGAAAAGTCTTGGAAGACTAGCAAAAGAGTGAGCTTATCAATGAATTCCCCTATTTTGGTGCAATAGCCCTTATTGATTGGCTTGTTAGCCAAATGAAAATGACTTAGATTTGGTAGGTGGTGAGAATATCTAAGTTCAATTAAGCTTAGGGAATAATGCAAAAAGTTCATGAATGAATATGAGTAACATCCCTAATAGATTGCTTTCAAAAATTTCCCCAAGATTTCCAAAGGTATATTTTGAATTGGGGAAGCAACACTAATCAAGTTGAGGGTGATCGATATTTCGGGTCCCAAAACTAGACATCAACATAAAGCAATTATCAACTTGGAGTGGGCAATCCCTGATCATTTATAAACAAATGCACTATTGGCAGCACATTTTGGGTTAGTTGACAAGGTTCAACTTAATATAATCAATATATCACATCACTTTGACTGGAATATAGATAAGCAAATTGACCCTTTAGGAGGTCTAATGTGTATCTAGAGGTGCAAAGTTAACATTTCATATGTAGAGCAATAGGTTACATAAATTTTAAGCTTGATTTCAGAACAAGAGAAACTGCCTTATGGGGAAGTGGACCAAGAACCGCTAAACATTCTTAAATTGTTAGCATGCAAGTAACAAAGGAAACCCAAACTAATGGATTTAAAGAAAGTTTACAAATAGAAGGAAATATTGAGGATGAAAGGGATAATTGGTGGATGAATTATGAGGATAAGAGAAAGCAACAAAATGAAGTTCAATATCAATAAGCAAGAAAATGAGTAGCCTAACAAGAGGCCTAGATACTAGAGAATGGGTGCACTATTGACTTTGGGCATGAATGTAGCATCTAGCTCAAACAAAGAACTTTTTGGGCCTAAACCATAGTCAAATAAGACATCATCGAGTGGAAGTGAAGCAAATTCATACTATTATGTTAAGGTTGTCTTGAGTATCAATAGCTCAACTACAAAAAGGGCTAGACAAAGTTATTGTAAGGGAAGCAAAAACAAATTCTAGAGTGAGGAATTCTTTATTGATTGGGATCTAGAGCATATCTTTTATTTTAATCAACTATTGCATGTTAGAACTTGTGATCAAATTAAGCATTTGATTTAGGCTTGATATCCTTGCTTAGAATATCTAGACCAAGAGAAGTTTCATTAGATGCATGTGATTTAGGATCAAGATCCCTATTTAAGCTCTAAGATACCTATTTGGGTTGATCTAGCTAAAGGCTTAGGTCTGAGAACATTATCCAGAGAGAAAATGACTCAAAATGGGTGTATATAGCAAATGAAATAGATTATGATTAGAAGCTACACATCTTCCCTACAAGACTAAAGGGTGAAGTAGTGAGGTGGTATGGGAACTTAGATGCACGACATAGGAGCTTAGATGCATGACAAAATAATAATATATGTTGCTTTATCTATGGCTTTCATGAGAAAGTTTAGGTTTCAAGATTTTCAAGATAGGTTAGCACTTTAATTGGATTACTTATCTCAAGGAGTGATCAAGAAGTGTTGAGCCTTACATTGAGTGGATGGAAACAATCATTTGGAAGATAAATCAAGCCCCTAACAAGCCTATGCAAAAATGCAAATCTATATGTGGATTGAATCTTGAAGTACATCAGCATGTAAGCCTCCAAAGGCTAGCTACACCAATGGATACAAAATTACATGCTAGATGGTGTGGAGTGGTTCAACTTAGCCAACGACAATGTCAAGACACTTCATCTAGGTGATTGTCCCACCAAGATTCACTTGACTTATGTACTTCACGAGCTTGTTTTGTTGCATTTCCCCCTTGTCTCAGTATTATTGTGGTTCAATTTCTTGTGGTCTTTGAGTTTTGTTTTCTCATTTTGTTTCTTGTGATTGGTTTATTCATTTTTCCCTCCTTTTGAATGACTTAACTTGTAGGCATCATACTTCTCATCACAATAAACAATCCCTTTCTATTGCCAAATGCAATTAACTATGAATAGTGCACAAACATGCTTTCAATTCTTTCTCACACAAAGTGAATGGATACATTGTAGCTTTTTGTGATAGGAGTGTACAATCAAATATTTTGATTAAATTTCATTTAGATCACAAGCAATGTTAAAGCCAAACAAGAATTATCAATGCTCAAAAACATATAACACTATGCTCATGTACTTTGTGTCAACTTGGTTAATTTGAAATTTGACCTCAACTTTTTTTTAAAGATTATTTCCACCCCACCAAGAATGGTTAGTTGTCTCATCCTTACTCTCATTTCAAGTTTTGAGTATTCATGTGGCACTCACATAGGCTGGTCAAGGGCTCTTCATCCTCTACTTGCAAGGCTCTCCCATAGATGACCTATTGATGGTTGCTATGATTAGTTAGGTCAGGTGTCGCATTTCTAGTTTGTTTTGTTGTAAATTGGAGGCTTCGTAGGGGCTTTTCCAAAGTATAGGTTCTTTTTCTACTACACTTTTCTTTAGCTTGTATCCCTTATTAACAAGGCCAATAGTTAAGTTGCCCCTTAATGAGGGTATTCGTGAGGTTTTACCTTTTTGTGAAAGTTGGCTCCTCTTAGTGAGCTAGACTTATTATAAGGTCATGGTAGATTCTAAGGAGTGTTTGGTTCTTTCCTTGTGCTCGGTTATGTGGATTCAAAAATTTTGTGAGGCTATTGGTCATGGAGTTGCAAGCATGTGCCTTACTTGCAATGTGTTTCATCTTGCAACTTTTGGCAAAAAATACAATTACCACTAAGTGAGAGTTGGAGTCAGGGATAGTCCAATATAATTCTTGACAAATGTCCAAGTGGATTCAAATGATAGATTGCAAGGAGCACCTTGCAACTGCTATAGACTTGAAGCCTTTATTTGATTCCAAATTACTTATCTTCCTCGGAGGGTGCCAACACTCTAGTGCTATGGCTAGGATAGCCTTTTGAATATCCACATGGAAGTTTTGGGTGTTGAGTGTCTTGTGGTAAGTCTTGTTATGTTGCATCCCCAAGTAGCAATTAAAAGTATTTCAAGCAATGCAACAATCATTTTGGCTACATTGAATTGTGATGCATTTGCACTCGTTGCATACTAGTCTAAGGTAGACTTCTTAAAAGGTTTCAAGGCAAAATATATCCAACTCCCAACCACATTTGCTTGGGGTGCCAACAAATTATCTCATGTGATTATGATATGCCCCTAATCTTAAGAGGTTGGTCAATTGGGCCTCATAGTTTTTCTCTTCCCCCTCACTCAAAGGCATCCGTCCTAAGCAGTTAAGATCCCTCTTAGATGCTATTCAAGCATGTGGTATTCCCTAGGTCTCCACTATATGCATGATCCTAGGCCACATGAGTGTGGCAATATTCAAAATTTCTGAGAGGTAGGGCTCTCCACCTATAAGGTGCTTACATTACCATCATCCTAAGTGTTGGGGATAAAGACACCTGTGCTTATACCACTCATGTATTCACTACACTTATAATACTCGCACACCTGACATTGTAGGTGGGGAACGCTTCACTTCACTTCATTCTTTATTCTTTCAATGACTAATGAATAAGGGAAGGCCGATCACACATTGTGACTATTGGAGTTCCCACATCTTGAGTCTCTCTCTCTTGCTTTCATGCTCCATCCGCTATAGCTTGCACCTCCCTTCCTTCCACTTGCTCGTGCTCCCACTCAGGCTTCTCTCTTCAACTAACTAGTATTAGAGAATTGGTTTGAGGAGCTTCATCAGTGATTGCTTCAACCTGGATTCAACACCTATAGCTCAAAGTTTAATGGCTACCATTGCTTCAATTCATTTGAGGTAACCATTGCTTCATCCTTCTTCTCAACTTCCATAATCTTGTTCTAGGGAGGATTGGAGAGGCTTGATTGGGCACTTTATAGCGCTCCCTAGTGTCCAACACCAATAGCAACACCATCATTTTCTCTAGTTTTATCTGTGTGGACTACACCAGCTATCCAACAACCTATCTTTGATAGTTTCAATGCATCTCCTACCTCTCGTATGGCATTTGACACTCCCTAATACTTGGGCAACCTATTAGATACTTCCTTGGCATTGGCATCCATCATTGGGCATTGATTTGGGCCTCCAAACCTTTTTTATTTATTGTAATATATAGTAGAGCTATCATAATATAGGTCTATGGAAGGTCTCTTTAGTGATTGGTGCTCACTCTTGTCTCTACTAATACACATATGCATATGCATTGATGATGGGATATTTGTGAAATGTCTTGAGATTCTCTTATCTTGATTTGAGCTCCCATAGCTCAATTTATGCAGGGTATTTCATTGCTGTAATATAGTATGCAATAAGCACTTGTCTGGGACAATGTATGCCATTTGCTATTTGATGCTATCCGGGTATACCATTTGGACGTATTGATGCTTGGCAATACTTGATATGCTTGGATATGCCCTTGAAAGCCATGTGAGCTTTGCGTTTGGGCTTGGTTACATGCCTTAGATTTTTGGTTAGTTGCTATAGTGATCATTCACGTACATGCTTGAAAACTTTATTGGGTTTTATACATTTGGCTATGTACTTGATGCATCCTTGCATGCTTGGATGACATGTATCTAATCTATTTAGCTTGTCCTACTCAGTTGGCATTCAGATTTGTTCTAGTGGGAGCCACTTGAGCTACTTGGATATTTTGCATTCGAGCAAAGCTTTGGGCTTTATGTAGTTGAGCTTTTTTCATTGAGATAGTGGGACTCATTGAGATGTGTACATGCTCTCTTAATTATTACTGGATGCAATTACTCTTCAATGGGCTGATTTGATTTATGATTTGGATGTAGCATGTATCTCTATTAGTGTGATGTCAATGATGTATACACACTGCCTTGTTATGTATTGAGCTTCATTACCCTTGCTCAATCGGTCTTGCATTTGGAAGTTCTCTTTTATTCTTCTTTAGACCTACTCCATGCATGAAGTTTATGCCAACTAGATTTATGGTTTACTAACACATTGATGTGTGACAAATCTTGGTACTGGTTGTATGCATCTTCACTGCTAGTTTCTCTTACATATCCTGTTTGTTGCCAAATATGCCTAGCAGTGGGAGCTTGGGTCTTGTTGATTGATTGCCCATAATTAGTCTTGGATTCAATGTTGCATTTATTACAATAGTCCTATAATTGCAGGTTTATGCATTGTCTATGAGAGTAGATACTTTGATTTGAAATTTTATTATTGGTAGTTATTAAAAAGACATACTTTGGTGTATTTTTCCATTTAGACCTTATCTTGGTTGTAATTTGGGGTTGATTTGCAATCATTTATAGTACATTTTTTTCTTGTACTATGCTTTTATTTGTTGGGTATGATAGCTAGTGGATCAAATGGCAATGCTATCTTTAGCATCGACAAATTGGATGGCACTAATTATAGCACCTGGAAGGCACAAATATAGCAATATTTGGTGTAGAAATTGTAAATTAAGTCATTGATACACAATGATATAAAGCCCAAATGCTTTAATGCAAAGGACTCGGTTAAATTAGATGAGTTATGTAAATCTACAATCATTTTGTCACTCTTTAAGCAAGTATTCTACATTGTTATCTTTGAAAGGTAAACTACATGGTAGTTATAAGAGAAGGTCCATGATATCTATGATAAGAAAACCCCTACCTCTCACATGTGTTGGCTAAAGCAACTCATGGAACTTCGTATGGAGGAGGGGAAGTCCATATTTGCCCACTTAAATGAGTTTCATTCTATTTTTAGCCACTTGTATTTGCAACAAGGGATTGATTTTCAAGAGAATCTTTCACCATTGTCCCCAATAAGTCTAGCATCAAAGTTGAAGAGATTAATGTGGTGTAGACTTATTTAGATAATGATTACATATTTATAGCTTCCTCTCTTGATGTTTCACTATTGATCGATGCCTTGTTTGCTTATACTCAATGTTGGTTGATTGATTAAGGGACTTCATTACATGTTACCCCTCATCAAGAGTGGTTCCACTCCTATCATAGCATGACATGATTTGTGAGATTGGATAATGACTTGGCATTTGGCATTTTTGGTATTTTATGTTGCAGTTTTCTTTAGGTAGCATCTTTACTTTGCATGATGTATATTCTGGCTTTAACCAAAAGCCTACTCTTTGTTGGATAATTGGATGATGCAAGTTATTTTATATCTTTTGGTGATTCTTCATGGAATATTACTCGTGAAAATCTTGTACTTGCATGAGGTGCCAAGTCTGGCACTCTTTGTCTCTTACTTGTATATGGGTCTATCAACCATGTTTTGGAAATGCTTGTAGTATCACATATATCGTGATGGCATCGTCGCCTTGGGCACATCTTGTTAAAGGGAATGAAAATGCTTAGACATTTGCAGTATCTTCTGCCCCTTGACTACAAATGTTTTGATTCTTGTGATCATTGTCTTTATGGCAAGTAGACACACGTTTGCATAAGAAGTTCAGCATTATGTGCATGGATGAATCTGTGGCTCTTGTTTATTATAATGTTTATGGACCTATATCCTATTAGTCATTAGGTGACAAAGTATTTTGTTTCTTTCATTGACGATTACTCACATAAGGTGTGGGCATATCCCATAAACAAAAATTAGGCTACATTGAGCGTTGGCTTGCTCTTGTTGATGAGAACTAGTTTGGGTATAAACTGAAATGCCTATGATTTAATAATGGGGGTGAGTATGTATTTAAAGCCTTTGACCATTTTTGTGATGAGAGGGGTGTTAAGCATTAGTTGGTGGTTGCCCCGTACACCCCACCCTAGAATGGTATTGCTAAGCTCATGAATAAGACAATTCAGGAGAGAGTCCATAGTATGCTTAGCGAGTCAGGCTTACCATAGTACTTTTGGGCTAAGACAGTTACTAATACCATAGATTTGATTAATAGATCACCATACACTTCTATTGGCTATTAGGTTCCATCCCAAGGATAACTATAATAAGCTAGATCTTAAGTCAGTGCAATGCATCTTTCTTGGTTATGGGAATGTAAGTGAGATATCATATGGATTCTACAGGCTTGGAAGGTCATCTCCAGCCATGATGTTGTTTTCCATGAGGAGAAAATGTGCAAGCAGCCTAAGTAGGTAGTTGAGGTACACATGGTGATTTTGGGAGGAGCCGCCTACTCTTGTACACGTGATAGATAGCATGTAGATGATGCTCTAGTGGTCCATGACCATAATGTTAGCCAGGATGTATAGGCCCCACATCCTATTTTGAGGTGGTCTACTAGAGATAGATGTGAACTCGATTGGTTTATGCCCTCCATGGATTACGTTGTGGTGACAGATGCTAATGGACCTCCTATCTATGATGAGGCCATACACACAAGTGATAGTCACTCTTAGGAAAGGTCCATGAAATCAAACTATGACTCACTATATAAAATTATATGTGGGATTTGGTTGCTTTTCCTGATGAAAAGTGTGCTTTACGATACATGTGGGTGTATAAGTTAAAGAGTACCCCTGGACACCCCAAGCCAATGTATAAGGTTAGATTGGTTACTAAGGGTTTTAAGTAGCAACATAGTGTTGATTTTGATGAAGTCTTCTCTCCTATAGTTAAGATAACTATCGATTGATTTTTCCCTTGGTTGCATAGTTAGATCTGGACCTTTATCATATGGATGTAAAGATGGCTTTCTTACATTGAGACTTGCATGATGAAATTTATATGCAACAATCTAAGGGCTTTGAGGAAAAAGACAGGGAACACCTAATGTGCAAGATGAGAAAGAGCATTTATGGCCTTAAGCAGGAACCTAGGGAATGGTACCACAAGTTTGATACTTTCATGCATTCATTGGGATATACCCACAGTGACATAGATCCATTTGTATACACAAAGAAGGCATGTGATAGCAACCTTATGATTTTGGTACCCTATGTCGATGATATGATGATTGTTGGGAGTGCTCATGATGAGCTAGTGCCTTGAAAACTTAGCTCAAGAAGAGCTTTGAGACGAAGGATATGAGACATGTCTCACATATTCTTGGGATATGCATCATGCACGATCGCTCTAAGGGACTCCTTTACTTATCACAAAAGGAGTACATCTAGAAGATCCTTGAGTAGTTTCATATGTGAGATGTTAAGTCTATTGGCTATTTTTTATCTTCTCATGTGAAGGTTAGTCACACCGATTGTCCACAGCCTAATGAGAGGAAGGTCAAGATGGCCAAGTTCCCTTATGTATCCACAATGGGCAGCTTGATGTATGCCATGATAGCCACTTGTCCTCCTGACATAGCATTTGCAGTGGAAGTTGTAGCACACTATATAGCTATACCTGGCAGGTGGCATTGGGATGTTGTGAAGGATATCATGAGGTGCCTTAATGGAGTCACGGGCACAGATGACAACCCTTTATCAACCGCGATACCACAGCTTTTTTTTCCTAAAAAAGCTCTATCCAAATTCAATAGAAATAAGATAAGTCTCTTGAGAAATACTGACTTAAGACTAAGAAACTTGGTTACAAGAACTGGAAAGTTAGAGACCCCAAAATCTAGATACCCCTAGTTACAAGGGGAAGATTTCATTATGTAAAACTCAAGTGTCGATTGCTACTAGAATTAAGCATCACTTGAAAGTTGCATGATTGATTGAAGTCATAATTGCTTGCAGACATCAATCTTTTTTGCAATCTTCTAGATTAGATCCTGATTGAATTAAGTGTTGGAACAGATAAAAAAGGCACTGCATATATGTGCATATATTATGGTGGCCATGACACAAGAGTCGTGAGGAACAGTGACTTTGATTATGCAAGACATGCAAATAGTAGGATGTTCATCCCTAGCTATGTCTTTATCTTTGCTAGAGGTGTTGTTTCTTGTATGTCCAGGGTGCAAAAATGCATGGCTCAATCTACTACAAAGGCAAAGCATATCATAGCCACTAAGGCTTGCAAGAAGGCTCTCTAGTTAAGGTAGACCTTTGTATTAGTGATGGGGTCTCTACACTACATTTAGATTCTATGAGTGCTATTCAATTGGCCAAGAATTCGGTCTTCCATGCAAAGACAAAGCACATTGAGGTGCATTGTCACTTTATCAAAGAGGTTGTTGAGGAGAAGTCCATTAAGCTTATGAAGATATGAATTTACCAAAATCTTATAGATGTGCTCCCTAAAAATCTCTCAATTGAACATTTTGCCTTCCTTAGGAAGATGATGGGTGTAGGATGACATGATATCTTTCCTGATTATGTTATACTCTATGTACATTTGTACTTTGTCACTTTTTTCTTGTTCTCTTCTCACTAGAGACACATTCACCTTTATGTGGAAGGTTGTTGGGAATAAAGGTGACTAGGCCTATGCCACTTGCATATTCACTATACTTAGAGTATCCTCACATATATATACTACAAGTGGTGGGTGTACATCATTGTCACTTCATTCTTTATTCTTTAAATGAATAATTAATAAGGAAATGCTAGTCACACATTGTGACAGTTCAAGTTTTCACATTTTGAGTCTCTCTCTCTTGCTCTCTTGCTCTATCTACCATAGCTTGCACCTCCCTTTCTTTTGCTTGCTCGTGCTCCCACTCAAGCATCTCCATTCATTAAGAACACTTGATACCTACACCAAAATTATATCTTAGGTGTGCTTGACAATAATTGGAAATGGGTCGATTTTGAGATTCCTAGTTCAACTCCTCTTACCTTCTCATCAAACTTGAGATGTAAATAAGACGAGTACCCAAGGCCGTCAATTGTAATCTATCACTATGAGAGTACATCAACTAGCATAACCAACCATGCATGTAGCAAGTCTCAGAGTAAAGTTACGATGGTAAAAAAAGCATCCGCTATAGCATCCGAGTCAATGGGTGACTAATAGACCAATGTCATTGTCTAAAGCTCCAAAATAACTTGATGCAAGTCAAGACAAAAGCCCAAATGTCTATCATACATAGCCAGGATCTATAGCATCCATATCCAAGTGGATAGCTCGAGTATCATCCGAGGATAGCATGCACAAACTATCCCAAGTGGATGCCTGTTGTAGCAAATGATAGACAGTGTCAATCAAAATGAGCTCCAATCACTACTCAAATGCATTTTGGAACCATGACAAAGCATATCACATCATCCACAAGCATCGGTGCATCCCTCAAATATCCAATAAGCACTCAGGAGCAATATGCATATGGTTTCATCGATAAAATAAGCTTCAGCCATGTTATAAACAACATTAAATCTTTGTCTAAATTGAGCGAATGACGTTATCTAATCAACCCAAAATGATCTCCAATGCATTGATGTAACATCCACAAGTGATCCAATACCAATGGGCATCAGTAGAAGCATCACATAAGCATGAAGAGGCATTGTAGAACTCAAGATAGGCTATCCCAAAACTATTAATAGCAATGACAATGAATGTAGAGCTCAAGATTGATGCACAATGCCAAATACAAGTTTTTGGAGGTGTTGCCAATGATCACTAGGGTTGCCAAGAGTGCCAAGAACCATTTAGAGATTGGAGTAGTAGTCAAATAGATTTGGGAAGATTAGGTCAGGAATAGGTTTAGATCAGAAAACCTATCCTAGGGATACTACAAGGTGTGCTAAGGAGATTGGAGGGCAAGGTAAGCACCAAGGGTTGCCAAGGAAGGCCTGGAAGAGGTCCAATGCAACTAGAAGTAGCCTGGAAGACACTAAGTATCAAAAGCATACATTTGAATGAGAAGCCATGGCTGCCAATGAAGAAATCTTCAAATGCAAGCTCAAGCGGACCAAGCTCGAGCTCACACGAAGATGGCTCTAATACCAGTTAAATGGAACTACACCCTGAAGTGGAAGCACATGAGTGAAATCAAGATCTATGGTGGAAGGAGCAAGAGCAAGAAAGATAGAGACACAAAATGTGGGAACTCCAACAATTACAACGTGTGACTAGCCTTCCCCTTATTCAAATGTCACTAAAAGAATAAAGAAATATGAGTAGTATCAGTGTAACTAATACACAGGCTGCTAGGCACAGGTGCCTTTACCCCCAATAAATCAAGGCATTCAATTATGATTGTGATTAGATGACTATGCCAAGAAAGTGATTGGAATTAATATTTGAAGTGCATGTGAGTGGATGATCATATGCCAAACCCTAATTCTACTAGGCTGATGTGATGCCACTATGTTCAACACTATGATGCAATTCCATCAATGCAATGTGATGTGAGATGTGGTTACATGTAGATCATTATGTGTCTATTTACATTGGCCAATCTAAATCTCTTAAGCCTTGGCTCTGTTATTGCTTTTATATAGGCTTCCCCTCCTCTTATTCACATCATCATTACATTGCATGGCATCCTTGGAAAGAGGGAGGCTAGAGGCACTATGATGGTCACCAAGTGCTAACTATCTTGATGGTATTGTACTCATTCTCATGCTTCATATAATTGATTCCATTGTCTGTACATGATTCTATATGAATTCTTTGTTCTATGTGCCCATTGTTCATTGTGTGTTGTGACTTGAGCAAGAGTGAGAGCACAAGCGGAAGCAAGAGGTATGGAGGTTCAAGCAAGAGAGAGAAAGATGGCATATGGGAGCTCCAATATTCACAATGCATTACCTAATTTCTCTTATTTTATTATCATAAAAAGAATAAATAATAAAGTAGTAGTGATAGGTGACTACCACCTACAATGTACATATATGTGAGCATTATGTATAAAATAGATGTAGATGGCTAGGCACAAGCGGCCTTTACCTCCCTCCCCAACAACCTCCCATTTAAGTGAGGAGAGAATAAGAAAAAATTTACAAAGTACAATGTGTACATATAAGTACAATAGAATGAGGAATAGACATCACCTCATCCTACATCCATCAACTTCCTAAGGAAGGCATAACATTCCACATGGGGACTTTTAATGAGTAGATCTATAAGATTCTCCTCTGTGGACATCTTAACAAGCTCGATCTACTCATCCTCATTCACATATTCGATGAAGTGATAATGGACCTCAATGTTCTTGGGCCTTACATAAAAGACCAAATTGTGTGCCAATTGGATGGCACTCATAGAGTCCGAATGCATTAGATTCCTAGTCATACCAAGGTTTGCAACCAGATGGGCTAACCATATGGCCTCCTTGTAAGATTAAGTGGCTACAATGCACTTAGCCTTGATAGTAGAAAAGGCCATGCAATTATGCACTCTCGACATCCAAGAAATAGCACCTCTATAGCAAAAGTGAAGACATAACTAGAGATGGACTTCTTATTATCTGCATGCCTTGTATAATTTGAGTTGGTGTAGCCCATGACTCCAGTATCCATGACATTTTAACAAATATACATATTTGCAGTACCTTCAAGTTATCCCATGATACCCTTCATGGCATCCCAATGTCATCGGCCAAGTGTCACTATATAACAAGCCACACCTCCCATTGTAAATTCTATGTCAAGTCTAATAGCTACCATGGTATATATCAAGCTTCCCGTTATGGATGCATATGAGATCTTGGCCATCTCAACTTCTCATTATCTAACTAGGTTAAATCTACTTGCTGATGAGACTAACCTTCACAATCGGCCTTCTCATCATCTGACTTGGGATAATCTACCTATTGATTGGCCTTCACATGAGAAGGTAATGGGCAGCCAATGGGCTTACCACCTTGCATATGGAATCGCTCAAGTACTCTGTGGATATACTCCTTCTGGGATAAGTAAAGAAGTCCCTTAGCACAATTGTGTGTAATGCACTTACTAAGTATGTGAGAGGCATGCCCCATGTGCTTTATCTCAAAGCTCTTTTTTGAGCTAAGTCTTCAAAGCACCCAATTTAGCACAAGCACTCCTACTAGCAATCTGCATATCGTTAACATATAGTATCAAAATGATAAGGCTACCATCATGAGCCCTCTTCATGTCAAGACAAAGATCCATAGCACTGCAAGAAATAACTTGCAAATGCATAAAAGCATCAAACATGTGGTAGCATATCTTAGGTGCTTGGTTACGTCCATAGAGACTCTTTTTTAGCTTGCATACTAGGTATTCCTTGCCCTTTTTCACAAAGTCCTCAAGCTACTTATATAAATGTCTTCATGTAGGTCCTCATGTATCAAAGTCATTTTTACATCCATCTGATAAAGCTCCATATTTAACTATGCAACCAATGTCAAAACCAAGCACAGGGTAGTCATCTTGACCATTGGGGAAAATATGATATATCTCATCAAATTCAACTCCCTTTCCATGTATAAAATCCTGTGCAACCAAATGGGCCTTGTATGGTAGCTTAGGGTGACTAAGGGTGCTCTTCAACTTATATCCCACCTACATGGCAATGCATGTTTACCATCTAGTAAAGAAACCAAGTTTCATGTATGAATTTTCTAAAGCAAATCAATCTCAAACTGCATGGCCTCTCCCAATAGCCTCCTCAAGTAAAGGGTTGATCAAAATCTATCACCAAGACACAATACATAGAGGGTTCAAAACAATTAGGAGGACTAGAGGATCTAACAAAGTATCTCAAAACCATCTATGGGACCTATACTGCATGCCCTCTTTGTCTAACATCATGATCCTACACGCAGGTGGCATCCAGGGCACTACAACATTAGTAACTCTATAGGTTTCCCAACTGGGATTGGCTATACTATAGTAGGAGGCTCCTCATAAAAGATTACCCTACGTACCTCAACCACCTACTCTAGTCTCTTATGCATCTTAGGGGTTGGTTGTACTATAATAGGAGACTATGTATTTCAACCATCTACTCTGGTATCTTATGCATCGTATCCTTATGAAACACAACATCATGGCTATGGATAACATGCCAAGCTTACGAATCCCAAAGGCAATAATCCATCTCACATGCATCACCATATCCAAGAAAAATGTATTTTGATGGACTTCAAATCCAACTTGTTTCATTTGTCTTTGGGAATATGGCAAAAAGCCTCATATCTAAAGACTCACAAGTGTGTGTATATGAGGGATATTTACTATATCATACCTCCTCTGCAACTCTATCGCCAAGAATAAGTAGTACATGGGGATCTATCAATCGTATGAACTACAATAGTAACTACCTTAGCCCAAAGATGTTGTGGTAAGCATGCATGATTAAGCATACTGTGAATTCTTTTTTGAATAGTCCTATTCATATGCTCTACAATACCATTATGGGTGGGTCATAAGGGAAAATCAACTAACATTTAATACCCCTCTCATCACAAAACTGCTCAAATGCCTTAGAGATATATTCACTCCCATTGTTAGAGTGTAGGCATTTTAGCCTATGCCTAGACCGGTTCTCAACCATATCAAGAAAGCATGGAAATGTAAGCAAAAATTTTGACTTCTACTTTATAGTATATGCATAGACCTTATGCCAAATAATCATCAATGAATGTAACAAAATACTTTGCACAACTAGTAGGGCATGGAACCACAAACATCTAAATGCATAACAACTAACGGCTCATACATGCATATAGGACTAGGCTTCTTATGTGAGTTATGTGTCTCCCTGCCATCTAAACAATGATCACATGAATCAAAATATGAGTAGTTAAGAGGAGTAAATATTTAAAAAAAGTTAAGATTTTCTTTTTTTTAAGGGACATATGCCCAAGATGGCCATGCCAAAGAGATACATGTGAAAGCTTAATCACTAGCAAAACATGATCAAGAAATCCAAATACAAGCTTCTAACATCGGCACCTCTAGCAAAATTGAGGTTGCCATGCATAATATTCCATGCAAAATCACCAAAAGATACATAATACATATCATCATCTAATCGTTCAAATGAGATAAGGTTGTTTGTTGAAGCCAAGGCATGACATACATCATACAACACAAATGAAGTGCTAGTATCAATCTATAATCTCACATCACCTATGCCAACAATATCACATACATGATCACCACCCAATTTAACTAAACCTGTATAGTGTGGTAAGTATAAAACCAATAATTATGCAGGGTCGCATCAAAGGAAGCCCCCAAATCAAAAGGCCAACATTGAGAATAAACGAGCTGAACATCAATCAATTGAGTTGCATCAAGTAAAGAAGCCTCAAGTATGTAATATCTAAAGTATACTCCAAGGCATTTATCTCCTCAATCTTAACAATGGACTTAGCAACAATGCAATCATAAGAAGACTTGACATTATTCTGCACTTTCCCTTTGCCAAATTCAAAACTATCATTATGCATTTTATGGCATTGTGGCCTTATGTGACCTTATTGCCCGCAATAGTGACAAGTAAGAGAGGACTTAGGATCGTAGAATTTACTACAGGATTGCCCGCAAGGCTTAGACTTGCCCCTATTGGGCTATGAGTCTCTACCATTGTGGTCATTATTTCCTTTACCACCATCATGTCTACCCCAAAATGTAAGTACATGAGCCGTATGGGTTCCATCAATCTTCTTCATGTACAATTCTTTTGTAAGCAAGATTTCCCTCTACATTAGAGTATTTAAAGCCATCTTTAGGAAAAATAGCACTCATAGTAGTATAAAATGAATCCCAAAACTCAAGTAGTGTGATAAGCAAGAATAAAGACTTCATGTTATCGTCAAACTAAATGCCCTATAAGATAAGCTAGTTGTTTGAAAATGGAGTGAAACACATTCAAATGATTGGCCATAGGAGTGCCCTCCTTCATACAAAGGTCCACAAGCTTCTTTAGTTAATGCAATTGTGAAGTAAGACTTTTCTTGTCATAAAGATCAATTTTATTTCATATATCATAACCACCACCTTTAGTCACTATGACATTGAAATAAACCTACTTAGACAAATATTAAACAATGGTAGACTTGCATAACTTATCAAGATTATCCTAATCATCTCTATTCCAATCTTCCAACTTTATTCCCTATGTTTTTAATGGCCTAACTTGCTTCTTTTACACCTACACCTATCAAACTTGGATCTTGCAATACTGGAAGTTGTTGCTATCCAACTTTTCTATATTAAAGATAGCACTACCATTGGAGGTATTTGAAACACCTACCATTATATCTCCCAATCAAAGAGAGTACATGCTAAAACTAAGCCAAAAAGTGTACAATAAGATAAAGAATGACCAAAACATTGTTGTCCACAAGCAGGAAGTAATAGAGTGCTCAATATAAGTGTCTTCTCTCAAAGAAATTGCTCAAGACTAAATTTTAGCATGGTTGTTCATAAAATTGTAGTAAAGAAGCATATAACTATGGGTAAAAGACTCAAGTACAAAACTCCCATTGCTAGGGATATCCAAGCAGCAACTAGGATATACAATGCAACAAAGCATAAACCACCAAGGTACCAAATGTTGTCAGAGACCCAAAGATGTTAGATACATAGATGGAATCCCAAGCAAAAGAGTAGCATGTACATAAGCCAACTATGCATAAGAGATCTCCAAAATTAGGAGAGATCTACCAATATGCAACCAACTTAGTACATATAAGTAGTGAAGCTCAAGTATATAGCCAAGCATGCATCCAAACTGACAAACCTTTCTGATAGGAGGAAATACTGGGTGTACAAACTAAAGTTAAATTATCCTAAAGTATAAATCGAGATCAACTAAGCATATATGCATAGGCAAGAGACTCCCATTGTCTTGAATAAACCAAGCTTTGTAATAAAAAATCTCAAAGCAAAAGCAAATCCAAAATGTCCAAGAGTAAAGCAAAGCTCAATACATGTGTCTCATAATGTCCAAGTACCCAAAGACATGAAGCAATACATCCAAGCGCATAGACCCACAATAAGCCTTTAAGCTCATAATTGGGAAACCACTGAAGCAAATAGCAACTGCAAGTATGTATCCAACAAAGCTTAACTCAAAAGCTTGGATCTCAATATAAGCATATTCAGGCATAATAATCAATGCAAAGCATCAAGACATCCATGTAGCATCCCAAAGTATCGATAGGCATTCAATACATAAGCTTTCACAATGTATGCTTATTGTCCACATGACTCTTCAATAATAGAGCTATTCAAGCTCTAATTTATCCAAATTCCCTTTCAAGCATCAAAGAATCATCTTGCATTACAAACTTTCCCCATAAGTATCAGTAGAGCATTAACCAATCAAAGATTTTATGCCCAAAGACTATGTAATAAGTCTATTTTAAATAGTAGGTCAATGGCTAAGCTCAAACTCTTCAAAACAATGCTCAATTTGGAAGCCTTAAATGCCAGGGATGTCGGGGGGTAAAGGCACATGTGCCTATGTCACCCTGTATTTACTTCACACATCGTGATCGCACACTTATACACTGCAGGGTGGTAGGTAACCATCATTGTCACTTCATTCTTTATTCTTTTAGTGACTATTGAATAAAGAAAGACCAGTCACACATTGTGACTATTAGAGTTTCCACATATGATGTCTCTCTCTATTGCTCCATCAGCCATAGCTCTTGTTTTGCTCTTACTTCGACTTGTGTGCTTCCACTCGGGGTCTACCTTTCAACTAGTATTAGAGCCAACCATTCAAGGAGCTTCTTTATCCTTTACTTCAACTTAGATTCAAAGCTTCAACTCAAGGTTTCATGGTAGCCATTATTTCTTCCTTCGGAGGTATATATCATTAGCTTGTTCCTGCTTGCTCTTGGCTTATCGAGAAGCTTTCCAAGGCTTAGCTAATCCTTATTAAGTACTTATTAAGATTAGGAGTAGTCATTCTATCCATTTTGAGTGGATATAGAACATGCTATAAAAGTTGTGGATAGCTATGGCAACTTGACAACACTTTCCTATTTTGGCCCTATAACTTTTGCATGTGATATCAAATTCAAGTGTTCTATAGCTGGAAACAAAGAGTGCAACACGAGCTATTGATTTGAGCACTCATATATTTAATTTTGTATAGTTTTCAATTATCTATTTCACACAAAATAGAATAGTTTTGGTTTGGATGCAAAGAGTGAGCTCCATTATGCATATTTAATGCCTCAATGATGCTATTTTGGTGCACGAATATTATGATTATACTTTCATATAGTACTCGGATTATTTAGAGCTTGATTAGCTCAATTTTGCAAAATTTTAATAATTTGGACAACAAGTTATTAACAATAACTTTATATCTATTGAGGCTTTATGCTATTCGGGTATGCCACTTACATGCATTAATATCTAGCATCATTGATACTTGGACCTCGATATGATTACAGATGGCGTTACCACTTGTATTTGAGCTACATTGGATGCTTTGGAGCTTTGGCTTTATGCTTTAATTGCTTTAGTAATTGATATTACAAGTTTGAGAACTTGCTTTTAGGTACATTCATGCTCCCAAATGTACCTTGGATTTTGGATGGGCATGCACTTAATGTCTTGAGCTTGTATTGCTCATTTGACATTCGGATTCGCTTTAGTGGGACCTACTTACTATTGGCATTAGAACTTTGGATTATTTATGCAATTGAGCTTGCTTCTTGGAGATAGTGGAACTCTTGGTTCATGTATATTCTCTCTTGTATGCTGTTGGATGTAGTTACCTCCCCTTGTAGTATAATTTGATTTTGTATGCTTTGGACACCAACACTCACCTTTGTGGCCAATTTATCAATGATGTATAGACTTATGGGATGTATGGTTTACTAATACTTTAAGTTTGTGACAATCTTTGGTACTAGTGGTCCATGCTTAGTTAGTGCTAGTTTCATTCTTTATATCTTGGTTGCTACTTGAATATCCCTGATAGTGGGATCTTGCTTTCTTGGCTATTTGCCTACAGTTAGATTGACATATAATATTGCATTTTATTCATAATTGTTATAATTATAGTTTTTAACATTCTTTGGGAGAGCGGTCATTATACTTTGGCAGTCTATTGGTGGATAGCTCTATACCTTGGTATCCCCTCTTGTTTTTCCCTTGCTTTGGCTAAGTTTTGAGGGCTAATTCGTACTCATTTACAATAGTCCATTCTCTTGGATTTTACATTGGTATATTGCCATTATGGTTGGTTCTTTAAATGATAGTGCTATTTTCAATATTGAAAAGCTTGATACCACAAATTTCACCTATTGGAAGATGCAGATATGGCAAATACTAGTTCAAAAGAAGCAAGTTAGGCCTATAAAAACCAAGAGTATAAAACCCAAAGGCATTGATCAGGATACTTGGGATGAGTTAGATGAGCTACACAAATCCATTGTTGTATTGTCTTTATCTAAATAGGTTCATATTATGGCAACTGAGGATAATGCTTGGCAATTATGGGAAAAGATATGCAATCTTTATGATAAGCATAGTCTTACTTCATAGATGGACTAGTTGAAACAGCTCATGAACCTTCGCATTAATGAAGGGACTAGTGTCTCTATGCATTTGAATGAATTGCATTCTATTTTCGCTTGGTTGACTTCATAGGGCATTGAGTTCAAGGATAATCTCCCTCCCTTATTCTTGCTTGTGACACTTCCTAAGTCATGGGACACTTTCCATACTACCCTGTGTGCTAATATGCCCAAGGATGGTTTGAAACTCCAGGATGTTGAGGGTATCTTAATCACAAAGAAAAATAAAAAGAATATGGATGTAGCCCATGCTTGTTAAGGGTACTTTAATCACAAAGAAGATAAATAGAAAGAATGTGGATATAGTTCGTACTTCTCATGCATTGACTATTAGGGATAAGACATGATGGTAAGAGTGGTAATAATCGTCGTAGTAGAGGCTCATAGAGGTCTAAGTCTCGTAGGGAGTATGTCGGTCACTGGCCAGCATTCTTCATAACATGACTACTTTAGCATATTGTAGCCCATGAATATGCTTTAAGTTGTAAGGCCCCCATTATGAGGAGAAGCCAAGTGTGAGCACGGATATTGGTTGGGGCTTAACTTATATGTTAGATGAAGTCTATGTGATAGGAGGGCAAAAAGGTGACCTTTGTAGATCTAGCCTTTAGGTTAGATATAATACTTATGTTGGTAGCAACTCAAGGCACAATGCATTGAGTTGTGAGGTGTGGGATGTATAGGTCCATAGCCTATTTTATGACAGTGATGCCAGGAGGCATATTTCATGGTGGATTCCGTGCGACAGTGGATTCCGTGAGGTTTTACGGTGGATTCCGTAAACTTTGTTGACCGTGGCTCATACACAAAGTGGATTCTTTGTGCGAGAAGTTGATGGGGATGCGTATCATTTCCGGATGTTTCATTAATTTAGTGTGTACATGGGTGATTCCATAGCAGGTGATTCCGCAAAATACATATTAAATTAATAAACGTTTATGAGTTTAGAGTGCGCACTCGTGATAAATTAAGGTTAGGATTGATTTCTAACTAGTTGATTTATTTATGTAGCTGCAGACTGCTAGGTATTCACTTTTGTCGATTTAATTGTATTATTTTACTAATGATTGTGAATGCTTCAGTTGATGTGTAGAGATAGCAGCAGTGGCGGAGAAAAGCATTGGAGGATAGCGTGTATTCGAGTTATCACTTATACTTTGATGGGCGCATACCTTAGGCATGGTGCCTATATTTTGTCGCGCCTATTTATTAAGGCGTTGGATATTTATTTATTATTTTGTATGCGCATGGACGCACGATTATGATATTTGTATTTGGACATTGTATTGGGTATGCCTGACTCTTTGGGCGCCCGCCCATTAGCTTTATTTCTATTTTGTGCTAAAGCAAACTCAAAAGCCAAAAGCATGCTATTTTGTAATTTGGGCTATTATTTGAGCTTGAAGATGATTAATACATAAAATATATGCTTTGTGGAGTGCTCACACAAGGCATGGGGGGAGATTGCACCCAATTAGTCTCTTGTTCATGTTGTGCTTGCTTTCTACCTTGAGTTTTGTGCAAAAAGTAGAGTTCTTTTGTTCTTTGGGACCTTCTGGCGTTCACTACGCGAGCATACATCATCTGATCTATGCACCAGTGGTATCAGAGTGAAGCTGAGATCGAGAGCTTCCAATCGCTACCCATCTTGTGCAAAGGCGGAGCTCCTGGAACGATCGAGCTCTACAATCAGTCTCATCGTGAATGGTCGATACGGGTGGATTCCTGGCGGTCAAGAACCTCTATTTATAGCCTCTGATCGCGAAGGACTGACCTGAGGAGGCAGAGGACCACTCCTACATCCCTCTCTCCAAGTCGCTTTGTACAGAGAAAACAGTAATCTCCATATCTTTCAAAAAGCTTAAAAGCTTAAATTTAAAAGTTAGAAAGGTTAGTGTTAAGCTTTCAGAAGCTTAAAATAAAAAATTCGTCAACTAGCGGCAAGGGGATGTGTTTGGCGGCGTCAAATTCGACGACAGTATATCGACGTCCTCAAATAAAAAATTCCATAAGCTTTAGTTACTAAAGCTACTAAGCTATCTAATCTTCTAAATCTTCAAAGTTTATCAAGTTTCATAAGTTTTGCAACTCCGCAAGTCAATCAAGTCACCAGAAGTCAGAACTGACTTATGCCAAAAACTCCCATAAGGACTGTTCCTGCGAGCGCAGGAGCACTGAACTGCAAAGTTGTTCCCTGGAAGACTCTGTTTGCATACGCAGACTTGCTGAACCAGTTTCAGCATACGCAGAAGGTCATACGTAGATTTTACAAAGATTTCAAATCCCGCAACCACAAAAGTCAAAGACCGTGAAAGCCAAACAAAAATCTATAAGCCTTGTACACCCAACTTTGAGCTACACTCATCCCGCTAATTAGATTTTGAGAGTGTGAGGTCTTTTGAATTTTTACAGGATGATGGAACAAAATATGGATGATTTAATGGCTGAAGGTGATCTTCTTGAACCTACCATGGAACAAAAATTGGATTTAATTATGATGTAGTTGGACGAAGAACGAAGAGCCCGGCAAGCCTTGCAAGTTCAATTGGCCAATTTACAAAGATCGACTACCAACAAAGATGGACCACAACCCAAAGATCTTATCCGACGAACCATCGATGCGACTCTCGAAGCTCAATCCATCCGCAAAAAAACAAAGATAAGTAAAATAAATTTCAAATTCCGTACTTTCAATGGCACTCGAGATGGAAAGGCTGTTCTTGCATTCATCAGTTAATTTGATGATTACTTTCATGAAGAGACATACACTAAAAAAGATAAAATCAAGTGTGTCACTAATCATTTAGTGGATAGAGCATCTCTTTGGTGGACCGTAGTTCGTAAGAGCATAGATTGTCCCACTACCTGGGAGAGTTTCAAGAAAAAGTTTATGCAGAATTTCCTTCCTCCACAATTCCATGAAAAAGCCATAAAGCAATGGGACCTTCTTTAGCAAAGGGATCGTGAGCCTATTTCCTAGTACATCGAATGCTTTTGGAATGCCTTACTCCAACTATGCATGCTTGAAGACGTACCTGAAGTGACTCACAAGCGCAAGTATATGTCTGGATTACTTGGGCATTACTACGCTGAAGTCAATATGTTCAAGCCTGCAACTCTTGAAGATGCAATTTCTTTAGCTCATGACACTGAAGACAAGATTCGAGGAAGAGACAAGCGTCTACAACAATTTCAAGCAAATGGTAACTATGGTTCTAAGCAATTCAATTCAAATTTTAGAAGATTCAATCAAAGTCAATTTCCTTCATCATCTTTTCGTAAGTCTTGGACAAAACCACTTGCTTTGCCATCAAATACCAATCAAAACCCTAAGCCATCTTCACAGCCAAATTCTAATATTCCTAGACTTCCTGCCATTGCAAACAATGTATCTAAAGCCAAACCTATAGTGTGTTACAAATGCCATCAACCTGGACGTCTAGCAGCCAATTGCCAATCGAAGAAGCCACCTGTCCATATCAACTATCTTGGAGCAATGGAAGATGAAGAACATAAGGAAATGCCTGACTTTATGGAAGATGAGGACGACATTACTACTCCTTCGGATACTTTACCAGGTATGCCAACTCCACATTCTTTGTTGACAATGAAATGTTTAGTACATGGAAAAGAAAAGATTATTTTGCATGATGATGGTAGTATACATGATTTTATTTCTGCAAAGTTAGTGAAAGAATTGAAATTACAAACTGTTCCTACGCATTATCACATTAAAGTAGCATTCTTAGGCACAAGATATAATGGAACACAAGAGGTGCGTGATTTAGAAATTCAAATTGGTGAATACTCTGAAAGAAGGAATTTTCTAGTTGTACCATTACAATCTAGTGATATTATCCTAGGTATGCCTTGGCGTCATTAGCATAATCCTGACATAGATTATTCCACGCATTCAATTAAAATTCATTTTCAAGGAAAACACATTACATTGTATGGTATGCACGCATCTAATGCTTTCCCACTGCTTACTCATACTCAAGCTAAACATGCATTACGCAAAAGTAGTAAACCTTATATAATTTGGGTGAATGAACTTCAAGCTAAAGAAAAACATATGCACCCTAGGCATAAAGAATTCCTTGCACAATTTAAAGATTGTTTTGTTGAAGATCTACCACCTGGACTACCTCCTTCACGTCTTGAAGACCACAAAATAGATTTAATTCCTGGTACACAACTAGCTTATAAAGCACCATATAGGCATAACCAGATAGAACAAAAAGAAATTCAAAATCAAATTGAGGAATTATTAAACAGAGAATTAATTAGACCTAGTAGTTCTCCATTTGGCGCACCTGTTTTGTTGGTAAAGAATAATAATAATACTTATCGTATGTGCATTGATTATTATGCCCTAAATAAGATTACTGTAAAGAATAGATATCCAATTCCTAGGATAGATGATCTTATGGATAAACTACAAGGTTCTGCAATATTTAGTAAAATAGATCTTAAATCTAGTTATCATCAAGGGAGATTAGATAAATCTGACATATTTAAGACTGCATTTAGAACACAATTTGGTCATTATGAATTTTTAATGATGCCTTTTGGATTGACTAACGCACCTGCTACATTTAGTAGAATGATGAATTGCATATTTTTGAAATATCAGCATTGTGTTATAGTATTCTTTGATGATATCTTGGTATTCAGTAAAAATGAGAAAGAGCATTATGAACATCTGTTCTTGGTTTTCAAGTTGTTGAAAGATAATCAATTGTATGCTAATCCGGAAAAGAGTGAGTTCTTTCAAACAGAAATTCAATATCTAGGTCATATTGTGTCATCAGAAGGTATTAAGGTTGACCTTAAGAAGATAGAAGCAATATTGAACCGGCCTATATCTAAAAATGTGCACGAGTTACGTTCTTTTCTAGGTCTTGCTGGTTTTTATAGGAAGTTTGTGCGAAATTTTTCATTACTTGCTTTGCCTTTGACTAAACTTTTAAAGATTCAAGGTGATGTTTATCATTGGTCTGATAATCAACATAAATCTTTTGATTTATTGAAACATGCATTAACCCATGCTCTTGTATTACAACTACCTGATTTTAATAGACCATTCTTTTTGGTAGTTACTGATGCTAGAGGATCTGGAATAGGAGCCGTACTTATGCAAGATAATCATCCCATAGCCTATTCTGGCTGTAAACTGAAACCATCCGAACTTAAATATTCCACATATGATAAAGAATTGTTAGTTGTTGTACAAGCTTTAAGACAATGGAAACATTATTTAATGGGTTCTGAGTTTATGATTAAGACTGACCAACAAAGTATTAGACATCTCCTTAGTCAACCTCAAACATCTGACTGACATATCAAATGGGCAACTTTTATTCAGAGTTTTCATCCCCTTATCCAATATCAACCAGGTAAAGAAAATGTAGTGGCCGATGCATTAAGTAGAAGACCAACCATTCATAATATTTATGTTATATCATTTGATTCTTTAACTCCTATGAAAGATACTTATCATCAGGACATTACTTTTCATGCTGATTGGAATAAATTAGTTGGAAATAACTGGATTCCTATTTATTCACTGTCTTATAATGATGGATTCATGTTTTATGAAAAGAGATTATGTGTTACAGTTCCATTTAGATCTTTTATTTTGAATGAGATTCATTGTCCTCCATATCAAGGTCATAGAGGTATCATATCTACTTTGCGTACATTGACTGAAGATTTTTATTGGCCACATATGGACACTGATGTATCTAACTTTGTTTTTGAATGTTTGGTTTGTCAAAGAGTTAAGAGACATCATGGTAAACAATATGGTTTACTTATGCCTTTATCTATTCCATCAAGACCATGGGAACAGATTTCTATGGATTTTATTAATGGTTTACCTAATAATAAAGCTAACCATGATATGATTTGGACTATTGTAGACAGGTTTAGTAAACAAGCATATTTCATTCCATGTAAGAAAACTTTAACAGCATCTTAGGCAGCACAATTGTTTTTGAAAACTGTTTTCACTAATCATGGATTACCAAAAGTTATTATTTCTGACCGTGATTCTAGATTTTGTAATACCTTTTGGATTACTTTATTTGCTAACCTAGGAACAAAGATTGATTTCTCATCTACATTTCTTCCTGAAACTACTGGACAAACAGAAGCCACTAACATTACTATTTTAGATCTTTTACGTGCTTACACTATTTCTAAACCACAAACATGGGACACACATTTACATTTACTGCAGTTTGCATATAACAATACACCACACACAGCTACAAAGAAAGCACCGTTTGAAGTGATTTATGGTTATAGATTGCCTACACCTGTTGCATCTTTATCAAATAGAATTCAGAGTGCTAATGATATTGCTAACATGCACGCTACTATTTTTTATGAGGTTAAAGACATGATTGCCAAAGCCTAGCAATCATATACAAAACAAGCCAATAAGAAAAGACAGGCCATGAATTTCAAAGTTGATGACTATGTTTGGTTGAGAATAGAAAAACGTAGATTACAAAGTGTAGATAAACACCCAGTTGTGAAATTAGCACCTAGATTCTATGGACCATTTAAGATCATTCACAAAATCAATGACAATGCATTTAAGTTAGAACTACCACCTCATTGGAAAATTCACAACACCTTTCACATTAGTTTATTACGACCCTTTAGAGGCAAATTACCTATATACCCTATTTATGAAAACCTACCTTTGCTAGATGAAGAAACTGAAATACTTGAGCCTCAAGCTATTATAGATACTGACTTTATGACCACTAGAACTGGCCGTAGATATTCTAGATATTTGGTCAAGTTTAAAAACCATCCTGTTCAAGAAGCCCAATGGATGCACGCTAGAGACTTGAATGCTTTCCCTACTCTGTTAGCTCTATATTGAGCTAATAGTAATTGAGGACAATTGCTATCCCACCCTAGGGGTATGATGCCAGGAGGCATATTTCACGGTGGATTCCGTGCCATGGTGGATTCCGTAAACTTTGTTGACTGGGGCTCATACACAAAGTGGATTCTTTGTGCGAGAAGTTGATGGGGACACCTATCCTTTTCGGGTGTTTCATTAACTTAGTGTGTACATGGGTGATTCCATAGCGGGTGATTTCGCAAAATACATATTAAATTAATAAACATTTATGAGTTTAGAGTGCGCACTCGTGATAAATTAAGGTTAGGATTGATTTCTGACCAGTTGATTTATTTATGTAGCTGAAGACTGCTATGTATTCACTTTTGTCGGTTTAATTGTATTATTTTACTAACGATTGTGAATGCTTCAGTTGATGTGTAGAGATAGTAGCAGTGGTGGAGGAAAGCATTGGAGGATAGTGTGTATTCGAGTTATCGCTTATATTTTGATGGCCGCATACCTTAGGCATGGCGCCTATATTTTGTCGCACCTATTTATTAAGGTGTTGGATATTTATTTATTATTTTGTATGCGCATGGGCGCACGATTATGATATTTGTATTTGGACATTGTATTGGGTATGCCTGACTCTTTGGGCGCCCGCCCATTAGCTTTAGTTCTATTTTGTGCTAAAGCAAACTCAAAAGCCAAAAGCGTGTGTAATTTGGGCTATTATTTGAGCTTGAAGATGATTAATACATAAAATACATGCTTTGTGGAGCTCTCACACAAGGCATGGGAGGAGATTGCACCCAATTGGTCTCTTGTTCATGTCGTGCTTGTTTTTTGCCTTGAGTTTTGTGCAAAAAGTAGAGTTCTTTTGTTCTTTGGGACCTTCCAGCGTTCACTACGCAAGCATATAGCATCCGATCTGTGCACCGGACAGTCTACTCAAGATAGACGTCAGCCTAATCGGTGTTGTGTCCTCCATGGACCATGTTATGGTGATAGATTTTGGTGAGCCTCTTACTTTTGAGGAGGCTATATGCAAAGGTGATAGTCACTATTGGGAGAGGGCCATATATTAAGAGTTTGATTCACTATAAAAAACCATATATGGGATTTGGTTCCTTTGCCCAATGGAAACATGCATTGTTGTGCAAGTGGGTATATAAGTTGAAGAGCAAGCTTGGACCCCTCGAGCTAACATATAAGGCCAGATTAGTTGCTAAGGGTTTTAAGCAGGAGCATAGTGTTGACTTTGGTGAGGTCTTTTCTTCTACAATCAAGATGACTACTCTACACTTAGTGTTGGCCTTGGTTGTACAATTAGATCTAGATGGATGTGAAAATTGATTTCTTACAGGAGGACTTGCATGATGAGATTTATATGCAATAGCCTAAGGGCTTTCAAGAAAAGGGTAGGGAATACCTAGTATACAAGTTGAGAAATAACCTTTAGGGTCTTAAATCGGCACCTAGGGAATGGTATACTCTTGTTGTGATATGGATCTGTGTCTCTACATGAAGAAGGCTCGTGATGACATTCTTATTATCTTGGTACTTTATGTGGATAATACATTGATTGCTAGGAGAGCTCGTGGTTGATTACTTTGAAAACTCATCCAAGAAGAGCTTTGAGATAAAGGACATGGAAAGGCCTAACATATTATAGTATGAGCTATGGCACACTATGTGGCTACACTTGGCCAATGACATTGGGACACCATGAAGGGTATCGTGAGGTACCTAAAAGGTCTTATAGATATGAGCATTTGCTATGGTGGTCAGGATATTATACTCATGGATTATACTAGCTCCAACTATACAAGATATACATATAGTAGAAAGTCCACATTCTGGGTATGTCTTCACTTTTTATAGAGGTATTTTTTCTTGGATATCCAGGGTGCAGAAATGCACTGCCATATCTACTACTGAGGTAGAGTATGTTGGAGCCATCGAGGCTTGCAAGGAGGCCCTATGGTTAACCTATCTAGTGATAGACCTTAGTATTACTGTTACTCCTACATGGTATGTAGATCTTATGAGTGCTATTCAGTTGGCCATGAATTTGCTGGCATTCCATGCAGAGACAAAGCACATTGAGGTACGCTATCATTTCATCAGGGAGATGGTAGAGGAAAGTCTGTTAAGCTTGTTAAGATCTCAAATGATGAGAATCATGTAGGTCTACTTACTAAAAGTCTCTCAGTAAAACATTTTGCCTTTCTTAGAAAGATAATGGGAGTAGAATGAGATGCATATATTCATCATCCTATTATAGTTTGTGTACGTTTGTACTTTGTCACTTTTTCTTATTCTCTCCTCACTAGAGGCGCATTCACCTTTAAGTGGAAGGTTGTTGGGGGTAAAGGTACATGTGCTTACGTCACTTTGTATTTACTTTACACACTGTAACTACACACTTGTATACTACAAGTAGCGGACATCCCTCACTATCACTTTTTTTGTTATTCTTTTAGTGATTATTGAATATGGGAAGGCCAATCACACATTGTGATTCTTAGAGTTCCCACATACAATGTCTCTCTCTCTTGCTCTCTTGCTCCATTCAGCATAGCTCTTGCTTCTGCTTGTGTGCTTCCACTCGGGCTCTATCTTTCAGGGAAGGATGCCAAACAAGTGGCTACAATCCTAGACCTAAGCAAAAATTGGAAGAGATAAACGATTTCAAAAAGACAGGAGCAATCAAATAAGCATAAATCACACTGGCAGCTGCTAGTTATCTATTGTTATTGTTGCTCTTGTTGAGCACTTCACAATGCTTAGGGCAATCCTCGGAAATTCCTCACCAAGCTTGAAAGATATGGAAGTGATTGGGGAAGCAATGGGCCTAATGTGTACCTCGATGAGTGGATGCCATAAAAGTTGAGATTGAAGCTCTCTCCCTAGGTTGAAGCAAAGGTTAGTGAAGCTCCTCAAATGCCTACTTTGATACTAGTTGAAAGGTGGAGCAAGAAGCATGAGTAAAAGCAAGAGCTATGGAGGTTCAAGCAAGAGAGACCAAGATGGCATGTGGGAACTCCAATAGTCATAATGTGTGACTTGCCTTCACTTATTTTATTATCATAGAAAGAATAAAGAATAAAGTGATAGTGATGGGTGGCCGCCACTTATAGTGTATAGGTGTGTCGACACTGTGTATAAAGTAAATGTAGGCAGCTAGGTATAAGTAGCCGTTAACCCCCAACATTGAGTTGAATGCTTTCACTTTCATTGTACATTTTCACAACAACTAGCTATTTGTTTGGTATGTTTCTCTATTTACATTAAGTCAAATAAATATAATCATATTAAGGTTGTCCACATCAATGAAGACCTTGATTTTCACTTTTGTAGATAGAGGGTAGTGCTATGAAAAGGTTTTACTAAACTCTTTTCAACTCTCACAACTAAAATAATCCTCATACGGTGTCTTTCTTAACTTTCATCTCTTACATATACTAAGTCTCATTATACTTTCCAAACATTAAGGCTACCAAGTCTTATCATGGCACTAGCTTAAATGAGACCTCTAAGGTACCAACACATGATACAAATGATAAATTGTAGAGAAAATCGTGGATTGAAACCTTACCCAAAGTTATCAAGCATCTCTATTTGGGCTTATAATAGTATATGCAAGTGGTCACTAGGGAAGGGCTTTAACTATATTAAGCTCCCAAGGGGTATAAGCTAATTATACTAGGTCAAACCAATTAAGCTTCCAAGGGCTACTGAGCCTTAACAAAATAAGTTTTTGATACTTTCTAATGTGGAAAAAGGGGTTGTTTTCATTTGTTTTTTCCTATAGTGCTCAAGATAATGAGCTTCTATGATTGAGGGATTGCATACTTATCTAGGTGTGGGTGGGGGTGGGAGGCTGTTAGATTAGGGTAGGTGGGGGCCAATACCCCCCCTATCCCTAAGGGCACCTAGCTAAGTATGTAGTGCCTCTCGAATAAAAGCTCATGATGTTATCATAATTTACAATATGGACAACTGATATGCCCTTCCCCCAACCACACCTACCTAGGTATGCGGTTCCTCCCAAGTAGAAGTTCATGATGATGCCGTAATTCACAATGTGGGAATTATAGCAAATTGTTTTGATGAGTGGCGGCACAAATATACATCGTGGACGTACTTTTGACATGGCATATCCCGAGTGACTGATACCTCCGTCGTCGTTACTCCGGACCACCATCTTTCTACCAACTAACCCCTTCCTTGTTACCCCGATGAAAGGCCCACTGAGGAAAAATCTTTGGCCTATGCTCTCTCTTCTCCCTATAGCACACTCTACCTTGATCACATAGAAGAGGTGGAAGGCTGGTTATCATTTGCATTGCCGCGTCCAAAACTTATTGTGACATAAGTGGAGTCGAGAGCGCTTTTCGGCTTGGCAACTCTCCTGGAGCACCATCCCTCGTTCACAAAGACATGGCTCGCTGTTTGTATTATGCGCACCAGCAGCAGGCGGCTCTGCTCGCTCCCTTTCGCCCTCTCTCGCAACCTCTGCACATGCCCCTTTGCCATCGACCCTTTATTGCCCTCCCATGGCCGCCTCGCGGTCCTTGCTCAGGAGATCCAGACGCTCTGCGACAGCGGCCACCTGCACACGGCTCTCGACGCCCTTCGCCTCCGGCTCGATGCAGACCGATTGCTACCAATTGTCCCATTCGGCACATATCTATCCCTCTTGAAAGCCTGCAGCAAGGCCAAGGAACTCGCTCCCACCAGGCACTTGCATGCCCTTCTCTGCTGCCAATTCCATGAGCCACCGGGGATTCTTGCTGACCAGCTCATTGCCGCATTTGCGAGCTGTGGTGCTCTGAATGAGGCACTATGCGTCCTGCTCTCGTTGTCTCATCGTTCCATCTTCTCTTGGAGGGCCTTGATATCTGGCTACTCCGCATGGGGCCAAGGCAGGGAAGCTTTGGAGGCTTATCAATCTATGCAGGAAGAAGGAATAGAGCCAGATCAATACACTTTTGTCAGCCTTATCAAAGCCTGTGCCATCGCTGCTGATCTCACACAGGCACAGAAGCTGCATGCTGATGCCATGAGAAGGGACTTCACTTCAGATGTCTTTGTTGGTAGCATCTTAGTAACCATGTATGGAAAGTGTGGAAGCATCTTGGAGGCTGAGAATGTGTTTGATCATATGTGTGAGAAGAATGTTGTGGCTTGGAGTGCTATGCTCTCAGCATATGTAGAACATGGTGAAGGAGCCAAGGCTTTGTTGTTGTACATGCAGATGCATCATGAAGGTGTCAGTTTAGACCAGCAGACATTTGTGATCGTTTTGCAAGCATGCAGTGCTCTTGTAGAAAAGAGCCAATCCATTGTTGAGGGCATTCAATCACCTGAAGTGGTAGCTTTGGAAATTGTGCAGAGCTTACATGCAGAGGTCCGACGTAAAAGGTTCCTCACAAATGTTTTTATTGGAAGCTCACTCATAAGTATGTATGGCAAGTATGGAAGCATTATCGAGGCAGAGAACGTTTTTGATGCCTTCTTGAAGCATGATGTTGTGTTGTGGAGTGCAATGCTCTCAGCATATGTGGACCAGGGATTAGCAATAAAGGCTTTACATTTGTACAGGCAAATGCAAGGAGAGGGAGTATATTCAGACAAGCAGACTTTTCTGATAACTCTTTCAGCATGTGGAAGCCTGGTAGGTACACAGGAAGCTATGGCTAATCAAGTGCATTCTACTCAAAGTATGCCTTTGGACATGGGTTGGGCATTACATGCAGATGCCCAAGGGATTGGCTTTGTTTCGGATATACTTGTTGGTAATGCAGTCATAAGTATGTATGGCAAGTGTGGGAGCATTATGGCAGCAGAGAATGTGTTTTCTGAATTATCTTATCGGGATATTGTATCTTGGAATGCAATGCTCTCAGCATATGTGGAACAAGTCCAAGCAGAAAAGGTGCTGCGCTTGTACAGGCAAATGCAAGAGGAAGATGTCCATCCAGATTGGCAAACATTTGTGATCGTTCTTCAAGCATGTGGTATCCTCAGTGGAAATTATCAGTTTGTAATTCAGGAGGGTCACCGAGTTCAAGTAACATCATTGGAGGTTGGGCGGGGTTTGCATGTTGATGCATGGAAGATGGGTTTCTCTTCAGATACTTTTGTTGGCAACACCATCGTTAGTATGTATGGCAAGTGCAGAAGCATTGTGGAAGCCGAACATGTGTTTAATAGGTTATCCAAGTGTGACACGGTGACATGGAATGTGATGATATCAGGTTATGCAGAGGAAGGCCAAGGAGAGAAGGCTTTACAACTTTACGGGCACATGCAGGTTGAAGGTGTCAACCCAGTGGAGCAGACAATAGTGATCGCACTTCAAGCATGTGATGCTGTCTTAGAAAAAGAGGAAACTTTGTTGCAGAAGGGAGGGTTAGCCCAGGTAACCTCTCTGGATATTCTGCGGGCATTGCATGCTGATGCTTGGAGAAAAGGGTATGTTTTAAGTGCTTTTGTTAATTGTTCTCTTGTTTGCATGTATGGTAAATGTGGGAGCATACTGGAAGCAGAGACCATGTTCAATGTGTTGCCAAAGGATACAGCCATGTGGAATGCAATGCTGTCAGCATTTGTTGAGCAGGCTCAAAAAGAAAAGGCCCTTCATCTGTACAGACAAATGCAGGAGGAAGGTGCCAAACCAGATGAGCGAACAATTGTCATTGCACTCCAAGCATGTGCAATCCAGGAAGAGAAGGGCCGAATAACTCAAACAAAGTCTCTGGAAATTGGACAAGCGTTACATGTTGATGCCCTTCAGAAAGGATTCACATCAGACATTTATGTTTGTAGTACCCTGGTGTCTATGTATAGCAAATGTGGGAGCATTGTAGAAGCAGAGAATGTGTTTGATGGGTTGTCTGATCACACTGTTGTGTTATGGAATGCTTTGCTTTCTGCCTATCTAGAGGTCAGTCAAGTAGATAAAGCTTTGCAAGTGTACTTCAAAATGAAAGCTGAAGATGTGATTTTGAATGATATCACAATTTTATCTGCAGTAGCAGCTTGCAGGACCACTGGAAGTGTGGAGATGTGCAGACAGCTTCATTTTGATATTGTTTTTGCAGGTTATGATCTGCTTCCTGAGTTTGGAACGGCACTTATCTGCACATATGGTGACTGTTCATGTATGGTTGATGCTCAAGCCGTCTTCAATGGAATGCGGAAGAAAGATGTTGCAGCATGGACTGCATGTATTAATGGCTATGTGCAGGAAGGAAATAGTCTAGCAAGCCTACAAATGTTTGATGAAATGCAGCCAGCTGGTATAATTCCTAATGGATTCACATTTCTTTCACTCCTTTCTGCTTGCAGTCATTCCGGTTTTGTTGACAAAGGCATTGAACTTTATGTATCTATGAGCAGAGATTATGGCATAGTTCCAATGGTTCAGCACTTTGTGACTATGATAGACCTTGTTGCACGTGTGGGTGAGTTTCAAAGGGTGGAACAGATATTACTGCATACACCTATGCATGCTGATTGGGCATTTTGGATGTGTCTGCTGAATGCTTGCCATACATATGGCCATGTGAAGCTGGGAAAGCAGGTTTTTGATCATGCAGTTAGTTTAAAACCCGAAATGGTTGCTGCATACGTTGTAATGTCAAACATCTATGCCGATGCAGGCCTATACGAGTGTGCAGCTGAAGTGGAAAAGTCACGATGGACAGGAAGTTTGATGACGGTGAAAGCTGGGTAAGGAAATTTCAAGTAAATCAAAGGACATGCTTTTTTCCTGTAAGAATTTGGAATTCTGTACATGGCCATCATACAGGACATGGTGCCAAGGCGAGTGTTGCTGAATTGCTCCTGCTTCAGCAATCGCATAAATATAGTGTTTCAAATGGTTTTGATTGGACATGATTATAGTTGTGTGATGGAAATGTGTCAAACATAGAGACTAGGAAACAGGAGTGGGGGAGCAGCCTGGTTTGAACTGACAGTAAATTTTGCCTAAGGTTAATGAGGACTGGATGGATTAAAAATTGAAGCCTTGGCATTTAAACTGAGAATCTCTCTCATACGCAGTGAACAGATTTGGCTTGACTTGTCAGGTGTGAGTAGGATGGACATGCGGTCTGATAGTACAGCCTCTACGTTCACTGTTTTCAATTAGACTAAAGGTTATGAACATTGATCCGGTAGCATGATGAAGTTGAGTGCACCAATCAAACTTGAGATATAATGTTTAATATTTGCATAGCCCAAACAATGATAGCTAGTTTGGGATTGTTCATACAAAACATAGCTATATGTACTCTATATAAGTGACGATCTTTTCAAGGGTGTGTACATTATGCAGATTTGCATACTCTTTCAGGTGTTTATAGTCTTGTAAGGCATGCCAGAAGTAGCTGATAACGATAATGACCTACAAGGTCGGGTCGCGTATCATACTCCATGATCAATCTGTTGATCTATGGTTTTACTGCCTAGGACATCATTTCAAAGAGCTTCAAAAACTCTTGATCGTGCATTTTAGTTTGGGGACTTCAAAAGCTCGTTATCATAAGATTGAAGCTTAAGGATATGGTGGGTTAAGTCGATAAGTACCTTTGGAAATACTTGGTGTGAATATTCTGTGGTATTATCATCTCAATAATTGGGACTAATAGCTTTAATATTAAAAGGCCCATGCTCATCACTGGCAACAAAGAAAGAGCTACAAAGATGGCAAGTTAAACCTCTGCAGAAATTCATTTTGCACACGAGTTGTTTCAGAAGCCAGTTTAAAGTGCTTGCATCAGACCAGACAAAGGCGAGCTTTGGATTTAATGACTCTAATGATGTGGGTAAGATTCCCTGATGAAAGACAGCTCAGGAACGTTTAAAACTTGTGCAATTGTGATATTAATGGATATTGTGACGTCATATTGTTTTCTGTGAAAACTTTGCATGGCACTACTCTATTTATGGAGTATGACTGGCTGGTGTGTTGATGTGTGTTACAAATCTAATTGGGTGCTGTTTTCTACTTGGTAGGACACTGTCTCGTATCTCTAGGCTCTTCATACCGAAAACCTTGACATCCTCTGTGATTTACCATATGATGCATAGTAGGGAGTGGTGGTGGTTGAAGGAGATACATTGACTGGGGACGTTTGTTGCTAGCATAAAAACAGAATACTTTTTTGGTTCATCGTCCATTTGAAGATCATCTAATTTGCATTTACCAGATGAACTGCTTTTAACGCTAAGATCATTTCAATTTCATTGGCTATGTTTTCTCACTGTAATTTTGCATCAGCAATGATATGGAGACATAGCTACGGTCTTACAATCATTCATTTCCCATGAATGGCGTAACCTTTATAGGATCGTATTAGTTTATGGTTTAGTCACAAAGGAACATAGACTAATGAACACAAGTGAATTAGATGTACCTTGCATGGTGAAAAGAACTCCCAAGTTAATAAAATGTCTCATGGCACCCAAAAGATATGTGCTTCAGCACTTACAGTGAACTTGGCACCCAATGTTGTGTCATACATGGTGGTTATCTTTCTTTGTCATTGATACAAGTTATCATAGCATGAATCAATTAAAAGTTTAGGTTAGTTTGAGCCATTCAGTATCAACAACATTTTACAAATAACATTGTGCTTACAACCACATGCTGGATGGTTTTTCTTGGGTCACATTTATCAATCTTTCTTGTCAAAAGAGCATCAACTCTAACCATCCTTTTGGGTGGTTATCCATGTGTAGAATGAACTCGGACAAGTTACCATGATAGCACTTTGATGATCTAGCAATGATGGCCACAAGAACAAGTATATCGTAAATATTAATCTACCAATTATGGTTGTGCATGCGATCAAGTGCCATATGACACTTATGGTTTGATTGTTGTAATGTTTAAATGGCTAGTGTTTTTCAAGAAGAACGTGTGGTTTTGATAGATTCAATCAAGGGGTTACTCGTGCCATGAGAACCTCTATGTACTCTTTGAATAAATAGTTTCCCATCTTGTACTTGCCATATGAATGTACAATGCATGACCTTACAGTGTCAATCCAACTCAAGAAAGGAGATTATTTGCTTGCCATATGAATGTACAATACATGGCCTTGTATGTGTCAATCCAGCTTGAGAAACGAGATTATTTTCTAATTTGATCAATGAGCATGAATTACTATTAGTCCATTTGTCATGGCACAGAAAGGTAATACGATATATGAGCTCAACGTATACTCTTATATTATTCAATCCAAAAAGCGGGACAACATAGACACATCCCAAGACTACACCCTCGTGAAGCCGCACATAAGAGGGTTCACCATTGGGTATAGGGAATCACACGTAGTGTGGAAGCAAGGCAGGGCTTTGAGTCACTACTACTCCCTATATAGGTACATTCGGTAGCGACGGCATGGTATAGCTACAAAGCCCTTACACTTACATGTCCTTAAAGTTGCAGAGATTGGAGTATCACCTCCCAACTTTATGACATCAATTACCATGCTTCAATGCCATGGATAGAGATTGAGCATTTCAAAGAGTTCCATACATTCATGGTAGTTGATTGAAAAATGCATAAATTATCAATAAATGGTACCTTACACTCCATAGAGAAATAAAGTGGCTAAGAAGAAAAACACAACCCTTACAAAGATGGCATGAAGCATGCTAAAATCCCAAACTTTGCCACTTCCTTTCTAGTTGAAGTTATTTAGTGTGTTAATTATATATTGAATAGGTGTCTAACCAAGGCTTTGCAAATAATTACACCTTATGAGGCTTGGCATGCTAAAAAGCCTTTGATTGCACATCTTTATGTCTTTTTATGCTCAACTTATGCTCATATACCAAAATAACAATGCATAAAATTGTATGATAGAGCCTTGAATGCATTTTTGTGGGTGAAGCAACAAAAGATAAAGGTTCTAGACTTTATAATCCTTTTGCAGAGAAAGTGATTAGTTGTAGGGATGCTGCCTTTGTCGAAAATGTGTTTCAACACTTTGATGTAAGTGGTGTTGAGGCTCCAAATCACACTCTTTTGAACCTTATTACTTATGATTATGTATGGTCTATGTAAAGCAATACGTTACTATCAGCCGACAGGTACTTGTCCAGATGCTACTCATTGTGATTTGTATCTTTTGGATTTTCAATGTAATAGGATATTTATGATTGCCTATTTTGGGATGCAAATAATAGGATCTAAAATTGTGTGTCGATTTTTTGAAGATTTGTATCTATTTTCTATTACTTCTTGATTCAAGAAGTGTGTGCACTGTAATGTAGATGTTCATGTGTATTCAAGTATGAATCTGTTTACTTGTTATTTCTTATTCTTGATTAAAGATGTCTGATAAGTTAGACCATTACACTTTGGCGATCTTGCCTTGTTCATGTTCCTACATGCTCATGATTTAGGCATTAGGATTGGAATGAAGGAATTTACTAGAATAGTCTATGGAAGTGCATGATTGTAATGGTAGTTATGATGTCTAGGGCACCTTGGATGGTTATCATTTATGTTAGGGTGACACTTGCATCAAAGGGATTGGATTCTGACAAGAGCCCAAGCATGAGAATTGAGAGAATATTTAAGAAGAGAGGCTCAATGTCTCTTATTTGAAGTAGAATTTGAAGTACATGCTAATGAACGAGTGCAGCTTGATGAAGAGGTGCAAGAGGATGAACCAACACACCAAAGGATATTGTACTAGAAGACATTCCATCCACAAGTGCATTAGGAGTAGAAGTCAATCATGAACCAAACGTAGATACACAAACCCCTCTTGATGATTTTAGGATAAGAATATGGGATGTTTTGTTACTAGGAACTACCTTCTTTGGTCCACCTACACAAAGACAATTAGTATTTAATCCATTTAGTCTTAGTAAAAAACCAAGAAGGATGATGACTCAGGTACAAGCACCTCAAAATCCTAGAGTTCAATCAATAAAATTTTAAGGCGAAAAGAAAGAAGATCCTGATTGTCATGTTGCCCAATTCGAAACGAGGTGAACAACAAGTGAATTCAAATAGTTGTATGGAGATCATGTTAAAAAGTATCAGTTTTCAACCACCCTATAGGAGAAATTTATCGATTGGTTCAATAGTTATGGTATAGGTGCTTTTAATACATATGATGTAATGAAGACTATATTTTTTGGGAGATTTAGGAAAGACAAAACTTGTGGAGATATCCTATAGAAGATTAAAAATATAAATAAATAAGACATGTTAGTGGGGGATTATGCTCAAAAGTTTAGGTACTTGCTAAATCAACTTGTTGTTTTTGCTAACATACCATCCCAAGAAATGTAGATTTCTTATTTTATCAAGGGCTTATAGACTAGGATTAGGGACCCTATAGCAATTGGAGAATTGGTTCCTAATGATACATTTGACACTTTGGTGAGAGCTACTATGAGAGTGGAAAGAAAGCTTGTTGGTATGAGTCTGTCAACAAATTGCAAAGATGAGGATTCTTTAAACTCAGAGGAAGAGTCAAATTCAGATAGTAATAGTGAGAATGATGATAGGGATTCAAAATCAGACTTAGAGGATAAGTCAAAGTGACTCAAATTTTGAGAAAGCCAATAAGAAAAGATATAAGATGAAGAGGAATGCAAGTTCAAGAAAAGGCAAGAAGAAGAAAGGGATGGATAAGGACAAGAAATCTAAGGATCACAAGCTTGAGAAGAAGATCAAGCATAAGTTGAATGACTTAGGCCTTCTTCTTGGAACACAAAGAAAGGAAAATTATTATGAAATATGTTAGAGAAATAGGCATGAAACAAGAGGTTGATGGTACAACCCTAATGTTTGAATGGGACAGCAAGTACCAATTATGTAGCTTAGGGTGAGGATGGCATAGGTAGCTACAATAAATTAGGTCATTCCTAACACCATACCTCAAATACCCCTTAGGGGACCAAGAAGGACTTGAATGTGCAAGTGAGCCCCTAAATCGGATCAAGTAATTTGAATGTGGCAAGTATGCATGTGTAGTGTGATTGCTCTAACTATATTAAAATTAAATATTGTCTTGTAGAATCGTTGTTGTTAGCAATCACTAGAGGCCAGGCTCATATGAGAAAATGGATCCAAAGAAGCAAGAAAAATCCAAGAGAATGGCTACCAAGTAGGTCAATAGGGTGCAAAAGGAGGCTTAAAAATGCATTACTTGAAGATGTGGATGATTAGGAATGGCAAGAAAGCTTGAATCTTGATTGAGAAAAGTACCTAGTTGAAGATACAAATTCATGAAAAATGCAAGAGGGAGGTTTTGATGAGTTGTTTTAGGTATTAGCAAGATGTTATTTGTTGTTAACATTGGATCAAATCTTGGAATTGATTCTGAGCTTCAAGGAATTCTCCTAAATAGTAGGCAAAAGCAACATGATGTTCTTAGGGGAAAAACATTGCAGGTTCAAGAAGTTCTTGAATGTCAATCAGTTATAACTACTAAGAGAGAAGATGGCAAACTATTAGGTCCCCACTGTTCAAGTGGAATATGTAGGCAACCAGTATGATGATGTTCTTTTAGATGGAGGTTCAAGAGTTAATATTCTTTTAGAAGAGACATACTTGGCCAATAAGCATGGTGAGCTATTACCTACACTATTTCAGGTCAAGATGATGATAGATGAAAGAAGATTTACAACCACTTGGTATCTTAAAGAACCAACAAATTAAAGTGGCTAGCATGAAGTTTAAAGCTAGTTTTGTCATGCTAAGGATATTAGAGATTGGAGAATCCTATCACATGCTTTTAGGTAGGCCATGATTCAAATTAGCAAAGTTAAAGTAGGATTTGGAGGTAGAGTATGTGTGCATCCCCAAAGGACTTAAGAAGATTGGATTGTCCATATAAATAAAGTAATCTTGAGGAATAGATCTTGACCTTTAATGGCTCAAACAATCAACTTGGTGGATGAAGTTGAGGAGGAAGAATAAGCACTATTTCTTTAGGCAAACACTTTAGTGGTACCAATATTTGAAATAGATGTGGACAACATCATTCAAGGGTACCGAGAGTAGCCTAAATGTAGGGGAAAAGTCACTGGAATGCAAATGGTTAGTATGAAAAAGATCCAAGATGGAGAGCAAAATTCGACTTGTACGATGATAAGTATAATTAGTACTGTGAACCTGGATACGAAGCTAATGGTGGTGAGTGGCAAGGAGAAAACGAGGAGGCTGATGAGCCGTACTATGTAGACTATGACCATGAGCCATGCCAAGAAGAACTAGAATGGACCGACGAGCCATATGCAAAAGAGTAGTGTGAAGAACTCGTGATGGAACGGAGTATAAATGAAACCGTGGTCAAGGAGACTCCAATGTGCATACAAGTGGCATGTGGGCCTAGTTACATGGTGGATGGAGTGCTCATTGAAGAATATGCAGAGGAATAGACAACCTCCTAGTCAGATTCCGATACAGAGGAGCAGTTTGAAGAACTCGTGCCGGAACAGGTGAGTATAAAGAAAACCGTGGGCGTAGAATCTCTAGTGTGTTTAGAAGTGGCCTACGGGCCCAGTTACATGTTTGATGGAGTGCTCATAGAAGAGTGTGCTGAAGAAAAGATGACTTGCGGGTTGGATCTATTACCAAAAGGCATGATTCTAGAAGTGCAAAATTGTGGATGAGGCAGCTGAGCCCAGTCCCACACAGTTGACCCCCCTATTGCATGGAGTCGATTTCAAACTCGCATGGCCATTTTACCTGTGAAGACTCCTAGAGTCAGGAGAATAAAGGAACGGCCACCTACCATGCTGAAGACTCCTTGTGCCGAGAGGATAAACAAATGGCCTATGAAGATGTCTCGTGCTAGGAGGATAAACGAACGGCCTGTGAAGACTCCTAGTGCCGGGAGGATAAACAAATAGACAACCATCAAGGTGATACATGTAAAGACTCCTGGAGCTGGGAGGATAAACAAACGACTTTCCAACATGATGTTATCTTTGAAAACTTTTGGAGCCAGGAGGATAAATGAATGACTAATTTCCATGTTGATATCTATGAAGACTCCTTTATTCAGGAGGTTAAACGAACTGCTAATTTCCATGATGAGATCTTTGAAGACTCCCTGTGTAGAGGCGAGCACAAGCTCAACCACCAAGGCCCACGACCTGCTTATTGTTCAAGCATTTCAAGCGAGCACTAATGGCTACCTCTCACATAGCCGACACACTATCCTTCTCTACGAGCGTAGTGAGCTTACCTTGATGCCTGATCGAGTTTCTTCCTCTCTCAAGCACTCCGATAGCTCCATGATTCTTGATGTAAGCTCAAGCATCCTCAAGCCTCCACCTCCAAACTCCATCCTCCGTAGCGGCACACGAGACAAGAGAACAGAAGAGAAGAGGAGAGAAGAAGAAGAGAGGAGATGATGGAGAGCTTTACCTCCTTGATCCCTCACCCTCACACTCAAGCAAGAGAAGAGAAGAATAAAAGAAGGCGAGTCTCTTGTTGCCACACACCAAAGGAATGAGCTTTCATTCACTTTTTGAACTTTATATACAAAACTCTAAATCCCTTTTGGGCGGCCATCCCCTTATCCCCTTTTTTACATGGCCGGCCGTGGCCTAGGCCCTTTTTCCCATTGTTCTCTTATCTTCCTAGCTTCCTTCCTACTGCCCATCTACCATTATAATTTGCACGGGCGGTCTTAAAATAAATCATGGTGTGCCTTGCACTCTTTTATAAAAGTTTTGACTTGCACTTTTCCCTCTGTGCCTCTCCTTGATTTAGGGGTTTTTCACACTTCTTGTGTTTTCCAATTTTTCTCAACGTGCCTTTGTCCTCCATTCTGCTTTTGCCTTGGCCTTGTCTTTTGCTTTAGATTTTTTGGATTTTTCACCTTGTTCATTTGAGAGTTAACATTACCCCCTCCTAGTTAAGTGTTAGTCCCATGGCACTTGCTGGGTGGTGAGTCGGACTCTGTTGCTAGAGTAGCCAAGTGGCTTTTTGAGTTTGTGTAAGTACAAGTTGTGTTGGGAGGTGTGTTGGAGGGATTTATGGAGCTTGAAGGCCCTTGAGTTGGAGATGAGCCGTGGTTTTGGAGGGACTTATGTACCTGTTGGAGGGATTTATGGAATTGAAAGGCCCTTGTGTTGGATATGATCCCTATTGTTCGAGGGATTTATGGACCTATTGGAGGGATTTTTGGAATTGAAAGGCCCTTGCATTGGATATGATCCCTGGTGTTGGAGGAATTTTTGGACATGTTGGAAGGATTTATGGAACTGAAAGGCCCTTGAGTTTGGAATGAGCCCTGGCCTTGGAGGGATTTATGGAACTATTGGAGGGATTTTTGAAACTGAAAGGCCCTTGCGTTGGATATGATCCCTGGTGTTGGAGAGATTTATGGACCTATTGGAGGGATTTTTGGAACTAAAAGGCCCTTGTTTTGAAATAAGCCCTAATCTTGGAGGGATTTATGAACTTAGAAGGCCCGTATACAAGCCCTAGGGGAAGGTGTGCTAGAGCATTTATGCCTTTGAAATTGACGATGGTGTTAGATGGATCCCGGTGGGGAGAGAGACTGATGGGCGGATCCATATTTAAAATTGAATATGGTGTTAGATGGATCCATCTTCTGGCCCTCCGCAGTTGCCTTCTTGTGCATTGTTCCAAATGAGCTTCTTCATTCACTTTTTGATTGGGGCTGCCTCAGTGTGCCCCTCCGTTTTTTTGCTAGCATGGTGACATTATCGCATAAGATGGGGAGTGCATTGCATGGATGATGGGGTCTCCGGGGTTGGTAGTTGGAGCCTTTGTTTGTACCTAAAAAGAAAAGAAGGTGCACTACCTGGGGGTGTGTTCTGTTGTCGTGTGGTGCATTGTGCGCATGCTAGTGGGATTGGGAGCAAGCCTGGGCATTACCGCTCGCGTGAGGATTTAGTTTGTGCATAAGGGAAGTGCGGTGTGTGTAGCTTAGGGTGACAAGTCTAACCACAGGCGAGTGTTACCTCCCTAAGTGTATCCTACCCTTGATGTGCCCTAAGTGGGAAGTGGGGGATCAAAATGAGGCTAGGGGGTTAGGAATGGAGCCAGCGGACCGGGGCCACCAAATGCACTTGACTTGAGGACCCCTAGGTGCAGTGACTGTGGTGGATGTGCAACTTGCGGTGACGGCGTGTGATATCTTTTCCTTTGCTTGCTCCTCCCTTTTTTTCTTTTTTAAAATAATAATAATAATAATAATGCTACATAGTTGTGACAGAAGTTTAATCTTTGTCATCAGAGTGAGAGGTGGAGAAGGGGACTTAATAGATTTATTAAGGAATCGATGGCTTTGGAGATACCCCTTGAGGTTTAGGTAGACTTGAAGGGTGGTGGTGGAGAGAAATGGATGATTGCAATGGGTGAAGCAGTAATCATTCATGTCCTCTAGAAGAGCTAAGAAAAATGAAGGCAATAGAGCAGCTTGCATTATTAGTGGAGCCATCACGCAACTATCTATAACGTTAGGATCAAAATGGAATACTGGGAGGCTATGCTCCTACGGGGTGAGATCTTGTCTAAGGAGTATCCTAAGCAATCTAAAGTAGTTACAAGTAGTAATAAAGGTGGGGTAGGGTATGAAGAGAATTCGTTCGTGAACTGGATAAGGGTATCATGCAAGTTTTCTAATGTGAAGACCAGGGCATCTTTATATGTAGTACAATGAGGGTTATAGATTATAGGGAAGTCATAGTGGCCGTGGACACTGGAGTCAAAATCCATTCCGGCCCTTCGAGAGTAGGCATGAAGGTTGGGTCATTCCGCTCAAAAGGGAGTGTTGCAAAAGGCCTTCTAAGTGTCTAGTTGATGTCGCAAACCCTTCTTCTCCAGGCAGGTTGGCATTCATAACTGGGCACCGACCTTAGTAGTTCAAAAACTTTACTTTGCCAAAATTTGGCATCTTCAGTGGCCCATAAAGTGGGATTCTGCACTCTCTCCTCCAGCCACTTCTGCCCAAGCCCGCCTTTGATGTTAATCACCTTCTCCACCACCTTGATGGATAAAACCCTGTGCAAGGTGGTGGGGAATTGGAAGTTAACGTTGAACGGGATCTTAGCCATTTCTTGCCTCTCCCAAATTACAAGCTTGGCATGGAAGCTTGTTGGGGTGTCGTCTATACATGGTGGGATAGGTGCCTGGGGTGCCCTCGCTCCCTTGGCATTCCATTTTCTCCTTGTCTCCTCCACCATATGTTTCATTCTTTCCTTTAGTGCCGCCTTTCTTTCTGTGGAGGTGTTTGTGTGTTGCTACTCTTCAGGTCGCGGGGAAGGAGGCAGTGGGACCAGCTCCTCTTCATGTGATCCCATTCCAAAGTTCTCATCCATTTCTCTCTCCTGGCCCAGACCCTATTGTTCTTCTTCGATGAACCTGAGTGCGTCCACTTCCTATGAGGTTAGGCTTGCCAATAGGAGATAATAGCATTGCTCTTCCAGGCTTGGGTCAAACTCCACTAGGTTGTGGTCGCATCTATAGTCCTACTTTCAGTGTTCTACGAGTCAATCCCAGTTTCTTTTTTATTGTTTATACGGACTCTCCTTCCTCTACCTAAGTGACGTCCATTAGGGTATCTAGGAAGGCGCATTGCTGGGTTTGGAAGCTTACTTGGGCTGTCGTCGCTCTACTTTCAACAAGTATCCTTTCTTTTTCGGCTTGAGCGAGACGGCGTGCCAAGGCTTTGACTCTTTTCTCGTTCTGGCTAGCCCATTCTTCTGCCCTCTTGTTCATTTCTTCCAAGCCCTCACCTTGCTTTTGTGAGAGGGCCACTATCTGTGGCTTCTATCTTTTCAATTTTTGCACAAGTTCTTCTTTTTCTTCTATCAGGCATTCTATCTCCTTTTCTAGTGTTGCTTGTTCCTCCCTTTGTCTTTGCATTCCACGCTCTACTTGTTCTTTATCTTTTTTTTATTCTTCTTGCTCTCGTACTCTCTGTGCTTCCAACATGGCGAGCTCTTCCATGCTCTCTTGGAGTTTTCTCATTTGTATTTCGAGCTCTGTCTGCTGTAGAACCAAGAGTTTGTATTCCCTTTGCATTGTGACTAGCTCCTGATTCTCTTCCTCCAATCTTTTTCGCCATCGTTTTTCGTCATCTTCCTTGGCCCTTAGTTGTTCTGCTTTCAATGAGTGGATTTCTTTTTGTTGCAAGGCCAATTGGTGGGCCTTCTCTAACTGGAAGGCATTTGACATTTCCTTTTCTGTTTTCAACTTTTCCATAGTCGCTCTCTTCTCCTTCTTTGCCCTTTCTAACTGAGCGTAGAACTTCCTGACATGCTCATCATGGTCAACGGGTTGTGGCTCCATGGTAGTAGCATCTATTCTTGGTCGCTTGGGCCCCTGTTGAGATTCAACATCTGCAACAACCGATCTTTTCAATCGCGTCATTGGGGTTCCCGTACTGGAGGTGGGCATTGGGGTATGTGCCTTATCAAGACCAAGACTTGCACCCATGCCATAAGCTTGCTGGCATCCACTGTGGTTGGGGTGCCTAGTGTTGTTGTGATGGTCATGGTATTGGGCAAGAGGGTAGATGGGGTTGGGTGGAGTACGACTTTGCCCTTTCCTTCAGGGATGGGTGGAGGTAAGTCTTCTGACGCTTGAGCACTAGTTCCTAGCTTGTCCTGCCTAGGTGGGCTCATTGCCGCTAGTTCCTCCTGCCTGCACTACTGTTTTATGGACATGTGCACAGCTTGTGCCAAGTCCTTCTCTTATTTCCTTCTCAACTCCTCTTGTTCAGAAACTTTTCTCCTCCTCTCTTCCTTGGCTCTTTTTGACTCAACCTTGGCTTTAAGTAGGTCCACTTCCTCTTTTTTCTTCCTCTCTTCCTCTTGCTTCTTCTTTTTCATCTTCTTTTTAGGCGTCTTTGCCTTCCTCTTGCTGGATTGAGCTTCTTGCTCTCCCTCTTCTTCACTAACCGTCCTCTCACTTGATGGTTCTTTGTCGTCGTGATGAGGAGATGACCTCTCAAGTGTTTCATCTGATCCCTCTTCTCTGTCTTGTGCCTCTTTCATCACCTCTTAGATAAGGGTGGTCAAGACTCCTCCATACCCTATGAATGAGGCCTTGGCCGAGGGCTTCTTTCTGCCACTCCCCTTTGATGTTGGGGATTCTCCACCCGTCGTTTGCTTCCAAGGTCGAGTGTCTTGGCTGATTGGTCTATGGTTTTCCTAACATTGCTGTTCCAATCCACTTCATGCAATGAATGAACCACCATGCTCTCTAGCAAAGGCACATTGATCCTATGCATAAGGGAATTGTATCTTAGGTTGGAGAAGAGGGTGTTGATCACCTTTGCTTGTAATCTGATCTCCGCATCGGGAATGTCCTCGATACTTATGATATGTTTTAAGACACTTTCGTTCTTCATCCCCAGTATGGCATGGACATCTCTTTTATGCCTCTTCTCCATCTTTGGTTCCAACCCCAACACCTTCTCCATTAAGGCCTCACTAAGCAGGACCTGCACCTGCTTGATTCCTTCCCTGCTTGCCAAGGACACTGTCCCAATCTCCTTATTGGAGTCATACATCCTCAAGAATTCCACACACCTAGTATGGTCAGTTTGAACTTTTCGATATACATGGCGAGGCTGCATTGATCCACGATCCTCCTGATGGCTTCCTCGTTGGTCACCACCCCTTCGATGTTGTGGATGCTTCTAAATGTGAGTTGGTTGTATGCCCGATTTTCAAGGGATATGCCGTACTTCACTCTCTCCTTTTCCATGAAGGGTAGCCGATGGGCTAGGTCTTGCTGCGACATCTTTAGCTCTTATCATAAGACATGGTTTGCCATTATTGCTTTTCCAAATAGTTACTCACTGAAAGAAAAGACTTTATGCTTAGTGGATTAACTTATTTTTAGTAGATAATTAGACTTTTTCCTCCAAGCAGTCTAAGTCTATTGTTTTCAAATTTTATTGTCAATTCCTCAGTCCTCACAAGTTGCTTCATCCTACCATTGAGGTCCCTCATGTGTGATTTTCCTTTATGGTTTTTCTTATGTGTTTGGTTTGTTTCACCTTACCTCCCCCTCTTTGAAGTGATAAGAATCCTTCCCAATATTAAAGGGTTAGAGGATGAAGGACATTCAACACATAATATTAGTGCTTTACCTTTTCATGAGCCAGACATAGAAAATCGGATGATACTCGAAATCAACATAGCTCTCCATGTTGAAAGGGCAGATGCCTATATGCGTAATGTGAGTGAGGACATCAAGTAAGAAGTCTCCGGAGTTCACTCGACTAGTGACATGCAACTCCTCCTCAGGAGGATGTGATCTAAATAAGGATGTCCCTCAATGTGTTCTTCCAGGGGTTGGTTACGAATGGAAGTCAACACCTTGTAGGAACTTGGAGTGACATAGATTGGGTCATATTCAGATGCCTTGATTGTGTGATGTTGTTCAACGTTGGTCATTATTTGGCATCCCTCTAGCTCCCATTGCAGGTGTAAAGCGTATCATTTCCGCAAGAAGGAGGAGTCATGGTCGGCAAGCTGTTTCAACTTCTTGATTTCTTGGTTTGTGGCCATGATTGTATTCTTACTATACGACGAAATGAGACACTGCTTGATTGTATGCTCCTAGGATATCTCAGGTGCGATTAACTCCTGAGTTGATTTGGAAGCCTTAACAAATACAAATTCTGACTCCTCCTAAGAGAAAGGAAGTATTGGTACTTCTATTGCTACAGGTTCTTCCAAGAGGCCTAAACCTAGTCGATCGTAGCTTTTGGCCAAGGTCATGAAAGTAGCGTCCAAGCATTAGAGGCAAGCAACAAAGTCGTCCCCCATATTTTCAGCCAAGTTCATGGCCAAGGTTAGAATTGATTGTCGCTTATAAGAGGGTCAAAGGCTGGTGGGTGGTTGAGGCTTAATAGGACTAGAGAGTTCAGCAGTCGTAGTTTGGGTTGCTCTTTGGATTGGAGCTTGGTTTCACATTCTATGGGTTTGGAGGTAGTTGCGATTTTCATGCTATTAGATGCATTTGATATCTGAGGGGTATCATCAGCACTAGCGCTGGGCATTTTGCTAATAGTAAGTTGCAATTTTGGATGATAGATTGAGTCAGGCCTTGCTGAGTTAGACTTTGGAGGTTCTATGGACTTAGTGGCCTAATTCTCTTATGTTGTGATTTTCTCTGGCATGATGTTTCGTGTGGTCGAGCTTAAGGGTGGCATTTGAGTAGAGCCTTCGATTGTTTTGGCTTTAGGCAGCCAAATCCAAGTGTTACCTGCATAGTAGCCTTGCACGTGCAATAAGGCCTTCGGGATCCATCATGGCTTGACCGTACGTTGATGTTTATAGTTTTGTCTTGCTTCCTAGGTTTTGAGTGTGGATCATTAGCCTGGCGAGGCCCTGGGTTTCTATTCCTAGGTTGCACTCTCTGTTTAGGTACCCATTTGAATTGGGGCTCATGGGCGTCAGTGTTGGTACACTTGTTTGAAGCTGCACTACTTGATACACTTGTCAAACCAACTTTTGTTTCTTTCCTTCTCGCATACGAGTGCATGGGTGGCTAGAAGCTGGGTTTTCGTTAAGTGTTTGAGTTCAATCAAGCATTCCATCCATGCCCCTTTCCCATCCCATCTTTCTTGAAGGGCGATATTGAGGCTTGGTACGAAGAATTCCGAGGGAAGGATTGCCTATGTATCATATGTCAATCTAAAGGGGGTCTGCATCTTGTAAGCCGTGCGGTAGGCCCACAAGGCTACCATCAATTTATTATTCCAATCATTGCATGAAGCAGAGATGACCTTGGTTAGAACGTTTACTAGGAGTTTATTTGTCGATTCAGATTGACCGTTTGCCTATGGGAAATAAGGTGAGGATTATTGATGGATGATTAGGAAGGAGGACAAGAGGTGAACTATTACTTCGTTGATGAAGTGTGTGCTATGGTCGTTGACTAGTTTGATGGGGTAGCCAAATCGTGAGATCACTTGCTCCCATAGGAACTTAGCAGTGGTCCTAGCGTCATTCTTTCTTGTAGCTTGTGCTTCTACCCATTTTGTTAGATAGTCAATGGCCACAATGATGTACTTAGCTTGTGAATATTGTGCCGTGGGACTAATGGGTCCGATGAAGTCAATCCCCCATTTCTCGAAAGGTTGTCATGCGATAATTGGGTTTAACTTCATGTGAACTTTATGGATAGGGACTTTAGTTTGTTGGCACTCATCACAATGCTTCATGAATTGTGTCACATCTCGGAAGAGGGTAGGCCAACATAGCTGGGACTGCATCACTTTGCGAGCTATCGCGTCTCCGCTGAAATGTCCTCCTGCAAATCCTCCGTGTGCCTCTGTCAGTATGTCATCCATCTCATACTCACAAATGCATTTGCGCAGTAACCCATCTTGTGCTAGCCTGTAAAGTTGGCAAACTATCAATTGACAGGGTTGGATTTTCAGGATAAGCCACCTAAGTTGAGCCTTTTCTGTCGGTCGTTTTGGTAGTCTGTTTCAAGCACTTGAACTATGTCATCTACCCAATATGGCATCATGTCAACTCTAAACAAATATTTTTTGCTAGATAAGAGGAATAGATGCACATCTGGCAGTTCGTCCACAACGCCTTGTCCTTCTGCTTCTCTTGTGGTGGGGATGTGAAATAGATGGTCAAACATGTAATGTTGTTTCCCCTTACGCATCGTCACAGAGAAATCAAACTCCAAAAGCAGAAAAAGCCATGTAGCAATGCATCCTATAGCGCATGGTTTGTTAACCAGGTACAACAGGGCTTGATGGTCAACAAAGAAAGTAAAAGACATAGCCAAAAGATAATGTTGAAATTTCTTTACGGCAAACACCATGGTAAAGCCTTCTCGCTCCATTGTTGAGTAATTCCTTTCAATCCCAGTGAGTTGTTTACTAGCAAAGCTCACTGAGTAGTCTAGATTGTGTTCACCAGGTTGGCACAACATAGCTTCTACGGAGAATTTTGAAGCGTCGATGTGCACGTGAAACATGAGTGTCCAATCTAGGGCTTGCAGTATTGGTGCTGTGGTTAAAGCCTTTTTTACCTCATATGTTCATTGGCATTCCCCAGTCCATTCGAATAGGAATAGCTTGTATAGAGATCTAGCAATCAATGCATAGTTTAACACAAACCATTGATAATATCATGTATAGCCTAAAAAGAACTGAACACCCTTGTAATCAATTGGCAGTGGGAGATCGACAATGACCTTGATTTTTGAGAAATTTGTTGCAATGCCATTCTTTGACAATATGTGTCCTAGGATACATCCACGCTTCACCCAGAACTAGCACTTCAAGGGGTTCAATGAGAAACGATATAGGTGACATCGTTCAAAGACCACTCGGAGCATGTCTAAGTGTTCTTGCCACCTAGAGTGAACACACAAGCCATCCACAAAGACTTCTAACTCCTTCCTCATCATATCTTTGAATATTTTATACATCAATCTTTGGAAAGTGGCTAGTGTGTTAGTTAATCCAAAAGGCATGACTATGTAGGCAAACACTCCCCATTCAGTGGTGAATGCAGTCTTATGCCTATCGTTAGGATGCACTTGTACCTAATTGTATCCAGAGAAACTGTCCAGAAAATAGTAGTCTTCTTTGCCAGCTACTCTCTCAAGCATGTGCTTGGTGTACGACAATGGGGTAGTTATCTCTCTTCATAGCGGTTACTACATTTACCTTCTTGTAATTGACACGCACTGTAATCTTCCCATTTTTCTTTAGGATGATGACTATGGGTGAGACCCAGTCCCTGTGTTCAATTTCGTAGATGAGTCCCGCTCTTATCAATTTGTTAATTTCTTCCTTAACAACATGAGCATGCTTTATGTTCATGGGATACAGTCGCTACTTGGCAGGCATTGCATCAAGTGTCATGGATATGTTGTGGGTCACCACACTCGGGTCTACCCCTTTGAGTTCCTCTAGGGACCAAGCAAAGACGTCTATATACTCTTGCAAGAAAGTAACGAGACTTGCTTCATCTTGCTCAACCAAGTCATTCACTATAAAGGCAGGTCGTGGGGTCTCCCCTTCCTTAGCTAAATTGACTTCTTTGACCTTGGCGGGTCCCTCAATTGGTTTTCTTGCTCGCCCCTGTCGTTTGGCTCCTAGCAAGATCACCACCCTATCTCCCTTTTTGAACTTTGTGAATTGTTTTGGTAGGTCTTGCGGTTTTCGTTGTTCATTTATTTGTGTTTCTTTGCTCCACGCTTGTCATTCCTTCTTTAACCCCGTTGGCATTGTAGGTGGACAAGTAGGTCCCCCTTAGTGCTTCTAGTCTTGGGAGACTTGGGTATTTTAGGGTCACTATTTTAGTTGACTTCTAATGCAGAATTAAGCGTTCTGTCTTCGCTAGAAGAGGGGCTCTTTCCTAGTGGTCATAGCTCAGAAGGTGAGTCCGTTCGCATCAATGGTGCATCGCTCGGTTGGGCTAGGCATGCTTGCTCATAGTCGATTGCACCAGTATGCTCTAATCAAGTTTTGTGCGTCTGACTCCTTTCTCTATTCTAAGTGCCCTCTACTTGCGTGGTCTGGGTTCTACTTGTATTTGTTCAATTATACACCCCCTAGTGTCATATTCTAGAGTATTGATTTCCCTTTCACTCTCGTCACTGAGGGAACAACAGTCCTCATATTCGTCGTCAAAGCTGTCTTTGTCCAATTGCTCCTTGTTCTCCTGGTTCTGATGATTCTCTTATTGTTGGGGCTGAGGAGTAGAGCCCAATTGTATCTCAAGTTTAAATCATGTATCTTGGACCATCACCATTTAGGCTCATCCAAGAGGTCTTGGAGTGGATTAAGATTCGTTGCTGGATTGCCCGCGGACTTGTTGGTCAAGTATCCTAGAGGTCTTGGAGTGGATTAAGATTCGTTGTTGGATTGCCCGCGGACTTGTTGGTCAAGTATCCTAGAATCTCCAGGAGCTTTCATCTATTGTTTGAAACTTGAAATGCAACATGATTGGGTCTTCCACATAGGCTCCCGGTCATCATGCAGACTGGAACTAAAGGTATGTGCTTGAGCTTGCCAGTTGCCTTGATGGCTTGTTCGTACTCCTCAGTATCTGAGAATGGTAGGTTGATGGTAGCAAGAACAAGCATCCAGTCTCGCTCGTCCTTAGGGCATGGAATATACTTGGTAAGGGCCCCATAGGATCCCCTAGTTTGTTCGTCGCCTTTTATCATGGTGGAGATGGCATCTAGGTTGACTGGCGTTGTCTTCCAAGTGTCCATCTCTACTCTTACAGCTTCTATTCGATTCCCTAAGAAGATAAGACCATTGCCCCAGTCTTCTACGAATGTCGCGTTGCACATATAGGGTCGGCCTAGCAAGATGTCGTAGTCCACTCCCTTCATGACTATGAAGTCAACAGAGAATTGAATTCTTGTGATCTTTACTGGCCAATTTTTCAACACTCCGAATGGTTTCACCTTCATTCCATTTGCCAATGTGACATTAAACCTAGTAGTCTCGACCGGTGGGTTACCCCAAGTTTGGAGTATCGCATGGCTTAGCATACTCACTCATGCCCCTATGTCCACGATCCCCTTTCTGGTGACATCCCCCAATGCTAAGACTAGTAGGACTGCATGCATTTCCATGCCCTCCCAAAAGGCATTGGCGTGCAGGGATTTAGGCATGGAATGCAGTGTCAGACTCAGTATTTGAGTTTTCGTGTCGTGCTCAAGCAAGTATGTGGTAATCGGCTTGTTTGGTTCTTCGACCCACTGTTTTAGCTCTAGCCATAGCATTGGATGTTGCCAAAGCAGGTTGCCTAAGCATAGAGTTACAGGGGTGGTCACTAGTGTATTGAGGAGGTTGCTAGTCACTTGCCTCTCTCTCAAATCTGCGGTTCTTGGCCAATGGCCTTGATTCGTTTGGTGGCCAGAGCATTTAGACTTTGCCTAGGCGGCCCAGCTTGTGATGTCATCACCTCCCTTGATCTTGGTCGTGGGAGAGAGATTGGCATGCTTATGCTTGAGAGATCATCAATCTTGTCTTCCAATACGGGCTCAGTGTCCTTCAAGTGCTCCTGGGCCTTCTTCACCCATTCTTTCACCTTCTTGATGGCTTCAAGTTGGCACTTCGAGCTAGGGTGCTCCCCCACCTTAGCACTTGCCATTTTAGCCATCCAAGTAGTTGACGTTTCTTCTTCTACGTCATTGACTTTCCCTCCAACTGGTAGTGTCATGGCACTTTCAGTTTTGAGGGTGACCTTAGCGCCTGGTCTCTTCTTCCTTCGTCTCCGATTCTTCTTTCCAACTGATGTTGCTAGGCCCTGGCAATGATATGCTGGCCTGCTTCGTCTGCACGCAGGTCATGATATGCAATGGGATAGGTGTGGCCTCCTCGTCAAGTGTCTCGACACCGAACAACACCAATGGAATTGATGGCTCATTTATCGAACTAGAGGATGGCCTCTGCCTAGGGCAATCAACAAAGAGATGAGTGACTCCATACTCAGTGCATCTCATGACCACCTTATCTCTATTTTATTGCTCCCTCTCGGGGCAGCGTGAAGAAATATGTTTGTGATGCCTGCAAGTCCAACACACGACTGGTTCTTGGGTGCCCGCAAGTCCAACACACAACTGGTTCTTGGGTTTTCCCTCCTAGGCCTCTACCTCTGCCTCCCCCTCTACCTAATTCTATCATCGGTACTGGTCGATAGTCCATGATGATAATGTTGCCTTCCTCATCGTATGACACGTATGGGTTTACATAAGGCTTATTATTTCTGAGCTCGTCCACATAGTGAACTAGAGTATCGCTATATGGATGGGTCACATAGGGTCTAGGCAGTCTAGGGATACCTGTAGGATTTATTTCCATCCTAGGGATGGTTGGTTTAGCATCATTAGGCACTAGGAGAGCCAATGGGGCTCCCCTTCCAAAGAAGCCTCCGAGGTAATCGACAATGCATGGTGTCATGGCCCAACCTACCACAATCAGCACACGGTCGTGACCTAGGGTCATGACACTCAACTGGCAAGTGGTTTCCATCACGTGTGAGTGCATTGGTTGTCTCATCATCTCTTGTAGTTTGGCTATGTCCATCCTAATCTCAACTAGTTCCTATCATGATTCAGTGCCCTTCCCTTCTTCTTGAGTGCTTGGGTATGCTCTCACACTCGACGTTGAGGCTCTCTTGGAACTCCTAACACTGGGCTCTTCTTGATTCGAGCCTTTGGAGCCTCTTTCCTTGAGCTGGTCATCCACTCTAATAGCTTCTTCAAAGACCCTTGACAGTGCATCTCGCTGCAAGCTTGAGTTGCCGGTCAAGGATTTATAAAGTTGTTTCTTTTGTATTTCGTGGATAAATATCGTGGATACCGCCCTTTTAGTTGGTCTCTTGCCCATGGGAATTCTCTTGAAGAGGCTCCTCACATGGATCACATAGTCTTAAATAACTTCTTTCTCTTTCTACTTGAAGATCATGAATCGCACTATCAGGTTATTGAAGTATCCATGTTCGATTTTTCAAGCCATTGAAATGGACACACTCCAGAGCATCTAGACTTGTGTACCAGGTTCGACCCTTGTTGCCTAAGCATAGTCCAAAGGCTTGGGAATGTTGAGTAGGATCAATGAGGCCATTGGCCTCACAAACCTACTCAAACTACTCCACAAAGTTGTATGGGTCGTCGGTTGCTTGGTATTTGTCCAGCAACTTTGCTACCATGGAGATTTTTTATTGGCTCTTAGAGCCTTGGTTGACTCCCAACCCTATCAATAGTGATGTTGCCAATGTTGCAGTGCTCTATTCTATGGCCGTACTATCTAGCAGCTGCTTCGTCAGGAGCTCGCTCAGTGTGAGATCTTCTTTTGGTGCTCTCTTGCTCTCTGACCGATTTATGCCTGCCAAGCTAGCACTCTCTGGATCTGTTACATTTCTAAGCTCTGGCATAAGTTCCTAGTTTACAGATGCTGGTTGTACGCCACTAGGCCTTGCAGAGCCCTGTTGGCCAGCTTTCTTTCTTCCTCGAGTTCTACTATGATGTTCTCTATCAGTCTACAGTGGTGTTCTAGTCGGATTTGAGAGTCGGATTTGAGAGTCGTATTTGTTTACTAACTATTGGACACCCTCATGAAAGTCTCCTAGGTTAAATTCCTCGTTGCTTCTACAGTTTGAGTCACCCTCTTCCATGTCTAGGACTTCCTATTCTGCCAAGTCGTTGATCAACTTGATAAGGCCGGGTAAATCCACTTCCACGATATTGTATGTCCTTGTTGCATTTGGATTTTTGGATGTATTCTTTGATAGTTCCTGCTTTTGGGGATTCCCACACCCTTCTATGTCTATGGGTCTTCTCTTACTAGTGGGTTCCTTCAAGTTCTTAATTCTGGGTGTGTTCCTTGTTAATTACAACTAGTCCTCAACTTACCCTCACTCTATGCATGTGTGCATGTGTGTGATCTTTTCAGTGCACTGTGTGAAATCAAGCTTTTAGCTCTTCTCAATTGTGCTTTATGGACTGGTAATCTGAGTGAGTGAGAAAACAAGTGCCTAGATGATTCTAGCACTCTCGTCGTGGGTTTGGCCTGATAGGCTTGTATGCTCAGTTTTTGGCCATCCCCGCTGGTTGATAGGGTTCTCTACTATTCCCTCCGCTCAATCATGATTCGTTAGTGTTCTAAGACTCCACTCAATGTTGCTATTGGACTAGATCGCTCGATGGTCAGCTACTATCACCTCTATGTCCGAGTCTCCTTGATTCCTTTGTTCCTTGTACCAAAAACACTCGTCGAGCATCTGTATGGTCTTCGGATGTTCAGACGGTCGATGTTTAGGTGGTTTGGTCCAATTTTCCAAAAAATTCTAGAAAAATCATACTTGGCCCAACAAGTCCGAATCGCAGGGGCTGAGAGTCTGATTTGGACGAGTCGAGTGGTTGATTCGAACAAGCCGAATGGTGGGCGTTCGAGTCGAGTGGGCCGAGGGCCGAGTTTTCTAGTGTCCGAGTCGAGTGGGTCGAATGGTCGAATGGGGAGTGGGCCAAGGGCCGATTCTGGGACTCGGCCCAAAATCATCGTCACTTAGTGGACTAAATGCATCGCATTCTTTCCAAATCAACGCAAAATTTTCCACGCCGAAGTGATTGTGGCCTTCACACTAGTTAAGAACCTCTAGATCCTTCCTATGCACGAAGGAGAAGGCGTGGGTATACCTGTAGTGGGCAATGAAATTGTCGAAGATGCGATTGAAGCAAATCCATGCAATGGAGCTCTGTCTCTCTCTCTCTCTGACATGACGGGTATGCAGGCGTGAGCTCTGACGTGACAGGTATGCAAGCGTGAGCTCTGACGTGATGGGTATGCAAGCGTGAGCTCTGACGTGACAGACTGAAGTGACGGGTATGCAAGCGTGAGCTCTGATGTGACGGGTATGCAAGCGTGAGCTCTGACGTGACGGGTATGTAGGCGTAAGCTCTGATGTGAGCTCTGACATGACGGGCATGACCTCTGACATGAGCTTTGACATGGTGGGTATGCAGGCATGAGCTCTGACGTGATGGGTATGTAGGCGTGAGCTCTGACGTGATGGATATGCAAGCGTGATCTCTAACGTGACGGATATGTTCGGACGAGTATGCTTTGACGTGATGGGTATGCTTGCTCTGACGGGTATGCTCTGTTGTGACAGGATGGGTTGTCAAGTTTGATGCTAGATAGTCATCAGTAATACAAGCATGATGCAAGATAGGTCGTCAAGTTTGATACAAGTCTGAGGTCGTCAATAATGCAAACTAGAGACCTGTGTGAATTCAGACTGACACACATTAACATTTCATGCTACAGTGACAGTTTAGGTGAGATTGACAGTTCTATGCTACAGTCATATTCTATGATGCAGTCACATTGACAGTTTATGATATACTGACAATTCATGCTATAGTGATAGTTTATGTTACTGGTTTACTACTCTAGTCAGACTGTAAACATTTTTATGCTATAGCACATACTATAATCATGATGGAAGAAACTGACAATGAAGGAATCACAAAGACAACCATGGAAACAATGTTCCATACACCGCCAAAGAACATGAGATACAAAACCTATGGGCATAAAACCCGAGATTGGAATGTCTCTCCAAGGTCAAGTAGATATAGGAAGACATCCCACAAAATTAATGAAACACTATATAAGGAGATGTTGACCATACTCCGTGCTAAAATGTGTATCATGAGGAAGGAAATGGAAAATGATATACAAGAGCGGGTTCGAGCTGAAATGATGGAAGAACTAAAAAAGGAGATGCAACAAACATTGGATGCACACATGGCAGAGAAAGACTCAATGATCTCTAATCTACAAGAAGAACTAGAGGAATGCAAAAAGAAACTGGACGCACAAAAGGAACCACAAATCACACCGGAACTACAAAAAGAAATGGATGTTTTAAAAAAGGATATGCACACCTATGCAAGTGTGGTGGAAGGCACCCAAAAGAAAATGGAGAATGTTGAGAATACTGTCAAAGAAAATGCAGAATGGATAGATGTGGCAAAAAAGAACAAAGGAATGCATGGAAACAAAGTGGAAGTTATGAATGCCACCTTGGAAGAAGAGGCAAAAAGATGGGCATGCGCACTCCATGTAAGAGTGGTTGGACTAGATGAGAAAAGCTCCCCAATTGAAGATGCTACAGCTCTTGCCACCAAAATTGGGGCTATAGATGTACCCATCATTGGGGCTTAGCGAGTCAGGAAAGCTGACACAAAAACAAAAGTCCTCATCTTGAAGTTTGGAGACTTGGAAAAGAAGAGAGCCTTCCTCTCCAAGAGGATTGCTCTCAAAGGAGAAAAGATCTACCTAGATGAAGATGTCACCCCAGCCCAGATAGCCCACAGGAGGGAAAATATGCCACATGTTCTAGAGGCATGGAAAGCATGTAAATGGGCTATCTACAGAGCTGGAAGAGTCATCATCACAGAGAAAAGGACAGCATGACGGTGCACGGCCTATGAGACCCTGAAGTTCACACTGTGGAATTGCAATGGCTCCCTTAAGACAGATGCAGGTTATTTTGAGGATACTTTCAAAGGGATAGACATTGCTATGTATACTGAGACACATCAATGTAAAGACAGCCATCTACCTGATGTATATGGATATAGACGGGAAAATGTATATCGCCCTCAGCCTAGGCGGCTTAGAGGGACGAGGGGATCAGGAGGTGTGGCAATTCTATTTAGAGAAGAGCTTTGAGATATAGTCCAAGTGGTACATAGAGATGTAGAGGCAAGATACATGTGGATCAGGTTACGTACAAGTAGAACTTGAGACATGTATATTGCCATATGCTACTTTCCCCCTAAGTACTCTAAGTGTGCCCCAAAAGAGGCATCCCCATATACACCACTATATGAGGACATAATGAGATTTATGAGAATTGGGGATGTTCTACTAGTAGGAAACTTTAATGCATTCACAGGAAGCAACCAATCTGCTTTCTTTGACACTAGTGATGAGATGTTCAGAGATATTGCATTAGATGAAGTGGGATTAGTTAGATCAGCCCAAGATAGAGAGATAACATAATATGGAACACACCCACTGGCATTGGGAAGTGCACATGGTATGGCCATCCTTAACGGGCTACCACAATGGTCAAGATCTAATGGTTTCACATGTTGGAATAACAAGAAAGGGTCAAGCACAGTGGACTATTTGATTGGATCACCCAACTTGCTACCTGGCATAAAAAGCTTTGAAATCTCAAACAGACCAATTGGATTAGCAGCAGACCATGCTATTCTAGCTTTCACAATGAAATATGGGCATATACATGAAACACAGCCACACATACCAAAATTACCATGCTATGATTTTGTGGAAGCGACCTCACACATATACAACACTACTGTGCGAGATGCATTGAGGGAGCTAGACACACAAGCCTCTCTGGATGAGTTTATAGGACAATTGGCCAAGATAATACACACTTCAGCAGCCTATGCTTTCCCACACACTACACCATCAGATAAACCTCCACAAGGCAATGCCCCATAGAATGGCTGGTATGATGATGAGTGCAGAGAGACACGAGCACGTTTTCAGTGAGAGGTGGCACTTGGCATATGTACACATAAGCATGCTCGAACACTCTTTAAACAATTGGCACACAAAAAGAAGCGCGAATACCTAAGCAAACTAGAAACATAAATGTATTCCATGTTCTTGGGACAGGACAACAACAGAGCATGAAAAAAGATGCATGAGAACTAGCCACCCTTACAGATTACTACACTGGATGATTGGCATGGATATGCTTGCACACTCTATGATGTTCCTGGCCAAGAGCCTATGCCACTCCCCTCAACCTCAAGACCAGCAAATTGCAGATTTTTCACAGAAAAAAAAGTGAGGAATGCCATATGGAAACTAAAAAATGGAAAAGCCCAAGATCATGATGGTTTAGAAGCTGAACACTTCGCGCATGCTTGTGATATCTTGGCACCAACGCTGGCTCACATCTTTAATAGGGCAATTTGTGAGGGATTTCTAACCTGTTGGTCAGACCATATTATTGTGCGGCTCTTTAAGAGTGGAGACCCTACGCTACCTAGTAACTATCGAACTATCATGATTGGACACATGCTAGCCAAAATATATGGCTCTATCGTGGAACAAGCATTGAGTGAATGGGCCGAGATGCATGGCCTGAGATCAAAAGGCCAGGTTGGCTTCAGGAGGGGATATACAACTCTAGACCATATCTTTACATTGAGGGCAATCATCGAAGAAGGCAAGGCACTCAAGAAAAATATCTATTGTTGTTTTGTGGACTTTCGAAAGGTCTTTGACATAATGCCACGTGCTAGACTCATGAGAAGAATGCAAAACATTGATGTGCCTGTAGAGATACAGTGGAGTATCTATGCCTTGTATGAGGCAGTGGTGGGCAGCGTACGAGAACACCTAAGGGCATCTCAGATACAGTCAATAGCACCATTGGGGTGAAACAAGGTTGTCCACTTTCACCGACACTATTTGGGTTGTACATAGATGAAATTTCAAAATATGTGGATAGAACTGGTGGGGCCGAAGCCAGCCTAGCTGGAGCGTTGATACCATTACTGCTTTATGCTGACGATATTGTACTTATATCTGACTCACTTGAGGGACTAAATAGACACTTGGATGCATTATTAGCTTTTTGCAAAGATAGAGATCTTACGGTGAACCTTGGAAAAACTAAAGTTATGGTATTTAACACTTCAACTTCTTGGGTGACAAGAGCTGAGCACCAGTTCACTTTTGATGGAGAGCCAATGGAGATGGTTAGGCAGTATGTCTATTTGGGGGTCACATTAAAGGGGCCACAGTTCTCTTGGAGAGAGACATCGGAGGCTCGTTTGGTAAAAGCATATGCAGCCTTAGGTGCATTGGAGAGGCAATGTGCTCACATACAATTTCATGAGCCGTGCACCAAATTGTGGCTTTTTGAAACCCTGGTTACACCCACACTCCTATATGGGGCAACTATTTGGGGTCCGAGCCTCTTTCACACGAGGAGACAGCCTTTAGGAGACCAGGATGGACCAAAGAAGGAATACTATGAAAGGTGGGAGCATATGGAAAGACCACTGGTCATGATGATCTCACGTATGATACGAGCAAAGAGCTCGACCCCACATGAGATTATCAGAGCTGAGTTGGGAGCATCACCCATGGTGGCTGAGGTCTTGGTCCATGCAATGACTTTCATACATAGACTATGGGAGCTCCCCCAAGATAGATACCCATGGCTAGCCCTGGCCTCTTCTAGACAACTAGCTGTAGATGGTGGCAGACATTGTTGGTATGCTCAGATGAGTACATGGATGAGTCTACATGGGCTGCAAATTAACAGACTACCCCCCTTTGACTATAGCCTGGATTGCCCTATAGTTGACTTAAGCAAATCAGAGCTAAACCATGTGATCAGAGCAGACATACTGAAGCTAGATACGGAGAAGACCTGGATCCAACCCCCCTCCCCCCATGGCACAAGGATGACACACTACCAGACCCACTTCCTTCAGGTATCTGAGGATGGTTTCATCACCCGACCCAATTACATGGACACACAGCTGCCTCATGGACTGCGCATAGTTATTGGTCAGGGATCTGCACCTCATCCCACCACCTGAGGATTGAGACAGGTAGATGGGAGGGTTTATGGATAGAGGAACGCATATGCCCACTATGTGACAGAGAGCCAGAGACAGAGGAACACTACACCTGCCGATGCACTGTATATTATGATATACGAGGTAGATACCACTATCTGTTTCGAGAGGGTTTTGGACCCCTGAGACGGATCATGCAGTTTGAGAATCAGAGATGCTTGGGATCTTTACTCTTGGAGCTCTAGAGGCACAAAGCAAAAATTCTACGGAGCAGGAGGCCCCCACAACTCGGCTAACATAGACAGAGAGCAGTCATTGGCTTTTTCACTGATACACGACAAAGTATGGCAGATACCACTACTACTGCCACACAGCCTACAAGAGTACATCATCATTGGACCTCATCTTCTGTAGGTTTCCCTTTGGATAGAGCAGTGGCACTTAGCCGGTCTAGGCACCCACATCCACCTGGACGAAGGCCTAGACATCCACACCATAGACAAATTAAAGCCATCATTGAACGCCACAGGAGACGGTTGCTGAGACGCCTCAGCCATGCAAAGATACACCTCCTTAGAGGACAAACATCTCATTGATGGAGAGTTTTCCTTTTTCTACTTTCACTTTTAGATCATTGACATGGTTCCCTTTCATAGGACACTATTTCATTTTTTTCAGTCTTATAGGCATGTTTTTCATCTTTTCTCGTTCCAAATGAGAAACACACCATCATTGTATGTATTGCTTTGGTCTCATAGGCCACATTGGCCTTTTAGAGACGTTAATATACTCTCTCTCTCTCTCTCTCTCTCTCTCTCTCTCTCTCTCTCTCTCTCTCTCTCTCTCTCTCTCTCTCTCTCTCTCTCTCTCTCTCTCTCTCTCTCTCTCTCTCTCTCTCTCTCTCTCTCTCTCTCTCTCTCTCTCTCTCTCTCTCGACTAGGGTTTCATATGAGCTTCCCCTTGATCTCATGGCTATTAAACACGTCTTTCACAATGTTCTTGCCACATCTGCCCCCTCGCTTGTCAGCCTCAACCCCCTTCAGCTCTCCTTCCTCTCGTTTTTTCCAGATCTATTCTATTTGGCCTATTTTACAGCAGCTACACTTTTCCAACCGATTTTCTAACCTTAACCTACCCTAAATGCAATAAGAATCGAATGTAAAGTACTGAACTAATTTCTCCTATTGAACTAACCACCATCAAAGACCAAAAATACTTACTTGTAGTACGGATTAAAGACCCAAAACCTCCTATCTATCTCAAGCTCGACTTAGGGATGAAACCCTTACTTCGATGCTCGATTTGAAGCACACAAGTGCTCAAGCTTGAATCCATCGTCCTTGCAATGGAACCAAAATGTAGCGGTAGTCAACGACCAAGACCCACAAACTGCTTATTGTTCAAGCGTTTTGAGCAAGCACCATCGTCCTGGCAATGGAACCAAAATGTAGCAGCGGTCAACTGCCAAGACCCACGAACTGCTTATTGTTCAAGTGTTTCAAGCGAGCACTAAGTGCTACCTCTCACATAGCCAACGCACTATCCTTCTCTATGAGTGTAGTGAGCTTACCTTGATGCATGATTGAATTGCTTCCTCTCTCAAGCACTCCGATAGCTCCATGATTCTTGATGTCAAGCTCAAGCATCCTCAAGCCTCCACCTCCAAGCTCCATCCTCCATAGCTGCACACAAGACAAGAGAACAGAAGAGAAGAGGACAGAAGAAGAAGAGAGGAGATGATGGAGAGCTTCGCCTCCTTGATCCCTCACCCTCACACACTCCCTCTCTCAAACTCTCACACTCCCTCCCTCAAGCACACACAAGCAAGCAAGAGAAGAGAAAAGAGAAGAAGGTGAGTCTCTTAGTTCCACACACCAAAGAAATAAGCTCTCATTCACTTTTTGAACTTTATATACAAAACCCTAAATCCCTTTTGGGTGGTCATCCCCTTATCCCCTTTTTTACATGACCGGCCATGGCTAAGGCCCTTTTTCCCATTGTTCTCTTGTCTTCCTAGCTTCCTTCCTACGGCCCATCTACCTTTACAATTTGCACGGGCACTCTTAAAATAAATCATGGTGTGCCTTGCGCTCTTTCACAAAACTTTTGACTTGCGCTTTTCCCTGTGCGCCTCTCCTTGATTTAGCACTTTTTCACACTTCTTGTGTTTCTCAATTTTTCTTAGCGTGCCTTCGTCCTCCATTCTGCTTTTGCCTTGGCCTTGTATTCTGCTTTAGATTTTTTGGATTTTCCACCTTGTTCGTTTGAGGGTAACACCCTGAGCCACGAGGATAAACGAATGGCTATTTTTTGCGATGATTCTTTTGAAGACTCCTTGTGCCTGGAGGATAAAGAAACGGCCAATGTTTTTACAGATACTGTAGAAGACTCCTTGCAATGGGAGAATAAACAAATGGGAAATTTTTATGCATATGATGAATATTTAGCAAGCTCCTTGTGCTAGGAGGATAAACGAAAGGCCACTTATCATGTACCCCCATTGAAAATCAAAAGGATGAAAATCTAGAGAATGAAGAACTCCTTACACCAGGAGTCTAAACGAAAGGCCACTGTTCAGGCTGCCAGACAAGCAGTGAAAGACTCGTGGAGCCACGAGTATAGATCAAAGGCCATTCCCCTTTCAAATCGTGCTTTATGCACAAGGACAAGTGCCACCTTCACAAGATGGCAATATACTCAAAACATGTGGGCTTTTCAGGCCCAATTTTTTTCAAGGGGAGGTGCATCTTCAAAGCGCACCTCGCGCAAGTTGAGGTATGCGATCACCCTACAATGCTCAAAAGTTGCCTCATGCAGATAGAGAGATGCGGCCATTCCAGCATGGTTCAATGCTCTATCCTACCATCTTCGCGGATTGATAAGCCAAGCCAATTGGGGCCATCTTTCCTATTTTTTTCACGGATTAACAGAGCAAGCCAATTGGGGCCATCTTTCCTACTTGGTTCATGGATTAATAGATTGGGCCAATCGGGGCCATCCTTCTTTGGGTGCCACTTTGTGGGCCCTTGCTTTCATGGCGTGGCATGCTCCCAGTTGAGTCACCCGCCTCTTTTCCCTATTCCACTAGCATTTTTTGTGCACTCATAATGCCAAGACCATTTGTTATTGCAAGTGAGCACGACTTGTCTTAACTTGGTTTTTCTCCATTCTATGATTGTAAATTTGGTCAGGAGATGGACGAACTGAAGTGCATAGTAATAGTTGTCTTCCTAGTCCGCTTGCCCGAATCACTCCACATATGTAAATTGAGTCAGTGGGTTATATTTTCCTTTAGTCTAAGAACACCATGTTCCACATTTGTAATTGAGTCCGTGGGCATGGTAGGCTAGCGGGTAGACCCTAGCCGGCTTGATAGTGAGTCAGAAAAGACCCCCTAAGTTTTTGAAGTAAAAGAGTTTAGCGGGTAGACACTAACCATCTTGATAGTGAGCCGTGTTTAGACCACTGATGTTTTGAGTCATATCACTACCCCTTGTGGCTTTGAGTCTGGTTTTTGATGCTCGACGAGCACTTCGAGTTCTTTCAAGGGGAGGTGTGTATGAGGGTAGTCCTCCTTTGAGCTCCCTCATCCCACAGCGTCGAGTGTGTGATGCACATTGATAGCTCCATGCTACACCCCTAAAACCAAGTCCTTGAAGCCCTCTGGCTTTCTTGTAAATATGCTCATGCCTTAGTTGCACCTTGGAATACATATTCAGGCCTCAAGAAGGATGCGTCGTTTTTCGTGTCATGTTAGCTTGATATCACATCGTGTTACCTTGCCCCATGTCGTGTCGTGTTACACTTCCACAAACTTGTGGGAACGCCGATAGGTGGGTGTTACCCCATGAGGCGGGTTCCACGGGGTGGGTGTTGCCTACCCCCTAACGACGGACTGAGAGGTGGCCCGCATACTTGGTATCAAAGAAAACTCCTTCGCAAGTACGTGCTGACCCCCGAGTGAGTGAGCCTGGTCTTAGAAAAAAGGATGCAATGAGAGAGGAAATCGAATGGGGAGGTATGCAGAGAAGAGGCAACTCCTAGTAGATTACATGAAAATGGAGTCTTTGAGAGTGGATTTATGTCAGTCCAAGGTGGATAAGCTCAATGGCAGTAAAAAGCCCCTTGGTACGGTGTTGTCGGGGATCTGGACCGATGCATCAATGAGGTCTATAGTGACTTGGAATGGAGTAGAGATGAATTGAAAATTTTGAATTTTCAAATTAAAAAATGTTGTGATTACCCCGGATTGACAAGCCATGCCAATTGGGGCCATCTTTCCTATTTTGTTCTTCGATTGACAAAGCAAGCCAATTGGGGCCATCTTTCCTACTTGGTTCATGGATTGACAGATCAGGCCCATCAAGGCCATCCTTTTTGGGTGCCACTTCGTGGGCCCTTGCTTTCATGGCATGGCATGCTCCCAGTTGAGTTACCCACCTGTTTTCCCTAGTCCACTGACATTTTCTGTGCACTCATAATGCCAGGACCATATGTTATTGCAAGTGAGCACGACTTGTCTTAACTTGGTTTTTCTCCATTCTGTGATTGTAAATTTGGTCAAACAGAAGTGCATAGTAATAGTTGTCTTCCTAGTCAGCTTTCCCGAATCACTCCACATATGTAAATTGAGTTAGTGGGTGATATTTTCCTTGAGTCTAAGAATACCATGTTCCACATCCGTGGGCATGGCACCTAGCAGAGGTAGACCCTGGTGGACGGCTTGATATTGAATCGGCAAAGTCCCCCTAAGTTTTTGAAGTAAAAGAGTCTAGCAGGTAAACACTGACCATCTTGATAGTGAGGCGTGTTTAGACCCTTGATGTTTTGAGTCATACCACTGCACCTTGTGGCTTTGAGTCTGGTTTTTGATGCTTGATGAGAACGTCGAGTTCTTTCAAGGGGAGGTGTGTATGAGGGTAGTCCTCCTTTGAGCTCCCTCACCCCACGACATCGAGTGTGCGATGCACGTTGATAGCTCCATGCTACACCCATGAAACCAAGTCCTTGAAGCCCTCTGGCTTTCTTGTAAATATGCTCATGCCTTAGTTGCACCTTGGAATACATAATCGGGCCTCAAGAAGGACCCGTCGTTTTTCGTGTCGTGTTACCTTGATATCGTGTCATGTTACCTTGTTCCATGATGTGTTACACTTCCGTGTTCCATGTTGTGTCGTGTTACGCTTCTGCTGCAGACTTGTGGAAACACTGATAGGTGGGTGTTACCCCATGAGGCGGATTCCACAAAGTGGGTGTTGCCTACCCCCTGACGGGCCCATCACTGCTACAAATGGAGTTATGGAATATAAAACTATTCAAACTACAATTGACAATCCCTCATGGTAGTATCCTAAAGAGCTTGTGGTTGGGAAACAACAACCTAAAGTTTAAGAAAGTTCAAGGACTGGATTGAATAAAATATTTCAAAATTTTGGAGCTATGCAGGTTGATCTTGAACAACAAAGGGAATCTCAAAAGTGAGATACTAAAGAATCTCTGCTTATGGACAATTTAGATGTTTAGGATGAAGAAGGACAAAGAGGTATCATTCAAATTGAAAAGAGGTATAAACATACCATGAAGAAGTTTGCAAGAGTTGTGGGGGATAACATGTAGGAAGTTAACATGAATGGAGTCTAAACTAATCAAAGTAAGCATTTATATGGAATAAGGTTTCGATAAAGATTTGATACAATTGTGCAAAGAATCTCAAATCATATTCGAACATGATTACACCATCATGAAAGGCTTTGATCCCACAATATGCCAACATAGGATTAACCTGAAGAAGGATGTGAAACCAATTGTATAAAAGAGGTATATGATGAACCCTGCTAAACAAGTTAAGAAAGAGATTGATAAGCCTTTGCGGGTTAGTTTTATCAATCCTATCAAAGTGAAGTGACATGGTTGTCTCTAATAGTTGTGGTGCCCAAAAAGAATGGGAAGATCAGGGTTTGTGTTGACTACAAGAAGTTCAATTCTACAACAATTTTTTGTCCATTCATGATCTCATTCATTGATTCCCTTCTTGATGATGTAGCCAAGCATGTCATGTATAGCTTCTTGGATGGGTTTTCAAACTATAACCAAATTAAGATGCCTCTAGAGGACATGGATAGGACTCCTTTTATCATTGCATGGGAGCTTATGTTAGCACTATCATGAACTTTGGATTGAAAAATGGACCTTTAGAGTTTTAGATAGTTGCTCACAAGACCTTTAATCCTTACATAACTTTTATGAGAGTGTTCATTGATGACTTTTGTGTCTTTGGGAGCAAGAAAGACCACCTAAAACATCTAAGGTTATGCTTTAAGAGATGTAAGAAGTTCAACATGTTCTTAAACCCATGTAAATATGTTTTTCCAACTAATAGGAGAGTGTTGTTAGTCATATTTTATTAGAAGAGGGAATGACCATTGACCCCAAGAAGATATCTCCTATTCAAAAGGGTAAAGATCCAACGAACATTTAGGAAGCTATGAGATTTGTAGACTAAGTTAAGTGACATAGTAGGTATTTGGGGTAATTTTCCCATATTTTTTCTCCCCTCACTACCCTCACTAAAAAATCATGTAGTTTGTATGGCAGGAGGATCAAGAAAATGCTTTTTGGGTACTTAAGAAGATGCTGATTGAATCTCCTATTCTACAACCTTCTGCATAGAACCTATCCTTCCATACCTTTGTTGATATTTTAAATTTGGCTATAGAAGTGGTATTGATGTAAGAAATGTTCCAAGTTGATTCAACCCAATATATTAGGCTAAAATGATACTTAGTACAATAGAGAAGATGATGGAGAGAGAAAGATTAGGGATAGCATATTTCTTACAAAAGTCCTGCCATTATTTGTTAGGGAATCAAGTCATCTTTCATGTTAACCATTAGGCCCTATTAATTTTAATCCATAAGCCTTAGTTAATCAAAGTACTAGCAAGGTGGATGTTACTACTATAATAATTTGATTATAAGGGCATTCACACTCTAGGGGGAAAGAGTATGCAATTGTAGATTACTTGATATGCTTCAAGGTGATGATCTTGAAGTTGGAGAACCTGATTAGCTACCAAATGCTAAGCTATTTGAGGTGCAAGTCATGGATCTTGACTTCTTCTACAATCAATTGCAACATTTTTTAGTTAAGGGATTGATACCTACAGAGTCTATCCTCTGACGACCAAGGGGGGAGATTAGCTTTGAAGAGCAAGTCATATCAGGTTATCTTGAATAGCTTATATAGAAGAGGGGTGGATAACATCCTCAAGAGAAGATACCACAAGTTGGACTACACATAGTGAAGAATATGTTGTGTGTAGTGATTGTAGCAAAGAGAGTGCACTAAAGATGATTTAGTGAAGGAAGTTCTCTTGGCTATTTAGAATGAACTCTTGGATGCAAAGTGGGGTGATAATGGCATGATAGTTCATGACACAATAGTGCAAGAACAGATAGGAGATTGTCATGGTTTTTCTTGATCGGTTTTGCTGATCACTTGGATGTGGTTCAATCTCACAATTTGTTTCAGTTCCATGTATGGCTATAGTGCCATGTGTTCCATCTTGGTTTATATGATTGGCAAACTATCTCTTGTACTTTTCTAGTTTTAGTTCATGCATATCATTCTTGCAGCGTTTATTTCCTTTTGTTTTGAGCCCCCTAAAACTTATAAATTCATACAAGAAACCCAAATTTTTGCGAAACAAAATGCCTTGCTACAATCTAAAATTACCTTGCAATCCTCAAACCATGCTCTAGTAGTATATTGGTAGCTTCACCCATCTAGACATGGAATCACTAACAATGTAAATAGGAAGGTAGTGTTTTAATAGTGTGCACAATTCTCTTGTCCTCCAAAAGGTTGTGAGAAGGTAGCGCTGCACTCCAACACAACTAGTTGCATTATACTAGCGATTTCTTCATTATACTATAGTAGTTGGGGAGTCTTGAGTATTAGCATGCATTTGAGGATTTTTACAAGGCACTTGGACTACTAAATCAAGCACATCAATCCACTTTGTGAGGACCCATGTTTGAAACTATGGAAACTTGCAAATTTTAAGGCTTGTAGTGTGGCAAAGGATGGGAAAAGGTAATGTAATGAGGTGTTTTAGTTGCATAAGGAACAAGGCACCCAATAATTTAGAAAGATGGACTTTGGGCCATGTTGTAATGTAATGAGGTGTTTTAGTTGCATAAGGAACAAGGCGCCCAATAATTTAGAAAGATGGACTTTGGGCCATGTTAGTTGTGTTGTGCTTTGGTGTATATGCTTTCCAAAACTATTGCAATAATAAGAGATTCTCATGGTTTCTTGACCCTATATAAATCGGTGATTCTTTTCTTTAATCCACTAAGACTGTAGAAAGCTAGAAAAAAGGTGCTTAAAAACCTTCATTTTCAAGTGTTTTAGAGAAATTTGGTACAATTGACAACTAAATTTTTCATTTGTCACAACCCTATATATTTCTTGAAGATTTTCCACAAAAAATCCTATCTATCCATTCATATTAATGTGTTAATGTGGGTGTGAATGACCTTGTAACCAACATTTGCATATCCTTGTATTTAGAAGTGAATCATACAATTATTTAGTTATGTCAATATGCAAGAGGAATTTAAAAATGGTGATTAGAGCTATGCTAATTATGGTGCATAAATAGTGAGAGTACATAGTAAGCGTCTGTGACAATTTGTTACAAATAATCAATTTATTCACAATTTAAAAGAGGTTTCACTTTTTGGGCCTTTTGAATCAAAACCCTAATCATTACATTGATTCTCCAAGAGTAATTTATTCCAATAATTGTATTTGGCAATTTACTAGTAGCATCACTTGAGTATTTATAAGTAATGATCACTTATTTAGGGAAATATCCAATTTAACAACTCCAATCCATTTGAGGGGTACTCTAACTCTTTCTAAGCCAATAATTATTTTCGATCCAATGATATGTCTCAACCAATAAATAAATATATTATCTCAACCAAGGCTTGCATCTACTATGTGTTGAGCTTTTGTATCTCTTGTCTATGAGCTATATAAATTTGAAGATACATTAACTCCTTCACATTAACAATTTCTAGAGTGTTTCATAGATGATCTACCACTAAAATTACCTTAATATATACTTGAAGACCATTGACATAATACCAAAACTTCCTTGTAAGGCACCTTATCATCAAATCAAATTGAAAAACAAGAGATTCATAAACAAACCTAGGGACTTCTAAATCAAAAACCTCATCCAACCTAGTAGTTCTTATGTTGCACCCATAGTATTATAGATATTTGACCACGATGGATATTATAGATATTTGACCACGATGGATATTAAGAACTATGATCAAATCCCTAGGATATACGATTTGCTTCAAAAGGAGCTAGTGTTTTCAACAAGATGGATCTAGAGTTTGAAAGGAGCTAGTGTTTTCAACAAGATAGATCTAAAGTCATCAAGTTCGAATGGCTCACAAGGATATTTAGAAGAATGCCATAAGAACTCGGTTGGATCATTACAAATATTTCTTTAATGTCACTTGGCCTTTAGTAAGTTTGAAAAGAAGTATAAAGAACACATCTCCTGCCTTCAAGTTGTGCAAAAAATAAATTGGATCAAATCCTAAGAAAGTTAATTTTTTTTTTCAAAAAATAAATTGGATCAAATTGCATCTAAAAAGGCATTTCAATTTCCCAAAGAAGGTGGAAGCTCTCTAGAAATGACATGAACCCAAAAATATGTATGAGCTTTGGTCTTTTCTAAGTCTTTATAGATTTTGTAGGAACTTTATCTATAACTTGTCATTGATTATCTCACCATTAGCATGCTTCTTCAAACATGCATTGTCTTTCATTGGGAGGATTCACAACAAGAAGCCTTTGACAAGATGAAACATATGGTAACAAAAGCACATGCTCTTCAATTACATGACTTTAAGAGAATGCTCATGAAATTATTATGCAAGATGATCGTTTAACTACATATGGAACAAAAGTGTTGTCTAAACCAAAGTAAGAGAGGTACACTAACCCCTTTGTCCTGATCCTAATGGATTATAGACATATGCCTATCATGATCTTAGATTGAGGAAGACAACGAGAGGAAGGATCTAGCCAAGAGAAATGCTAGCTTGTTGGAACTACGAACAATCACAACACACATCCTTGTGTTATCCACAAAGGCATGATAGACTAAATAGAATGAAGTAGACCAATGGTGCCCTAAATATGAAATCACCCACATGTATTAGGATTACCCAAGATGTAAAGCTAGCAAGGAAATCGTGTGTTTGATGCCCCTTTAGTCTCTCCACTATTAAAATGATTGAGGAAAAAGATATCCTTCCCATTCTAGTCAATGCAATTAGTAGAGCACAAAGTGAAAAAAGATAGAATAATCATCAACGAACTGACCATAGTAAATGGATCGATGATAGATAAGAAGGACTCTAAAAAATGCTATCCAACTTGTCAATATTAAAGATAACACTATCAATCGAGCCACTAGCTATTATGAAGGCAAATAAGTGCACTAATTGTCAAAAAAGCATGCTGTAATTACTGCAACAAACAACCCTAAAACCATTGCCAGATCAAGTCGAAAACAAAGGGCTATTGACCAAGTAATGAACTATCCACAAACTTAATGCAAAGAGTTTTCAAATGAAGGTGATTGCTCACATAAATAGTGTAGTAAACTGTAATTACAATATGCTAAAAATGAAGTACAACAATAAGATATCAATGCCAAGGATGGGCAATCATTGATATAAGACAAATTGTAACTGCCATGGAATAGCTCTAACTAGCAATGAGTGAATATGTGACTGATAGTGAGAATTGTCAAAGAATCAGTGTGTTAGATTGAGATACATCCCATAGGCATAATCATCATGCATAAAGTAGGTATGGGAAACAAAAGAGACTAATTAGAGACACAACAGACTGAGCAATGAAATGAAAGCTCAATGCATAACCAATTAAGATGCATACATCACTAACAACATTGTGACAAAGATAGGTTTCACCCCAAAAAGTAATGTCAAATCAGCCCACTAAGCATCAATTGCGTACATAAAGCATGACAAGAGCATGTATATGTCACCAAGTCCCACAGTCTCACTGTAAGACCCTCAAGCTCAACTATGTAACCAAAAGCTCAATGTAACCTCCAAATGTCCCACGGTCTCACTGTAAGACCCTCAAGCTCAACTATGTAACCAAAAGCTCAATGTAACCTCCAAATGTCAAGAAGTGGCTCCTATGGGAATGAAAGTTGAATACCAAACAATCAAAAAAAGCTCAAAACATCAGGTGGAAGGCATCCATAGATCCAAGATCCAAGTAACATACATCTAGGATCATCTGATCCAAGTATCTTGCAAAGCTCTTACTAGAGCATCAAATAACCATATGTAACAATGAATAATAGTCAATGTCAAGATTCAAAGCTCCAATCTTAACTAAAATACAATTTAAAAGCATAAATAAACATTTAATATGAACGATAAGCATTGTTATATCACCCAGGATAATCTATAAGCACTTGAGAGAAATACACATATGCCTTCACTGATAAAATAGCATTCAACCCTATTATATTACAACAATAAAAAACCTCTATAAAACTAAGCAAAAGAGTGCTCAAGTTATTCCAATGCTATCTCACATCAATGCCATATCATCCCCTAAGTATCCAACATCAATACATACGCATATAAACATCCCCTAAGTATCCAACATCAATACATAAGCATATAAACATCCCGGGAAGTATATACAAGCTCCAATGTCTTAGAAAAATTTGTTGAGATATGTATAACAACAGGTCTATTGTTTTTGACAGCAAGGAATGGGGGTTGGGAGCTCCAAGGCTCAAGTGACCAATGCTAAGGAGTATCGGGGATGATTGCTAGTGATTGCTAAGAGCCGAGAGGAGTGCCAAGAGTTGGAGGATGGGATAGATTGATCAAGAAGGGGTAGCAAACATGCACAAATCATGTTGATGTTATTGTCCCTATTGCTCCTCCTACTGTTGGTCCTAAGTGCTGTTGAGCACTTGCTCGAGATTAGGCAATGGTCTTGAAACTCCGAAACAAGCCTCAAGTGGAGGGAGCAATCGAGAAAGAAGCGGGAGAAAGATTCATATCTCGAGGTGAAGAATCCATGGCTACCATTGAAACTATGAACTGAAGATTTTCTTCAAAAGCTGAAGCAATGTCAGGTTGAGCTCATCAATGCCGATGCAATGGCTTTGATATCAGTTGAAGGGAGTAAGTCCTGAAGTGGAAGCATGGAGCAGAAGTAAGAGTTGTGGTGGAAGGAGCAAGAGCAAGAGAGAGAGACACACACACACACACAATGTGGGAACTCCAACAGTCACAATGTGTGACCAGTCTTTCCTTTATTCAAATATCATTGAAAGAATAAAGAATGAAGTGATAGTAATGGACACCCGCCACATGCAATGTACAGGTGCGGGTATGTAGGTACTGTTAGTGTAACTAATACATGGGCGCCCACCACCACCACTTGCAATGTACAGGTGTGTGGGTATTGTTAGTGTAACTAATATGCGGGTAGCTAGGCACAACCACCTTTACCCCCAACATAGCAAAAGGAATACTCTGCTCTTTGATTGTCACGACATGGATAAGCGTGATAATTGTATTAGCTAGCTTAGACAAGAATATCTTATTATGATGGGCCCCCTCAAATTCAAGCACTAGTTGTATAAGTTATTTGTTAGAAAGCTTAGTCAGATGGCCTAGAGCTCGCCACATCAATACAATGCTTTACTTATCTCTATATTATCTGTTCACTCATGCATTACAAAAAAATCATCACTAGAAAACAAGAATGTGGTGCATTTTACTAGTAAGTAGACATGCAAATTGGCATTCTCTAGAACTTGGGAAGAAATCCAATGAAGTGCTACTAGTGGGATTGCAATAAATACTACAATCCTATTGTAATCTCTCTAGCATTTTTGTAGTCATTCACCAAATAGAATGGTTAAAGGTAGGATATATAATAGCACAATACAAGTAACTCGTGATTATGATAGTTATGCTAAAAGCTTAGCATGTATATACATTACATGAAATAAAAGTTCACATCATATATAACATTTTCTCACATGCAACAAATAAAACTTGTTTGTTGAGCCTATCAATGGATGTCCAAATTATGTCATTTTTTGCAAATATGGTAGAAATAACTCTAATAAAGTCCATTGAGATGTGTTCTCATGAATAATTAGGTAGTGATGAAAGGCATTATCAATCCGTATCGGCGTCCATGGTGATATTAACACATTGACATATAATCTTCAATCAAATATAAAAACAAGTATGCCATTTTCAAAATTAGACCAATGAAATTGTTTCTCAATAAGTTTGAAAGTAGCTTAATATGTCTTTATGTAAGCATTTGGTTAATCCTCACCTTCAAAAACCATTTTCCTAAATGGATGAGTTACCCACAAACATTTCTCAAAAAAAAAAAACCATAAGATATAAAGCAACCATTAGAAGGCTATCTTTTCCAAACGTTAGAAAAATTAGAATACATAAGTAAATCTCACAACATCAAATAATATAGTATAGATCATAAAATGATTGTTGATGTTAGGTTAGCCACTTAATGTATTGGCAATGGCATTATCTTTGTGTAGTTGATGCTAAATTAAGGGTTGAAAAGGTTGGATAAAATATGTCTATTTGATATGCCTAACAAGTATTAAAGGTTGGGAAAGCAAATGTTTGATACTTTGTTAGTTTCTTTTGCTAAGAGTTCTAAATCCATATGTTAGTCTTTTCAAATTTTCAATGCATGCACTTCAACAAGAAGACAACCACTGAAAGGCCCAAATCTAGCAAGTTTTAGTGCAGAAAATGCAAGGTAGGCCCTTGAAACATAAGGGTATCAAGCCCAAGCTTATTGATGCAGATGATTGTGCTGAATTAGATGAGCTTTGTAAGTCCACTACCATATTATCCTTCTCTAAACAAGTATTCTATAATGTTGTGTCTGATGGGCAAACTGCATGGGAATTATGAAAAAAGATTCACAATGTCTATGACAAGCAAAGCTTGCTTCTCGGATATATAGGCTAAAGCAACTCATAGACCTTCACATGAAGAAGGGCACTTCTTTGTCAACCCACCTAAATGAGTCATTCAATTATAAGTCATTTGTTTTCATAGGGTATTGAATTTAAGGACACTCTTATTGGCTTTTTCCTCTTAGTTACACTACCTGAATCATGGGATACATTTTATATTACTATGTGTACTAACATACCTACTGATGGGTTATAGTTGCAAGATGTAGAGGGTGCACTCTTGATCAAAGAGGTTAACAAGAAGAATGCCGATGCTTCCTACACTTTTCATGCTTTGACAATTAGAGGCAATAATGATAGGGGCGGTAATAATCATCATAACAAAGACTCTCAGCAGTCTCGCTCTCTCGATCACATGCACAATCTCACAGTAAGTCTCATGGTCGTAAGTCCTCATTGACTTATCATTGTTGTGGAAAAGTAGAGCATATTCGACCACAGTGCCATAAAATGTGAGAGAATAAGCACAAAGAAAAAGGCAAGGGTAAAGCATACAACAAAAATGATGATCACAACATTATCCCTAGCAAGTCCAATGTTAAGATTGGAGGTTAATATTGTGTAGATTGATTATGACGATAATTTCATACTTGTAGGTTCTTCTCTTAACACTTCACAACTAACTGATGCTTTATCACGGTATACTCAATGTTGGTTGATAGATTCGGGGGCTCCTTTTCATGTGACCCCCCATAGAGGGTGGCTTCACTCCTATCGCAGTTTGATTGGATATGTCCGTTTGGGTAATGAATTGGCATTGGAGATAGTTGGTATTGGTGATGTCTAGCCATAGTTTGATTTAGGTTGCATGTTCACTCTTCATGATGTACATTACGGACTGGCTTTTGCAGAGTCTTCTCTCTCCTGGCACTTTGGATAATGCAAGTTATCTAGTTTCTTTTGGTGATTCCTCATTGAAGATTACCCACGGAAATCTTGTCATTGCACGTGGTGCTAAGTTCGATACTCTCTACCCCTTGCTTGTATATGGGTCAATTGACCATGTTTTGATAGTGGATGCAATTTCATGTGTATCTCTGTGGCATCATCACCTTAGACACATATCCTTGAAAGAAATGAAAATGCTTACTCATTTACAGTATCTTCCGTCCCTTGATTATAAGTGCTTTAAGTCTTGTGATCATTGTTAACATGACAAGCAAACAAGTAACACGCATAAAAAGTTTGGTATGACACGCATGGGTAAACCCATTGATTCTCGATCATTCGAATGTATGTGATCCCATATCTTGCAAGTCGTTAGGTGACGTGAAGTATTTCGTTATTTTAATTGATAACTATACACATAGAATTTAGGCATATCCTATTAAGCAAAAATCAAAATCTTGGTTATATTTCAGTGTCGGCTTACTTTGATTGAGAACTAGTCCTGATATAGACTGAAATACCTAAAAGGTCAAATAATGGGGGTAAACATGTTTCTAAATCCTTTGAGCAATTTTGTGACGAGATTGAGAACCAGTCTTGATATAGACCGAAATACCTAAAAGGTCAGATAATGGGGGTAAACATGTTTCTAAATCCTTTGAGCAATTTTGTGACGAGAGGGATATTAAGCGTCAATTGACCGCCTCATATACCACACCCCAAAATGGTATGGTTGAGCACATGAATAGAACAATTCAAGACCAAGTTTGCACTATGCTTTGCCACACAGACTTACTACAACATTTTTGGGCTAAGGCAATTGCTATTGCCATACACTTGATAAATTGGTTTCCATGTACTACACTTGACTATCACATTACATAGGAGGTATGGTCTGGAAAATCTCCCTCATATGCTCATTTGCGTCTTTGGTTGTGAGGCTTTTGGCCACATACCCAAGGACAAGTGCAGTAAGTTGGATTCTAAGTTTAGAAAATGTATCTTTCTTGGTTATGAGGATGTAGATGAGATGAGTTATCACCTGTGGGATCCACATGCTCGGAAGGTTATCTGCAAACATGATGTTTTCCGTGAAGAAAAAATGGATAAGTAACCTGAGCATGTTGTTGAGATACGCAAGGTGATCTTTCAAGAGGAACCTCCTATTACTATGCAGCCAACCAGACAGCCTACAGCAACAGCTAATATCCTAGTGGCCCAAGTCCCTAATGCTCTACAGGATGTACATACCCCACATCCAGATTTGAGGCAATCTATTAGAGATAAACAACCACCTACGCAATTTGAGCCCTCTATGGATTATGTTATGGTGATAGATTCTTGTGAGTCTCTTACTTATAATGAGGCCATGTGCAAAGGTGATAGTTACTCTTAGGAGAGGTCATGGCTAATGGAAAGCGTACTTTGCCATGCAAGTGGATGTACAAGTTGAAAAGTACCCCTGGATGTCTCAAGCAAGAATACAAGGCCAATTTGGATACTAAGGGTTTCAAGCAAGAATATGGTGTGGGCTTTGATGAAGTTTTTCTTCTATTGTGAAGATTATCATGCGCTTCGTACTAGCTTTGGTTGCTCAATGACTTAAATTTTTATTAGGATTGATATCAATACAGGTTTCTTCCTGGAGACTTGCATGATGAGATTCACATGGAGCAGCCTAAGAGCTTTGTGGAACATGGTAAGGAACACCTAGTATGCAAATTGCAAAAGAGTCTTCATGGCCTTAAGTAGGTACCTAGGAAATGGTACCACAAGTTTAATGCTTTTATACATTCACATGAATATTCCCATAGTGATATGGATTCATGTTTATACATGAAGAAAGCTCGTGATGGTAGCCTTATGATTTTGATCCTCTATGTGGATGATATCTTCATTGTTAAGAGTACTCGTGATGAGTCTATGCCTTGAAAAATCAGCTCAAGAAGAGATTTGAGATCAAGGGCATGGGAAAGACTTCACATATTCTTGGAATACACATTACACATTATCACTCTTACAGACTTTTCTATTTGTTGCAAGAGTACATTCAAAAGGTCCTTGAGTAGTTTCATTTGCAAAATGTTAAGCCTATTGACTGCCATTTACATTCTCACATGAAAGGTAGTTGTGCTAATTGTTCACAGTTTGATTAGTAGAAGCTGAGATAGCCAAGATCCCTTATGCATTCACAATGAGCAGCTTCATGTCTGCCATGATAGCCACTCATCCTAACATAGCATCTGTAATAGGAGTTGTGGCATGCTATATGGCTTCACCTCGCCGACGGCATTGGAATGTCATCAAGGGTATCATGAGATAGCTGAAGGGCACAATAGCTATATGTATCTATTATAGTAGCCAAGATATAAGAGTCATGGGATATACTCACTTTGATTATGTAGACATGCAAACATCGAAAAGTCCAACTCTGGCTATGTCTTCACCTTTGTCAGAGATGTTATTTCTTGGATGTCCATGATGTAAAAATACACGACCCTATCTACTATAGAGAGAGTATATTACAACCACTGAGATTTGCAAAGAGGCTTTTTAGTTAGGCTATCTAGTAGTAGACCTTAGCATTACCGATGTGGTCCCTACACTACATTCGGATTCTATGAGTGCCATTCAATTGGCCAAGAATCTTGTCTTCCATGCGAAGAAAAAACACATTGAGATACATTACCACTTCATCAGATAGATTTTTGAGGGTAAATCTACTGAGCTTGTCAAGATCTCAACTGATTAAAATCCTACAAATTTGTTAACCAAAAGTGAGCACT